>NC_067475.1:135546580-135877413 GCF_947179515.1 Apodemus sylvaticus | reverse complement strand
ATACAACCCAGGCTGCCTATCTATGGATGGCACTACCCACAGTAGATGTGGCCCTCCTGAATGAACCATTAGTCAAGAAAATGCCCCAAAGGCTTGACTGACTACAGACCAAGCTTATGGAGATAATTTCTCAGTTGAAGTTCCCTCCTCTCAGCTGATTCCAGCTTGTGTTGACAAAAGGAAGAAGTGGAGGGGGGAGGAAGAAGGGAAAAAGACAAAAGGAAGGAAGGGAAGGAAGGAGGGAGAGAGGGAGGGAGAGAGGGAGAGAGAGAGGGAGGGAAAGAGGGAAGGAGGGAGGAAGGGAAGGAGGGAGGGAGAGAGGGAGAGAAAAGGGAGGGAAAGAGGGAAGGAGGGAGGAAAGGAGGGAGGCAGGGAAGGAGGGAGGGAGAGAGGGAGAGAAAGAGGGAGGGAAAGAGGGAGGGAAAGAGGAAGAAAGGAAGGAAGGAAAGAAAGGAGGGAGGGAAAGAGAGGGAGGGCGGACTTTGCTCTGTAAGCATACACATAAAATGTCAGCCATGTGACATGCACTCGTAACCCCAGCATTAAGGAAACAGAGATGGGAGGATTTCTTAGACTCACTAGTCCACCATCTTAGCCCCAGAGACCCTGCCCCAAAAAGTAAGGTGGAAGTAGCCCGGGGAATGACACTTGATCACTGGCCTCTGCACACATGCGCACACACGTACACTATTCAGTCACACCCACCACCACACAGCCCGAACATCTCCGCCCCCAAAAGAAAGAAGTTCAAATACTAACTGTAGAGCCAGCAGGATCGCTCTCCCAAATACCTCTTATACAATCGCATAATATATTAATTATACGATGTCTCCTTCCCATCTCATCTCTAGTTTGACAAGACACACATGAGGTTGGTGGGCTGGCTCTAAACCTTCAACTGGCAGCTACGGCTCGGGCACCAGCAGTGATCTTCTTCTCCTAATGTTGACGGTCCTTCAGGGGAAATGCCCAGTCTTAACCAGAGGAGAGAGCAGAGCAGAGCATTCTGGATGTTCCAGTCTTCTCGGCAGACTCGCCCACGGGGTTTTCATGATCATATTCAGAGGGCAGAGAGCATTCTCTTCTACTTTGTCAGTTTGCACACATCCTCGGTTCTTGGGCTCTCTTCCCCCACACCCTAACACCAATTTGTGGGACTTTGGGCTGACTGCTAAAGATGCATAAACTTTGTGGAGCTGGTTGCAGGTTTTTTTTTTTAATGTCTTAAACTGTATGTATTTCAGTTGGTGCAGATTTGTCCTAACAATGTGAAGTATCTCACTGTCTTGTGACACCTTGATCCTCACTCTGAAACTCTAGAAACTCTATATCGCATACTTGACTGAAATGTTTTCCTTGAGAGCAACTCAAACCACTTTAAACATCACAGAAACACAAATGCCCGAGAGAATGCGTCTTGTGTGTGCACATGCGTAAATGGCGGTTACTAGGCAAACACCAACAACAATGCGTTTGTGATCCTTGATTGGATGGCCGAGGCCTGCTAGCTGACACCCGAAACAACCGGAAGAATGAGATTCGGGTTTTATGACCCTGAATAGAAATTGTTGCTTCGATAAAAATTTTCAAATGTGTAGTAACTGATTTAGGAGCTCCCAGATTTACACGTTTTGGAAGTCCTGGGAGTGTATCTATCCGTGCAAAGAGAGCTGTGCCTCACAGTCTCTTTGGAGCAGAAGAGAAAGTGGGGAGGAGAGGTGTCAGATCTAAGTGATGAAGTCAGGGAACACGGGCGCAAATGAGCTGGGGAGAGCGGCACCTGTACCCCGATTCCCACCGCATACCCACCTGGCCCTGCATCCTCTACTAGCACTCCTCACCTAGTCTTTACCTGGTCATCCGTCCTCCCGTTGGTCCGCATTGGCTGTCCTGGCGGCGTTCAGCAGCCCTTTTACCATTCCTCCGCTGCTCCCCTCCTGTCTGTCTGTCCCCTAAATCCCACCCGTTCCTCCTCACCTGATCCTCCAGGATCTTGTTCTCCTGATTGGCCACGGGGATGGCGAACCCATCTTCCCAGTGCAACTCTGACAGGAACTCACTACTCATGGTGTACGGGCTCGAAGAGAGCACAGCCAAGCCCCGCAAACCGCTCCCTGGAGCTCGCTGCCTGAGTCGGCCGAGCCTACCCAACTGTTTTCCGCGGCCCTAGCAACAGCCAGGCGCCCTTAGTTACCAAACAGGAAGCACTCAAGGCAGGAAGGCGGAACTTCCTTTGAGAATTTTCGTGTCCTTTTTTTCAGCCGGTAGAGTTTGCTTGCCTTTGACCGTGAGGCACAACTCTCTTTGCACGGATAGATACACTCCCAGGACTTCCAAAACGTATAAATCTGGGAGCTCGGGTGCTCCAGAGGACCACAAAGTTCGGAGGAATGGAAGATATAGGGTTCCCGGGGTGCCAGAATGGAGGACGACAGGATACCAGGATGGACTGGATAACCACCAGATTGCGGGATACTATATGATCCAAAAGGAACTTCGAATTTATTCTTAAACCATATATCTGAGGACCATGATCTGAGAACGCAGATCCAAGCTGCCCCACATAGCGTGTTTTCGCTTGGAAACTTGTCTCATTACGTTTTCGTAATTGCAGAAGAAAAGGAAGCCATCAATCAAGGCATTTTCCAATGCATAGATAAAAAATCACCAAGGAGTGTGTGGTGGGTTTGGGGTGGAAGCCGAGAAAACTCCGTGGAGACAGAAACTTAAAAATTAAGGCTTTATTTTCTGAGTGCTCAGGGAGGCAGCCAGTTTGGGATCTGAACCGCATCCAGGGAGGGAGATTATGCAGCATTATTATAGGATAGTAACACAAATCAAAGCGGGGAGCTGGTGGGAACTGCAGTGTTACCCAATTGTATTTTGACAGTGTGGGTTAAACAAGGGAGTACCTGTTGGAAACTGAGCCTATTCAGGTCACCTGACTTCAGGGTCCTTAATTCATTCTCCTACACATTAGGTCCAGAGCTCAGAGTGATAACTGGTCAAAGGCTCTGGTCAGCTGCATATGAACTTGTTTAACCCTGCCAGCGAGATGGAGCAATGGTCGCTAAGATGTCTGGACTCAGACAACCGTTTACAACAGAGGCTGTTCAGTTGCAGGGAAGTCCCTGGCTCCCCTAGGATCTGGGACCTTAGATTTAGTTTCTCCCTATAATTAAATGGAGTCTGAAAACGAAATGGTAATGCTTGGAGCAGGTTTCCTTTGCTTCTTCTCAACAATAGCATAGTTGGGAGGTTGTGCTGTCTGTAGGTTTCAGATCCTATCCGATGACATTCTTAGCTTTGGGGTTGGTCAGTGCTAATGGTTTGCTAAGTTAATACAGTCCAAAAAGTATTACCTGGTAAAATGGGCAATGAATGGCTATGAAGGAGACTAAAGATAGCCCAGGATAATTTGTCTCTGGGTTTGCAAGTCTACACTATTGAAGTTCTGATCAAGTCAGTCAGCTTTAGCATAAGCATGGAACAGTATTCACAACGAGATGCTTGGATGGAAGTGCATAATACAACACTCTTACCTACAGCCCACCAAAAGGCGAGCTGACAAACACGATACCCCGACCGCTTTCCCAGTGCTATTTGCTGAGTTGTGTGTGTCCTACACGCTGCTGGGAAAGCAAGCCAGGGAGAGCAGTAAGCACCGGTATTTGAAAAGTTAATTCACTTCTTAAATTCTTCCTGGTTGCTATGAATCTTTGCCAGTTTCAACCCCAGCCCAGTTGCAGCAGGTCAGGCACCCAACCAGCACAGCAGTAGGGCTCCAGCAGCTGGCTCTCTGCTTTGCCTCTCTACATGCAGCCCTCACAGGACTTCTGGTGGCAGGGGCTAAAGGCAGTAATTGTCGCATCTTAATTATCCACAGCAAGAGTCAGGGACAAGAAGGAGATGACGCAGGGTATCAGTGGGTAGCTCTGTGGACCAGCTGTTATAATGTGTACCCTGCCCCCACCCCAAAAGGAGGAGTGACTAAAGGTAGCTCTAGGACACCTCACACTGCTAGCTCTACAATCTTCTAGTTCAGAAGGTGGCAGCTTAAAAACCAGTGGTCCTAGGTAGAGATAATAATACGCCAGAAATTCTCCAACCTCCTCCCTCCTCCCCACAATCTCTCCTATCACAGATTGGGACGCAATAAAGATCCTATGTGCAGGTTGTGTGCAGGACACAATAAACAACCTGTGAAGCTCCTCCAGTCTTTAGCTGAGATAAAGGACACAGAATGGGTCGTTCTTCTGTTTCTCCATTAATTATCCCTCAAAGAAGCCTCACGATGATTAGCATGACTTAACAGGAGAGAGGTGTGTCAGGCTTGGCTATTGTCTTCTTAAGTTAGTGCGGTATTCATTTGGTTTTAAGGGAGGGGGTGTCAGGCTCCTCAGCTGAACCTCCTCTGCCATCCCCTGGGATGGGAGCCTTCAGGCAGGCACCTCCTCCTGGCTCTACACACCCTCAGAGCTGTCACTGCAGGGGCTTGCTCTCGGGGCCCTAGTCAACCGCTGTCTCTTTGGTCTTGTTAATGGAACTTTCTTTTCTCCTGTCCTAAGTGCAGACATATCTCAGGGGTTTTCTCTTTTAGATTCTTGAAGAGCCCGGTTTCATAGCTTAACATCTGAAAGGGGCCTTCAAATATAACCCATCCTGGTGCTTTATATCTGAGATGCTGGGAGGTGATTTGGTTCTTTTCTTCTTTAGAAAGAACAGCTGACTTTTTTCTTATTTGGGTCTATTTGGGTAGGTGATGTATATACAAATGCTTGTTATATTTAAAGACTAGTGACAGTTATCTGTAACTGACAGTGTGGCCCAGCATCGCTATATAACACCTTACTGTCTGTGCAGATTTTTCTTCTGTTGGACTCTTGCAGGCCCTGAAAGTTATTTATATGAGTCTTTGGTTCAGTGGAGAGTCCAGGGCCAAAGCCTGACCAGCTCCGGTCTTGGCTGTACAATGTCTTGGCCATTGGCTGCTGGTCTAGTCCTCAGCTGCTCTCTGCCAGTCCCGTGCTGGGATCTGGAGACAACAGTTATCAAAATGTTTTGTTCATTTTACCAGCTTTATAAGGAAAGACCAGAAAAATCAAACAACAACTTACCAGACACTATACTATTTATATAGTTAGTATTTAGTCTTATTTATATCCATATTATAAATTGTGAATGTATGTGCACGCACACATGGTTTCTACAGATACATGGTTTAGGGAGAAGAACACTGGATTTTGAAAAGTTTTCAGAGCAGGGGGCATACCCAAGGCTTCTCACATGTTAGCTATCCACTGCTACCAAGCTATATCCCCACCAGAAAGTTGCCTTTGATGATACATAACACCATAGTAAATTCTAACTTAGCTAATCTACTATTACCTTGCTGAATTTAGTTTTATAATTTCTTCCTTTTATTAATTTTTTTTAGAATTCTATACAATGTATTTTGATCCTATTCACCCACAATGCTATTTCTTCTCATTGTTATTTAAGATAGAAATGCACTATGGATTGAACTCAATGATCCTGTCTCAACCTCCAAGTGATGGAATTACAGATGTGCACAACTCTGTCTGGCCAGTGCTATGACTTTTAATCCTTAATTAACTTGTTTGAACTGCACTTTTTTTTTTCTGGATAATGTGTTTGCTTGGATAGTGAGCATGATTAAAGAGACAGTCCTCAGGGAGCCTCCAGAGTTGACCTCACAGCCAAGGGAGAGGCCTGTTTCCCAGACGCCATGTCTGCAAGTGCATATTCATTCACCTGGTGAAGTCTGTGCCTTTTTTGAGATGGAATTCTTTGAGATGTGGCAACCAGGGACTTGAGCCTGGCCCAGTGCAGGGTATCAGCTCCATCTTCTCTATTTTGCATCTTGGTATGGGTGGACATGATAACCTAGCCAACATGAACCCTGATTATGCCCAGGCTTCATAAAAACACCCTGCACATGTCTAGACTCCACACTGGGGACGGCATGCTATCAGAGTCACGACTGTCCCTTGGAAAGCTCTAACATCCCTAAGGGCAGTTCATGAAGAAACAGGTCCTGTGCACCACCAAGGGTGCTGCTGCCTGCAGCCTCAGTACAGCAGGCCTCGGGGAGAAGGAGCTCGGTTACAAGGCCTGGCAAGTGGAGGGTCCTGGTTAACTGGCTGTCGGCTGAATGAGGGAGCTCGTTTCCAAGGGAGAATCATTACCTTAAAATATGCTTTCCACCGGGCGGTGGTGGCACACACCTGTAATCCCAGCACTCTGGGAGGCAGAGGAGTTCGAGGCCAGCCTGGTCTACAGAGTGAGTTCCAGGACAGGCAGGGCTACACAGAGAAACTCTGTCTCAAAAAAACCAAATCCAAAAACCAAAAAAAAAAAAAAAAAAAAAAAAAAAAAATGCTTTCCCCACAGACTCAACCCATTACTGAATTTGCCAGCTTTACCTTCAAAATATGTCCATTTTTTTTGTCATTCTAGAATCAGAAAGTACCTTGCGTCGCCATTCACTTATTTAAAGTCTCTCCCTTTATGCAAGCACCATGTTGACCTTGGTCAAAGTTATCCAGTTTTCAATAACAGCAACAAAGTACCTGAGATAATCCACTTAAGAAGACGGAAGGGTTATTTGGGGTAGCAGTGAGAAATTCCATCCCACGTTTGATTAGTCTTGTCACTTTGGGGCCGGTGGAAGGCGTCCATCACTGAGATTGCCTGGTGGAAACACCTAGTGTCATCATTACAGCAGGAAGTAGAAGAAAGAGGAATAAGAGTGGCCAGGACCCCGTGAGTAAGGCAAGCGTAGGGAATAGCTTAGCAACCTGACTCCGCTTGGCGTGGACACTGTGCATCCCTGTTCACGCAAGGCACTGGGAAAGCCAGGACCCTCATTTGTAGGTGCTGTTCACACGCTCTTCCTGAACAGTGCACATAACCAACCACCTGTTGGACGCCAGGGTGTCTATCCGCATTGAGCTGTGTTACACTCTTCTCTGAGAGTAAGTCCTGTCCCTAATGGCCATCAAACTTAGATGATTTCCATTCTGACAGACTTCTAATACATCCGGGTATAAGGATAGGAAGGCTGGCTTGGCGTAAACTGGTTTGGAGCCCATGTACGATAAGGCAAACCGTGACCTTGAGGCGAGATTTTAGGCAGACTCTCCGATCTACTGTGTATGGCTAGGCATAAATGGACTAAAATTATGCGTCATGGGAAGGACACAGAACAAGGGCTTACATCATCCAAGCCTGTCAGTCAAACACCCCAACTATGCCCCTAGACACTGACTTTCTCTTGAACCCCATAAAATAGCCAAAAACAATAATCAGGCCCTGAGTACCCTCATTCATGGGGCCCAATGTCAGTCTTGACAGTGTATCTAACCTGAACTGTCACCTTGCTTTGAAGTCACCTTGCTAAAACTCTGTGCCTCGATGTCAACCCTTTGAATAAGAGACCAAAAACCTGGACCCCGCTGGCCCAGGCCTGTCTGTTGGTAACATGTTTGGGAAGCCAGCCAGGAGGGGAGGAAGCACACGCCCTCCTGTCTTAGTGACCATTTCTCACTGCTTTATTTTTTCATTTTGATGTCTGTGGTAACAGTTGTCACAACTAGCCAGCTTTGTCAGAGAGCTGTCAGTCCATTTAAGTGTGCCATGTCAGTTCATGGGCATTGCTTTACCTTTGTGTGTTGTTTCATGCCCTGGGAGGAAACTTTGTGACAAAATCTGTGGCCCTTCCATTAATGTCCTCAGAATCAATTATGTGCTATTCTTGACATATGCCTAATTGTAAGATGTGTGAATGTGTGTAATGTGTGTGTCTGGGAGTAACTAACTGCGTGTATGATGTGGTATGCATGTGGAGGGCAGAGAACAACTTTCAGGAGTCAGGTCTGTCTTTTCATTGTGGGATCTAGAGACTACACTCAAGTTGTAAAGTCTGCACAGCACGTACCCTTACTCCCTGTGCTGACTTACTTGCCAGTGTGGAAATTATTTAAAACAAAACAAAATGTTTGTTTGTTTGTTTGTTTGATTATTTGTGGAGTCAAGGTCTCTCTATTATGATCTTCAGCTGCCCTGGAACTTGTTGTGTAGACTAGGCTGGTCTCCAGCTCACAGAGATCTATCTACCTGCCTCTGTTGGGATTAAAGGTGTAGCCACCACACCTTTGCGTGTACGTATGTGTGTATGTATGTATGTCATCAACAGAGGTCAAAACACTTTGAGAAGTTGGTTCTTTCCTCCCACAAGGTTGGTCCTAGGGATGGAACTCAGGTCATCAGGCTTAGGGGCTGTCTTCCTAAACCCCTGGGATATCTTAGCCAGGGCCTTACTCATCTGTGGTGGTTTGAATAAGAACGAGCTCTGTAGGCTCCCGCTCAGGTATTTGAACGCTTAGTCAATAGGAAGTGGAATTCTTTGATAGGATTGGGGGAGCAGGTGTGGCCTTCTGGAGGAAATGTGTCATTGGGAGTGGTCTTTGAAGTTTTCAAAAGCCCACACCCATCCCAGAGTTTTCCTCTTTCTTCCTCTCAGCCTGTGATCAAGATGTAGCTCTCAGCTATTGCTCTAGTAGCATGTGTGCCACCACACTCCCGCCATGATGATCAGGGACTGGACCCCCGAAACTGTAAGACAGCCACCCCCAATTAAATGAGTTCTTTTATAAGAGCTTCCTTGGTCATACCATCTCTTCATGGTAATGAGATACTGGCTGGGACATTGTCTTTAGATGGGGTTGTCCCAAGGACTTTCACTGAAATTACATTGGATGTGGAGGAAATTTTAAGAGTTTATTAAGTTGTCTCACCACACAGAAATGTACATCTCTCCATTTATTGAGATCCTCTTTGGGGGCTGGAGAGATGGCTCAGTGGTTAAGAGCACTGACTGCTCTTCTGAAGGTCCTGAGTTCAAATCCCAGCAACCACATGGTGGCTCACAACCATCTGTAATGGGATCTGATGCCCTCTTCTAGTGCATCTGAAGGCAGCTACAGTATACTTACATATAATAAATAAATCTTTAAAAGAGAGAGAGAGAGATCTTCTTTTATATAGTTCTCCATGTAGTTGCTCCTGAGTAAACCAAGAATCTATCCACAGCAGAATTAGAAAAACACCCTGAGATTGTCTGATTCCAAGGTGTGTACAGAATTACACATCAGCTGGTGTGTGCCCAGTGCCGTGAGGCAGTGCAGCCTGTCACAGGATGGAAGATGAAGTGCACGCCAGTGGGAGACTGTCACAAAGCCAATGGCTGCTGTGCTCCATGTGTTTGGTGGCTCTTGTCCAGTGACTAGCACTCTGTGAGATGCGCCCTTCACAGGCTGCATCCGTGTTTTCCTGAGCACATTAATGTGGGTTCCAAGCTTTTATCACAGAACATTAACCTCAATGTAGAGAAGCTGCAGGATTTCTGATGGCGTTGGAATTGGACATGAGCCCCAATGCTCCTGTCACTGTCTCAGGTACCTGTTAACATCTTAATACTTGCTGAACTAATGAACGGGTTGACCTAAATATGTACTTTTCTCATATGAATTGGCTATAGTTCTATTTAAAGGAAACATTTTTTGATGAAGAAAAGGAATAAAATGACTTCTCTAAGGACTGATTTTTTTTTTTCATTTTCAGTCCAGAGGATCAAACCCAGGACTTTGCGCATGGAGGATAAGTGCTCTACCACCTGGCTACATCTGGGCCCTAATCACACACTTCCTAATATCTTTTATGAACTACATAGTCACAGGATTTATTTTTCCAGTGTTAGCCTCTGCTTCACAGAAGTACTAAGTAACTGAATGCAATCTGTGTATACTTGTGCTCAATGTCGAAATTAAGTCACAGTGAGCTGTGTGCACACCACGGTGGCGTGTGTACATATGAATGTATGTAGGTAGGTGTGCATGAATAGGTACAGGTGTATTGGGAATGTGTGTATGTGCACATGCCCAGGACTAGCCTCGACTTGGAGAGGGCTCTAAGAGAAGGGGTGTCTGGGAGTGCTGAAAACAAAGTAAAATCATGGGTCAAAGCTAACAAAACTGACGGCCTCCATCCTGCTCGAGAAAGATTGCCTGCCCTCTCTGTGTTTTGCTTTCTCTGGAGATTTCCAGACAGCTCTCTGCTTGAGACAGCTTTTCAGACTGCTTTCTGTTCTACTCTAGACAGCTTTTTTTTCTATTCTAAATTTGCTAATATTTTATTTTGCTATTCTGGATCGCTCATCTCTTGCAGATCAAAAGCCCAGTCATTGTTTTGCATATCAATTCAGTCTTTACCCCAGTTCCCTTTTGATTATCCCGTGAATCAGCATCCCTTTTCCCCAGTCTTTTGATTCTTAGGAGACACCAAGCACTTTTTAAAAAGATATTGCAAAAGAATTCAGAGATGTGCCTACCTCTATTAACCACAAACAATAAGCTAACTGGGTGGGGCCCCCACCCAGAAGTTTCTACCATGCCCGGACCTAACAACCTTCCTCTGTCCCAGGCCAGCTCTGAACTCAGGAATCTGCCTGCTCTTGAAAGCATAAATAAAAACCTTAGCTGGGTTGGATCTCCTTCAATCACCACTCCCTAAATCTCTTCATCTCCTTACTGTCTTTCTGATAAGTTGGCTCACAGCGCAGCTGCTTTTGTTCCTTTAGATTTGTGAAGCCCCTCATATAATTCATATTGCATTCTTATATTTTGCATAGTTGAGAATTATGCATTTTGAACTCATGTTTTTTGAGTTATTTTTCCCACAGCCTTAAGGGCCATCCTGAAAGTCCCAGTGTTTACCATTTTGCTGAGACATTAATCACAGTTTCACCTCCCAGATTCATACTGTCTCTGATTATCATGGAGTCATTAACATGAACAGGGAGGATGTTCCTTGAAGGAGGGAATGAAAACCTGTACATTATTATACAAACAAACCTTATGCCCACAGCAGCCATTGACACTCATGGAGGCGCAGGCCTGCTGGCCCTGAACCTAAGGACAGGAACCATGTTATTCCACCTTTACCAAGGCCGTGCCGGACTCAGCATACATGTGTGTGTGAACATGTATGTCTGTCAGTATGTGTGTATATAAACTTCTGTGTATATCTGTGTATATTCATGAATATGTATATATACAAATGTGTTTGTGTGTATGTCTGTATATGTGTGCATGTGTGCATGTGCATCTATATGTATGTACATGTATGCGTGTGTATATACCTATATATCTATGCATGTATATATGTATGAGTGCATGTTTGTATGTATTGTTTGCATGTGTGTGCATGTGTATGTGTGTGTGCCTGTATAGTCAGCTGTGTAGATATACGACTATAAATAACAACTAACAATTTCCTCTGATTTTTTCCTAAAGCCAGGAACAGAAGGGCTGTTTATATCAAAATATTCCCAACATTCGTAGACTAGAGTCTGAAGCCATGAGTAAGCCAGTCCTCTGTGAACCTGTGCCACTCAGCAGTTCTCTGCTGGTGGAAACGTGTGTTCTGCTGGTCTGACTCTTTGCTGGAATCCAGCAGATGGTGCTACATATCTGTATATGTAAAGGACCATAGATGCCTTTTCCCCTTTTATCTTCTGGTTGTTGTTCACTCTGGAGTTTCATGAAAGTCTGCTAGTATGACGAAGACCACTCTGCTCAGCATCCGGGACAACACATCTGGATGCGACATTGGAGCTGAACTTGAAAAGTCCCTCCCCCAAATAACTGTGGACCAAACAGCAACCTGGCAGTCACCTTCTATCTTCTCTTTGACTCCTCATTGCAAAGACCTGAGTACAGGAGACATAGTCCAGACCCTCGTACTTTCCCAAATGTCACAACCGACATTGATATGAAGCAGCCATAGTCATGGTAAGAATTAACAACAAAATGTATGCTTAATATCACAACATGTAAATCGACTTATAAATCAATCTTTTACAGGGGTTACATCTATCTTAACTTTGTGACAACGTAAAATTTTGCAAACATGAACCAGTGATTAAGCTAACCATATAAAAATGTTCATCATGAATTCTCAGAGACCAAATGCTTTAAACAAGTAAGGGCAGTGTGTAGAAATCACAGATAACCCTTATCACCTAGCAACCCATAATTAATTAATTAATGTTACTTGTTGACTCTAAACAGGACTAGGAAATGAAACCTACAATTTGAACCAGAAGTTATTGAGGTTGCCTTCTGTTATCTGGAGGGTTTGTAGCATGCAATTATTCAACACTGTCAAGAGGTCACAAGAATATCATCCTACTATAGATCAAGAAGAATATCATCCTATTGTAAATCAAGAACAAGGTGGCGCCGACTGCTTATTTCCCTACTGCATTAGACTATTGTACACTGTTTGATTTGCTTCTCTGCGATATGATTTCATAAAGTGATCTCTTTGAAAATTCTTTTACTCTTTTTCAGTGTATCAAAAGAGAAAGCAAGCAGTGGCTAGGAGTGAGTGCCAGTCACAAGGTGGCTGTTCCCAGCCTGCTCACTGCAGGCTTGATGAAACGAGCTCATTCAGCAGACTATACCCTTTACAGATTGTGTTAATACAGACACACAGACTCGGGAGCAAACGTTTCTGGTGACTACACGTCTTCCGTGTTCCTCTTTACCCATCTCTTCCTTTAAGTTTTTAACCAGCTAGTAAACAAGCTCAGACAGACTTGCACAAGTGAGGAGTTGGGTGATGCAGGAGACAGACATACAGACATACAGACAGACAGACAGAGAGACAGAGAGACACAGAGAATATTACCTGACCTGTTTTAGGATCAGCCTTTCTTATTCTCCCCCTAGTCTCCCTCTCCCTCCCTCCCTCTCCCCCCTCTTTCCATTCCCTCCCTCCCTCTTCCTCTTCCTCTTCCTCCCTCTCTGTCTCTGAGGCAGAGTTTCACCATGTAGCTCTGGCCTGGAACGTGCTGCCTAAGGATGACAGGCCTGAACCCAGACCTAGCTATCCTCACTTTTTGAGGTTTGTTAACGTTAACACAATCTTCCTTCTAGTCTTAACTAGGGTGTCTTGCTTTGATGAAACATCATGACCATCAAAGCAACTTGGAAAGAAGGAAAGGGTTTATTTGGCTTACACTTACTTATCACTATTCACCAAAGGAAGTCAGGACAGGAACTCAAGCCGGGCAGGACCCTGGAGGCGGGAGTTGTTACAGAGGCCATGGAGGCATGCTACTTCCTGGCTTGCTCCCCATGGCTTGCTCAGCCTGCTTGAACTCAGAACACCTGCCAGAGGTGGCCCCACCTACAGTGGTCTGGGTCCTCCCACACCAGTCACTAGAGAAGAACATACCCTACTGGCTTGCCTACAGCCTAATCCTATTGAGGCCTTTCCCAGTGGAGGCTGCCCTCTTCCCCAGTGACTCTAGCTTATGTCAAGTTGGCAGCACACTGCTCATTGAGACCATCAACTAGAGAACTGACTGTGGGCGTGGCGCCTGGCCAGTCTCAAGCCTTCCATAGAAGACCTCTGATACCATCTCCATATCTCAGCCATGATGGTTTCTTTAATCCTCACCCCTGAATGCCACCTGCTCCTAGTGGCCCTTAAGCTTGGTTCGACCCAGGGGAACTGGATGCCACCTTATCCCAGCCTCATCTTTCCTTCTCTCCAGCGCTTTCATTCTAGCCCAGCTCAATTTGTTTCCTTCTGTTCAAGCTCTTTCACATTAGCCTTGGTGCCTGTGTTCAGCCTGCTCAGTTCCTGTCAGGCTGCTCTGTCCTGAGTGTGCTTCCCCAGTGTCAGTGTACTTATTAAACTCCTATTCTCTGGGTCCTCTCCTCCATGGCTGGGAGGAACACGCTTATCCAGCTGCGGCCTCTCAGCACTGCAGACGTGCATCCATTCCTTGTGTCCTTCATCACAACAGTCCTTGATCACCAACAGTCTGTCAGGTACATCGTCTGTGGTCAGTGACACACATCTGTGAACAAAACAGACTGGAATCTGCCTCCACATCCCAGGAACATTTTCACCCAGGCACTAGAGCTGTGTAAGGAGAGCCTGACTAGACCGAGCAGCCTCCATAACCCACCCCAGCTGCAGTGGCAGACTTTCTCAGAAGAATCATTCCCACAAACAAGGCAGCATTTTCAGTAGGAGCCCGTGCAATGCTGCTGGCCCTCAGTCTCACCTGAGCCTTCCTGAGATGCTTTGCAGCCGGGGTGCACAAACCTGTGTTCTGACCCATTCATTGATGTGCCGGTGACACACATGGCCCAACTTAGATCACTGTGCTAGAGAAGGTGAGGAGCCCTGAGTTCCCCCTGAGCCAGCAGGAAACACGTTACTGCTGTTGCACAGGTGGATTTGAACTGCTTCCAGAACTGTTGCTAAGCACATACCAAGCAGGGGCAGTGCTTTGTCTTGGTGGGGGAGGGAATGAGCGCCAAGGAGCAGCCTAGGCAGAAAGGCTCTTGCCCAAAACCTGGGTTTCTAGTAAAAGTCTCTGCAGTGGAAAGGGACCAGAGAGGGCTTACAAAACAGTCCAGTCCTGCTAGGCTCAGGGAGGCATTTGCCCGAGAGAGGCTCATGACAAGGCAGGAGAGGTTAAAAGCTACCAGATCACACTTTTTTCCCCTTACAGGCAGGAAAATTGAATAGTTTTAAATTGGTGAGAATGGGACAGAGGTCACATGGTAACTATTTGAGCTCAGGGAAGGGAAAGGGTGGGGAGAGGGGTCCTATTCTGTGCGGGTATGGAAGTGGGACAAAGCAAGAGAATGGTCTTTCCACCCTAGGGAAAGTCTCCAGTGTACAGTCTTCCAGTCAAATGCATGATGAATAACACAATGCTTATGACCTCCCACGGCGTACTTTGCAAGAATGGTTTTGCCTCATATTTAGATGCTCATATGTCATCTGGTTGTCAGTTATGTTACCACCAACAGGCACCTGGGAGTATTCATGTACGTCATCAGCGATGTCTCCAGGCTTCAGCACAGAGATGGAAAGATCAGGGATAGGAAGTGATAGTGTGTGTTGTCCTGTAGTGCCCGGCATTTAGGTCAGGGAACACTGGCAGAGGGTGTTTTGCTCTCAGCAGTTCCCTTCAGCCTAATATAATCTTTTACTTGGAAGAATTGCACATTAAGGAGGCTGCTAGTCTCCTGGTTCGGTCTGTGTCTCTTGGAATCGGTTCTGTTTGCTGTACCCTGCCGCAGACCAAGTATCTTATGTAGGACATGTTCTTCTCCAAGATCGACTTTGATTTCCTCTTATGCTTATAGCATTATCTCCCTCCCAACTCCTCTGAAAATGAGTTTCTCAAGTTTCAGTGAGAATTCTGAAGATATCAACCAGTTTGTTCTTTCAGTGGAGTTCACTGTAGAGTGACTAGGAAGTGTAGAAGAAAGGGAGAGGGAGGGAGGGATGAAGGGAAGGAAAGGGGGGAGAGAGAGAGAAATTAGCCAACAGTTTTCTTTTATGAACAAGAAAATTGGCTGTTTTCCTATTAGCATATGAGGAACTTAGGACTGTCCCTTGTTGTCAAGGCAACAGCTATTCCTTGGATAGCTGCAATAGAAAAGAAGCCAGAGTGATCTTTGTAAAATCAGTTTTTATAAAAAAAAAAAAAAATCATCAAATCATAGAAAGAACAGAACCTTGAGATTTGCCCAGTGTATTCCTGCCTCTAGTAAAGACCCACTAAGATAATTTGAACAACCCCCCCCACCACCACCTCAAAAGTCCTTTCTCAAACACATGGGAAGGGCTGGAGTGAGTTTCTTTGTACTCATTTGTGGTGTCTTACAATGCACGCTACAAATAATGTTTTTTCCATAAAATCTCTAATGTTTCACACAGCAGCTGGGAGCTCTCTTCCCACCATTTCATTCTCAGTTTAAAAAAAAAAAACAATAACTATACTCTTTGCTCTGCTTAAGTTTCTCAAGATGACTAAAGCATCGCTGTCCTTCACTGGAAAACTCCCACAGTCATGCTCCATGTTGCTTCGGCCTCAAATGTTCCAACAAGGAAAATGCTTCTCACACAATAGAAGGGGGTGTTGTTGGGAGCATTTGGGGAGTATCAGGTAACAGTGAGACCAGTTTCAACATCCTGCCTTCCTTCTAGGGGCACACTAGGAACTGCCCATGTGAGACACACAAGCATTCTCCCATCTTGTCTGGTGGTGAATGGGGCGCAGCCTCCTTCATGGTAGGGGGGTCTTGGTTTGTGCCAAAGGGCTCCTCTTTAGTGGGCTCACATATTTGCTGAGTGCTCTCTCTTTGCTTCTGTTAACTGTTATAGCTCCAACCTGCTCCAGATGCTAAACACTATGAACCCTGCATTTTATGAAGAGCCAATCAATTCTGAAGCCAGTTTTGAAACCCAAGTATCAAAGAGTTTCCCACATCTACCGGATGGGGTTTTGTCTTCACTTAGGGAAATCTGTAAGTCTTGGCTGTCTCATACTCCAGCAGAAAGGTGGTAAGCATATTGAGGCTCCACAAAATGGACCCAAAGTCAGATTTTATCAATATGCTTATGCCGTGATTCTGATGCCTGGGCTCATTTCAGAGAGACATTCCCAGGGTTCCATTAAGGGACAACCTTAAGGGAAAGATATGTCAGCTTATGAGTCACTCTGAAAAAGTGAGACACACCCTAAAGTCTAAAGTTCTATCTGACAGTTGATAATAGTCTACCACTAAATGTGCAGCACAGTCTTTCAGTGATAGAACACCCACAGTAGGCACCTTACTTTTACTAAAGATCATAGGTAAATGACGCCATAATTAGTTATACAGACTAGTACAGAGACTGCACAAGGTCCTATCAATACATCAAGTTTCTAATTGTGTGACCCTGAAAACCCACCTACAGTGTGTCATCCCAAACCTCAGTGTCGTCATATGTAGAATGTATTCTCAAGTTTGTATAACTTTTTTTAAGGATTAAAAGTAAGTAAATATAGCTGGAGAGGTAGCTCAGTCAGTGAAGTGTTTGCCTCGCAAGCATGAGGTCTTAAGTTTGATCCCCAGAACCCGTGTAAAATGCCAAGTACAGCAGTATGCGCTCACAATCACAACGGTAATAAGTAAAAACAGCCAAAATCCAGGGCCTAGCGTCACTGGAGCCCAAATCCTAGTGTTGTAAAATAGTGAGGTACATGACTCCTGAGGAACTGTAGCTTCTGCAATGACACACCTGAACAAACATACATCTGCACACATGAACATGCACACAGACACACAGACACACACACACAAACACCATCAATCAATCAATCAGTCAATCAATCAATCAATAAAGTAAAATGTGAATGAAGCCCTTAGCCCAGTGGGCAGCTCAAGTCTACTTGTTCCGGTCCTATCTCAATGCCGTCTCTGTAGATGAGTGGCCGTCACATGACACTGGAGCAGAAGCTACAGAGCAGACAGCAATCGCTGCCGTAAGAGTGATTCCTAAAGACCTTGCCCATTCATTTTCTGGCCTATAATGCTAAAATTATGAACACCATCTGAGGGTTTTAGATGCATATATTTATGGGTAATATTTTACTGATATTAAAGAATGCAAATGGTTTAATCTTCCATTTGAACACACTTGAATTTTTGAGTTTGTGTGCTTCTAGGGAATATATATATATATATATATATATATATATATATATATATATATATATATATATATAAACAAAAACAACCACTCTGGGACCAGGATGTAATTAAAATCCATGATTTCTAATTCCCAGGCTTTGACTCCAACCCCTGAAAAAACTTCAATTCAATGGCACTTTGGTCTCTGGAATTAGATCCTGTTATCAATGACTTCCACATGGAAAGATCATTCCAAAATGTGTAATTAACCAAGAAAATGCAAATAAACCAATTTGTACCTGCTATTTAGAGGTAAGATAGACATGGCTCGGGTTCATTATTTTAAAATGTGAGCTTTTCCACTTCAAATACAGCTTGTGTTCTCCATGGCTTTTTTTTCCCAGAAATAATGTTTTCTTTCAGTTAAGTATTTTAGATCTCTTATGAAACAATTATTAGTGCAGGATGGAGAAAGAAATACAGGAATACAATGAGGGGGAAAATATCTTCTTTTAGTGACCTTTTGGCAACTCAACTCAATAAACATTTTTCAAAACTCTTACATTCACAAGGCCCCACACGAAGAGGAGCAGGAAGTCAAGTTCTGCATTCAGCACAGCTAGATGTGGGGGTCACACTTGGCTGGTGTTGCTGAATCAAAGATGCTCGTGAGGGGGTAAACACTTGTGTTGGCCTTCTAATATGCAGACAGCAACTGCATAATCAGAGGTCTACATGGACACAGTCCAGAAAGGCCTCTTACAGGAAAAAATATTTCAGCTGACCTGGACTCTGCTTTGAGGTGACAGGCACAATCCTAAATAATTCGATGGAAGCAATGCAAGCTCAGAGCGACTGCTTTATTGTTAGAACAGGGTCTGCCTCATCTTCTCCCATTTCTCTGATTCTCTTTGCACATAGCCTTGCCATATGGGGGCTTTCCATGCATGTTGGAGAACATGGCCACAAATGCTTTCAGCTTCCAGTTTAGTCACCCAAAAGGAAAGAGCCTCTTGTCTGCCTTCCATAGAGGAGTGGCTCCGGTTGGCTCATGGTCATCCTTAGACAATTCGCAGTGGCCATGAGCATAAAGGTGTGTCAGGCTTCGGTCATGGGTGCCACTGTACTGAGCAGTACAGTTTCAACATTCCAGAAGGAATTAGGGCTCCAGGCAGAAGAAACATAACTTCCATCACGCCTGTGAAGATGAGACAACCACCTCCACAGTGACATGGTGAAGATGGATGTTTCAAGAAAGAATTCTAGCTGTCGTGGTTTGTATGTGTTAGGCCCAGGGAGTGGCACTATTAGAAGGTGTGGCCTTGTTGGAGTAGTTGTGTCCCTGTTGAAATAGGTGTGTCATTGTGGGTGTGGGCTTTAAGACCCTCATCCTAGCTGCCTGGAAGTATTTTGCCAGCAGCTTTCAGATGAAGATGTAGAACTCTCAACTCCTAGTCCGCGGTGATGGTGGTGCACACCTGTATTTCCAGCACTCTGGGAGGCAGAGGCAGGCAGATTTTTGAGTTCGAGGCCAGCCTGGTCTACAGAGTGAGTTCCAGGGCAGCCAGGGGTATACAGAGAAACCTGTCTCGAAAAAACAAAAAAATAAAAAATAAAAAAATAAAAAGAACTGTCAGCTCCTCCTGCACCATGTCTGCCTGGATGCTGCCATGTTCCTGCCTTGATAATGGACTGAATCTCTGAACCTCTAAGCCAGTCCCAGTTAATATCCTTGTAAGAGTCACCTTGGTTGTGGTGTCTGCTCACAGTAGTAAAACCCTAACTAAGACACACAAGTTGTTATGAAAGGGAAAATGGGAAAATGGATGAGAGAGACTCAGGTCAACATGGAGGACGAGGAAGCAGGGGTAAATAACACTAAAGATGTCTGGAAAAGACATAGGACGTTACATTAATTTATGCTTACTTAAAATTATATATGTTTATGTACATATACACATACAGTTTAACTGAATTTATACCATTTGGGGTGACAGTGTTCTCTCAGACTGTATATTATCTAATAAACCCCCATATGCCAGGATTGGGAAACCTGAGTCAAGAGAAACCAAAAAACCCCCCAAACAACCTAAGTTATTTCTATTCCCTTCAATGCCTTCCAGAAAAGAGGGCAAGACTCTATTACTGAAGACAGCACTCACTTCAGACACCGGACAAGGAAGAATCAGGCTGAATCTGACTTTGAGCCTCCCCAGAGGACTAGCACTGACAGCACCAGCAGGCCCTGTGCTAGCTGTCAAGGGAGAAAAGCAAGCACTAGCCCACTCCCTCCAGCTGCAATGCCTGCAAACCGCAATGGCCGCCATAGAAAGGTATTCAGAACGATGAACTAGTGGCATGTATATCCTGAAGGTCATCAACAGGCACCTAATTGGGTTTATGGTCCAACCACTAGGAGGAATCCATGCACTTTAAAATTCGCCAACTACCAGTGGCTGGTGAGGCCTTGGAGCCAAGGGGAGCCTACTACTGCTGCATCCCTACAATTGTACAGGAGCTGTACAATTCCTACCTGCATCCTGAACACTCAGTGGAGTGCTGCTGACGCCCCTTGACAAAGCGTTTTCTTTTGCAGCAGACAGGAAGCATTACGGAAAGACACAACTGGTCAAATGCAGAGATCAACTGATCATGGGGAGTGGGGGGGGGAGGAGGGGGGCAGCCCCAATGGACACGCATACAAACACAGCTCCTGCACATAAGGCTGAGGTGGCAACTCAGAAGATGCAGAAAGACTGTATGAGCCAGAGGACGGAGACATTGACTGCAAGAAAGTCTCTTCAAAAGGAAGAAAGAAAAGAAGGAAGGAAGGAAGGAAGGAAGGAAGGAAGGAAGAAGGAGGAGGAGGAGGAGGAGGAGGAGGAGGGAGGGAGGGATGGAGGGAGGGAAGGAGTAAAAGAGTGTGAAGGAAAGGATAAGGGGTAGGTGGGGCTGGGAGGAGTTGTGGAGAATAGCCACGATCAAGATACATTGTTTTTCCCTTAGAACTAACAAAAGTATCACATTGTTTGAAAAGAAGGCATTCTGAGTTAGCCAAATAAAAGGCATCTGAGAAAGGGTGGAGCCCGGGTGGGGCCTGTCACTTGTACAGGTTCTAGCTCTGTAAAGAAGTTCTAGCCTCTACATCTGTATTGGTCAAGATCTGGAAGAGCCTCTCAGAAGACAACTGTATCACAGCCAAACATCGGACTAAGCATGGGGACCCCAGTGGAGAAGTTAGGGTAAGGGCTGTAGGAGCTGAAGGGGTTTGTGGCCTCATAGGAAGAACAACAGTATCAACCAACCAGACCCCCAAAGCTCCCAGGGACTAAACCACCAACCAAAGAGTACACAAGGGGTACCCGTGGCCCCAGCTGTTATGTGGCAGAGGATGGCCTTGTCTGGCATCACTGGGAGGGGAGCCCCTTGATCCTGTGGAGGCTTTATGATCCAGGATAGGGGAATGCTAGGCTGCGGAGGCAGTGGGTGGGCAGGTGGGGGACCACCCTCAGAGAGGCAGGGGGAGGGAGGAGGGGATAGAGGGCTTGTGGAGGGGAAACTTGGAAGGGGGATAACATCTGAAATGTAAATAAAATAACCAATAAAAAAGGGGGGGAGAACCTGGTCTTAAATGCTCACTACTTTAAAAAAATGTTAATATGTATGTTATATATAAAATTTTGTTTCTATTCTTTCCTGCTTTTTTCTTATACTTGGTGAACCAGAATGCTTATTCTATGCAATGGAATGTCATGTTTCCTGATTCTAAAATTAAAGAAAAATAAGATTCAAAAAAAAAAGTTCTAATCTGCTCTTTGTGTGAGGTACACATTTTAAAGGTTTCGGTAATATTGAGATATATTCCTGTGGTGTTTTGAATAAGAAATGCTACCTGTGGGATCATGTATCTGAACATTTGGCCCCCAGTCAGTGGCACTGTTGTGGAGGGAGGGAGGGGTATAGAATCTTAGAGGCAGAGCCTTAAGAAAGGAGGTATGTCTCTGGGGATGGGCTTTGGGTATTTATAGCCTCATACACATCCTCTCTCCTTCTTTCCCTCCCTCCCTCCCTCCGGCCCTCCCTGTTTACTGTGTATAAAGGAATTGTGGTCATCTAGTCTCTGTCCGCGCCACTCCACCATGTCTTCCTCAGAGTAATGAACTCCAACTGTCTGGAGCACTAAACCAAAGCAAACTCTTCTGTTAAGTTGCTTTTGGGCATGTTTGTTATCACAGCAGGAGGTAAGCAACACAATGTAACAATACAAAAGTAACAACATGGGGTGGGGGGCAGTGGTGGCACATGCCTTTAATCCCAGCACTCGGGAGGCAGAGGCAGGCAGATTTCTGAGTTTGAAGCCAGCCTGGTGTACAAGCGTGAGTTCCAGGACAGCCAAGGCTACACAGAGAAACCCTGTCTCGAAAAAACAAAAACAAAAATAAAAAAGCAAACACAAAAGTAACAACACAGTCCATTTGGAGTGACCATTCTGATCATGCTTAGGAGGAGAGGCTGGACAGAAATGTCAGTCAGGGACCTGGAAGAGTGTGGTAGGATCGCAATCTTGTCTGAAAGCATCTCCCAGAGAGAACTTTTTTTCTCGCGGGGCTTCAGGAGCGCCAGAGTCCTGAGGAGGCACGAGGCTGTTTCCTAGGGCGCTGTTTCCTAGGGCGCTGTTTCCTAGGGCGCTGTTTCCTAGGGCACACTGATGAAAGCCTGAGAACACACCTGACTGGCGCAGGGCCTGAGTTCTTTCCTGTTGCTCCATATTGGATTCTTTTATAGTGACCCCAGGGTGTTTGTAGACTGAGAGTTTTCAATCAGTCTCTAAAACTGAAGACAAGAGAACAGGGCTTGAAGCACAGAAGCACAAATCTGCACTCGTGACTTCAGCCCCGGATGGGCCGTGTTTAGAAATTCCAAGCCTCTTATATTGATTCACGTTTCTTTGTTTATATTCATTTGAACTGTATACTTTGGCTCAACAAGTGAAAATATACTACTGGCTGATATAAGAGATGCCATTCACTGACCGCTTGATACGTGGGTGTTCTTCATGGATATTGCCACGTTTTTAATTCTATGCTGCAGCCTAGGGAAGGAAGTAGATAAGATTCCATATTTTGTAAAAGGAGAGGGCATGAGTTAAAGAAGTGAAAGAAAATAGAAAAGTTAACTATTGATTTTCGGACTGATAGGCTAAATGTTTTACTCAGCTCCAAATCTATATTCTTTCCACTAAGCCCTCTTTGTGCCGTTGTCCTCCGATGTCCGAGAAGAGAAGTGAAGAAGTTTGGGTGGCCTGCGAGGGGACAGGCAGCTGGGGTCCTGGGTCTCTCACATTAGCTGCTGCGGCAGCAATGATCTGAGCCTGGCTAGCCAGGCAGGTCCAAGATCATCAGTGAACACTTTGGGAGAACTCTTCCCCAAGTTATAGCCCAGTAAAGACAGCCACTCTCAGAGGATTCTCAGTGAAATAACTTGCATGCTTTATTTCATGTGGACAGCGACTATATAAACATTGAGGAGTGGGGTGGGCTTTAGAGATAGGCATTTCCTATTGGCTGAGAGTGAGACGTTAGTGATGTTATATTTGCATGGGGAAGGACTCCAGGCACTAGCGACTGACTGCCCTTGGTCCTCACGGCAGGGTGTCATGGTTACTTCCAGAGCAGGTACAGGAATGGGTAAGGAGCTGCCTGACTGCTGTGGATCTCAGTCTCTGAGATTCCTGGGGTCTGAGCTCACTCGGCCTCGTGAGTTCTTCTGTCTGGTGGCACAGCCCACTTTCCCTGCACACCATGTTGCTCCCATGCATTTAAAAACGCAGCACTCCGGTTGAAAAATAGTCAAACAGATTGAGCTAAGGCAAAGACAGTGAGGAGAGGAAAGGGATTCTAAGAAAGAGAAGCGATGATTCCAGACGCTTTATTCTCCCGCAAGTTGTTTGAAATGTCGAGACAACTTGAAGAAACCTAAGAAGAATCTTCAATCAAGTTAACTTCAATAAGTAAGTGTTGGCTGGAAAGGAACAAGTCATGTTTCTTCTCAAGTGCCCATTGAACCTCCAAGTGAGCTAGCTCTCTGGTAGGTTGTTAAGGACACCAGCCTTTGGGTCTGTAGAAGGTCACAGTAAATACACGCTTAAGAGCGATGTGTGGTATTGATGTTTACAGCCTCTTAGGGGAGAAGATTGTTCACAGATTGCACAGAAAGTGAGACGTAAGATCGTTCAAGATGGATAATCTCTGTCCTGAAACATTAGCATTGAAAGAGTAATCCTGGGACTGAAGAGGCTCAGTAATTAAGAGAACCTTTTGCTCAGCCCCCAGAACCCCCATGGTAGCTCACCCCACTTTAACTCCAGTTCCAGGGGATCCAAGACTCTTTTCTGGCATCTATGAACATCTGGACACACATGCACACATACATATACTCCATATACTCCAGGTACACACACACACACACACACACACACACAAAGTAAATAAATGTTTAGAAGAAAGCCTAGACCCTTGTACTCATGAGCCCCTCATCTTGAGCTCTGCTCCCCTCTGCCTGAAACTAAAGGTTTACTTGAAGTGATGTCACTCAAGTACAGATTCTCTATGAGACTTTTTTTGGTTTTTCATTCATTTTCTATCTTGTTTAAGTATTAACTGTTTTAAATTAATGCACAAAGCACAGTCCTCTGTTTTTAATCCTCTCATAGAATAAGCTATGTTAGTCCTTGCTGTCTGCCCTCTGGGTCTTTGTACAATATTACCATTATAGTTTCAAAATATATTTTATTTCACAGCACACTGGCATAGCACTCCTGGACCCAGAGTGCAAATATCACTCTTCATACAGACCTGGGCCAAGTGTTCACTCATTAATCTCCTAATCTTGGGCCTGGGCGGATTACCTATGAGCTGTGGTTTTCCTTTGTGTAATAAAATGGGGGCGAGCAAGTATCTCCATGCCAGAGCATTTTAAGAATAAGCAAGATGGTCCTAAAATGTTAAAATGCTGGCCTAAGGCAGTTACTGGATGCCTGCGGGTGTGTCAACCAGGCTGACAGCCTGGGCCTTCAGTTCTCTAACTGAGAACACAGAGGTCTGCTGGAACCTTAGGGAATGTAACTGACCTGCCACCAATGCTCACATCATAGGGAGCCAGACACATGAGTTGTGTCTCATTTGTTCTCCTCTGAACACATCTCAAGACGACAGATGCTAGTGTGGGGCTCCTTCAACCTCGCCTTGTGGGCTAAAGATGTCTGGCAAATGTATAGGATGTTACATTAATTTATGCTTACTTAAAATGACATATGTTTATGTACATACACACATAGAGTCTAACTTAATTTATACCATTTGGGGTGACGAGTCCCGAAGACAGCAACCCAAGCGCTCTGCACATCCTGAAGTCCAGGCAGCTCCACACTCTACCCTCCTTCTCTGCCCTGCAGCGTTTTCACTCCGACAAAGATGGCGACATGCCTTTGAGAGCTTCCAGGTTTCGCCTGTAAAAGCTTGAACCCTTTCTTTACCTCCTGAGGCTCAGGGCCTCCCTTTCTCTCCTGGAGATGATGCTCCTTTTGAACAAAACTGCTCTTCAGTGTCCTCTGATCCCTGCATTCAAAATGGCTCTCCTGCTGTAGAAAAATAACTTTAAAAAGAAAACCAGCAAAAAAAAAAAGAAAAGAAAAGAAAAGAAAAAAAAGAAAAGAAAAACGAAAACCACCCTCATCATCATCCTCAACAACAACAACAACAACAACAAGACAGGAAAATACATGCAACCTCATGCGCCACAGAAAATCAGCACATCTACACATGCACTTTGTAAATAATGCTGTGAAACGGAACAAATACATAAAAACAAATGGAAAGAAAACACAAATACTCCATCCACTCAGCCCAAACCCATATCCTGAATTCAAGTAATAAGAATCTGGACAGTTAGAAATACCTATATATTAAAGTGGAAAGATTACCAAGTTTCAAAAAAGATGAGAGATCTTTTTCTTCTCTAGTAAATTTTATGCACATTTGGTAAATTATAATTTTTTATAATTAAAAATTTAACAATGCACAGAGTCCAATTAGAGAACAGAAGGATTTTCTGCTGAATCTGTTTTATATGTGTGGGTGTGTATGTGTGACTGTGGGTGTATGGTTGTTTTGGTTTGGTTTTGTGTTATTGTTGTTTGTTTTAATCCACACACTGGCATCCGTGTGATTAGACCATCTTCCTCCTTATTATGGAATAGCTGGAGAAATACCATAGGCCACAAACAGGAAATGAGTCACTGCACAATGCCTCAGACCTGCAGGTCCCTTGGAGTCTGTCTCTTCCTGATCCACATTGTCAAGCGCCCCTGAGAACCAAGCATGGCTCCTTCCCCAGCAGCCTCGAGTCTTCCCATGTCTGACATTATCCAGAGCAGTCCTAGCTCAGCTCCCCTCCCCCATCTCTAGTGAACCTCAAAACTTGTACCTGGCCAGTATGCCTTCTGCCTCTGGTTTACATCAACTGAAAGAACAAAATCCAACAAAACAAATCCTTCCAAGTTCAGTGAGAACTGCTGACCTGGCTCCTGACCCGTCATCTATTACCTGCTTCAGCCGCAGATCCCTCCTCCTTGTTACAGGATGCCCTGGCAAGTGGCAAGAGTTGCTCCAGAAATCTCTGAACACCCTGTGCTCTCGCTTAAGCCAGAAACGCCTGGTACTCCCTTCCCCCTGCTCCTTAGCAGTAGGCTTCTGGTCTGCAGAGCCCATCTGCAGTACAGTCTGTGATACAATTTGGTATCAGAAGGTATGCTACAGGGATGGTACAGAGCTAGGTAACAGCGAGCGTAGACTACCTGGGCTGTTCTTTCCTCACTGGGTCTACTTACATGTTGACATTTTTATTTGGCTGTTATCTAGAAGTTCCACGCTCAGAACTTCTGATAAGAAGAAAGCCTAGACCCTTGTATTCATGAGCCCCTCATCTTGAGCTCTGCTCCCCTCTGCCTGATGCTAAATGTTTACTTGAAGTGATGTCACTCAAGCACAGATTCTCTATGAGACATTTTTGGGTTTTTCATTCATTTTCTATCTTGTTTAAATATTAATTGTTTTAAATTAATACACAAAGCACGTCCTCTGTTTTTAATCTTCTCGTAGAATAAGCTATGTTAGTCCTTGCTGTCTGCCCTCTGGGTCTTTGTACAATATTACCATTATAGTTTCAAAATATATTTTATTTCACAGCACACTGGCATAGCACTCCTGGACCCAGAGTGCAAATATCACTCTTCATACAGACCTGGGCCAAGTGTTCACTCATTAATCTCCTAATCTCCTCATATACAGCACAGGCTCTGCCTTAGGACGGGATGCTCAGGTGATACGTGATTGAGCGTCGGTCAAGTATTGATACAAAGGGTCTTGGTCTGAGGATGGAACTTAGTGATCAAGCACAGCCTAGCTCAACTGAAGCCCTGAGTTCCATGTCCAGTGCAATAAAGCCCCAACAGCACTGATGGAAGACAGACACTTTTTGCGTCGGCACTGCAGAGAGACACATGCTATTGCATAGACTGCTCTGACCAGCCTCGAGATCAAGGCTTAACCCAGTAGTGAAGTAAACCAGCACTAATAAAAGAGTTTCCAGGAGGCTTTGAAATGTGCTGCACATTGCTAAGTAAGTGAATTTATTTAGCAGACTTTGAAATCTCACTTTCATACTGCTGCCAGTTGTCCTTTTCAGCAGGGAAGGTTGCCCCACAGGGACATTCTTCAGAGTGAGAACCTACTGGTACACACGAAAGGAAGACACTCAAAACCAAATAACTCTGACTGATGTGGACTGCTGTTCTTTGAATTTGCAGAGATGCCTGGGAGGGAGGGGCCACATACTAAACTATGGGTAACATCATCAGCTCAACATTTGTGAAGTCAGAATTGCCAACTCTGTTCAAATTTAGAGCCAATGCAAGCCATGTCAGAAAACGCTGGTGCCTGAATACAGACTCTAGATTCACGGTCAGGAGACAAAATGCAGATGTTCCTCTGGCTGTGCCATTTCCTGGGCCTGCTTGCCTGGTTCTTGGCTAATGTCAGACACCTAACTTCATATTGTAATCATGTCAAATTCTATGCTAATAATTTTTGTATCAGAGATACTTAAGCTGTGTCAAAGATTACCTAATGTGAATAGGGGAAAAAAGAAAACACATTTTAATTTCACAGCATCTAGACGAACATGTACACACCTGGAACCTATTTGATCCTCGACCATGAAAATAAAAAACGTTAATTGGCCCCTTTCTCAACGTCCTTCTTCAATATCCAGGGCCATTTCTTCTTTCCCTTCCCCATAAGGAAGTGAGATAAAAAAAAAAAAAAAAAAAAAAAAACCTAATGGATGTACAAGTACGAAGACACCACGGTATTAGGTCCTCTGCGTCTGACTAACAAAAAGCCGGTTCTGGGACCGCGGCACACACGCTGTAGACACATCTGGCTTACTTGAGCTCACAATGGAGCCTTATGAATCCCGCTAAAAAGCACTGTTTGTACAAATGCAAATACTGTCCCATCTGCTCAGAATTTTCCCCCCTTCAGTGGCTTTTGTTCCAGCGTGGTAAAAGCCTGCTTCTTTACCCTCAAGTGCTCCTGCTGATGGGAGTGAAGGAGAGGACGACGGACGAGCATCCATTATCAAACAAATACAGGGGCTTTTCAGCAAGTCATCACAGGCGATGCTGCCTTTTTCTTTGGCACTGAGTTGAAAGTGGTTTGTGCTCATGCAAATAAGACAAACAGGTGGGTAAGAAAGAAACACGCATGTGTTCCTCGGGCGGAGTTGGCTTTGTATTCCGCACACTGCAGTTGGCCTGGAAATCTACTTCCAGCTCCCCGTCTCTGAGTGGGAAGGACAGCAGCCAGGCCGCTCCGCAGCCTTTTAAGATTTCCTTATTATGGTCTCAGTCCTGATAAGTTGAACAGAAAATTTTACTTCTGCCTCGAGCTTTCCTAAATATCTGAACTCGTGGCGTGGGAGCACCGCTGTAAACCCCGGCCAAGCTGCAGGGCAACTTAGCGCCCGGGCTTCTAGAAACAGTGTCTTTCAAGGGCTTCCGGACTTGCTGATGGGAGAAAAAGTGACCGTCCCAGCTCTGTCTTCGGATGCTTACAGGTGCCCTTCACCCAAAGATGAGCTCTTCCTGAGAAGTTATAAATTTTTTGGAAAACCGGACAGTTACGTACATGCTCTCCAAGATGCCGGTAGCTGAGCCCAGAGGACCATACCCTCAGAGAACCGCTTCAGGCCACACACAGTGGAGCTGTTGGCCCTGGACCTTTCTCTGTCCCTATTTGTCAGATACAAAAGTTTTTAGCTTGACAAAACACAGAGTAGTGCAAAAGAACTTGATTCTTTCTTCCTAAAATCTGGGAAGAACAGAATAGATGAAGATTACAAGCCTAGGTGAACAGGAAGACTTCTCTTTTATTAAAAGGAGAGAGAGAGAGAGAGGGAGAGAGAGAGAGAGAGAGAGGTGTCATATAGTGTTTTTTTTTACCAGTTAGTCTATGCCTGATAAGTTTGTAATTAGTTGGATTTTAAATCATCTGATAGAACAGGACTATTAGCGGTTTGCTTCTCCTGAATCTCTAAGACTGTACTTTTCGGTCTTTTTAGGTTTAAGTTTTATACTTCTGTTTGCAATCAGGGTCCGTTTGAGGGTTGAGACAATGAAACAAACACAAATGCGTTGAGTTCAGGCGTGAGGTTGTTACAGATATGTTACAGATATCGAAGGGCTTCACAGGGCTGGCACACTATTGATGAGTCCAGGCAGAGCAGAGCACCCTAGAAGGGTGGCCGTTTCCCGGCACATGCCGGGGTGTTGGCAATGGTTGTCTCCTTGCAGTTTCCTTTCCTGGATGATCTTATCTTGCCTCTCTCAGGCCACGTACTGAACGGAGCACTGGTACACCACGGTTGTGAACTCTCTGGAGATATTAACGTCGCTGTCCAAACAGTTCAGTGACTAAAACTGTTATCTAAAATGAATTAATTATTTTAGAACCAAAAGTCACTAAAGTGCAGCCATTATCTTGGCACAGTGTAGATAATTATATTTACAGTCCTGCAATCTATTTTAGAATGACTGGCTGAGAAACGTAAAGAGATAAAAATAATATCTGTCCTAATAAGGCTACTTTTTATCAAAGGTGATTTCCTTTTATGTTAAGGAAAGATAACTTTTTACTCTTCCTACTTCAAAGAGAAATGCATTATTCCAAATATGTTTTAAACTGTTAACATGAAATCCCTTACACATGAAACTATTAATATAAGGCTGGTCAGGAAAATGTCTAATTCTACTGGTAATAATGTCTGGCTTTAATTAGACCCTGAAGAGTAAAGGATTTAAATTCAAATCTGGCCAACATTAATTACAGAGCTCTTAATATTGTAGCATGTCTTTTTCTAAGTGTCTAGGATCTGCCCTGTGTTAAGTACAAAGAGAAATTAGCTTTGGAGACAAAGGCTGGGTTATACTGGGTACTGTAGGGACTGATATGTGGTATATCACACTGAAGGCTGGGTTATACTGGGTACTGTAGGGACTGATATGTGGTATATCACACTGAAGCCGTGCCTCAAGATGCAGAGGCAAGACAGGTGACTCATCTGTCCCGATGTACTCTCTCCCCTTGCCTGGGGAGCAAAGAGCTGCCCCGCACCCCCAACAGCTCCACAGCCTGCTCAGGGGGAGAAGTCACTGTCTGCTGTGTCTCTTGAGACCGATCCTCAATCCTAATCAAGCAGCTTCAGCTGTTGCTGTTACCAGGGCCTCCTAAATGTCCCTCCTGGACAATAGGAGGAGGACTGATGAGGGAGCACCTGGTAGGTGCTCCCCAAAACTGTTCTGAACTTCTTCGGGGGGCTTCTCACTTCAGTCAATGCAGGTGATTGTCTTCATCAACTAGTCAGCCATCCCATCCATCAGTAGTAAATACTGTTATTAGCATAATATTAATTATACAGAATGGGTCTCATGGTAGCATTTTATGCATGCATGTAAGGTATTTTGGTCATATTCCCCCCATTACTGTTTCTTGTCCTGACCCTCTGCTTCTGATGCCCTCCCTCTCTGCCCCGTCAGTCCCCCTTTCTACTTTGCTGTCCTTTTGAGGGATTGGGTTACCATGTTGAGTTTCACTAGGATTGCTTGCAGGAGGTTTTACACAAGCATTCATGTTCACATTAGTCATGTGAACCATGCTGAAAGATGATGCTCAACACAGTGAACACTGACCAAGGTCCTTTCCCTGCTGCTTGTCCCATCCTCAGGGTGGACGGACAGACGGACGTAGCTCAGACTTCCCTGATGTACTGGCTAGTTTTGTGTGTCAAGTTGACACAGGCTGGAGTTATCACAGAGAAAGGAGTTTCAGTTGGGGAAGTGCCTCCATGAGATCCAGCTGTGGGGCATTTTCTCAATTAGTGATCAAGTGGTGAGGGCCCTTGTGGGTGGTTCCACCTTTGGGCTGGTGCTCTTGGATTCTATAAGAGAGCAGGCTGAGCAAGCCAGGGGAAGCAAGCCAGTAAGAAACATCCCTCCATGGCCTCTGCATCAGCTCCTGCTTCCTTACCTGCTTGAGTTCCAGTCTTGTCTTCCTTTAGTGATGAACTGCAACGTGGAAGTGTAAGCTGAATAAATCCTTTCCTCCCCAACTTGCTTCTTGGTCATGGTGTTTGTGCAGGAATAGAAACCCTGACTAAGTCACCTGAGAACTGACCGCTGTTCCGGATCCCTTTACCTCTTGTTATTGTTCTGAATGCCTAAATTAAGGTCTGGAGAGAATGCCTTGGGAAATTTAAAATACTGAAAAGACAGAGTTGGTTCCTGGATGTTATTCTACGCCATTAATACATTTCTATGACCTCCCAGGAATATCCTAAAAGAACTTCAAAGCTGTAAACAGAAACTATCATAAAACATGCTTTCAATATCCAGTGAACACGCTTGGCTCCAATTTTGGTAAAAATTCAGATAATTTCGAAATTATTGTGATACACAAGAAAATACACTTTATTCATTTAATATTTTGTTAATTTACGTCTTACTTTGGTTTAGCCAACTATTTAAGGAGCCACTCTTGTTGCTAAAAGTCAAAATTCAGCAATTCAGAGTTATTTGGTTTGAGAAAGAAGAAACTAGGAGATCCCGTAATAGGCCACTCACATTACGAGAGACTCCTTCCTTGTGTATCAGGGTGTTCTCATGCTTTTCCAGCTCCTGTATCCTAAGAAAAAAATAATTGAAAAACTGGGGTGGGAGGCAGGAACTATAATTATCCAGATGCACTGGAGGCTTAGCAGTGGACCTGAGACAGCAAGTTCGAAGGAATCCATTGGCATGAAATCAACACAAAGCACAGTGAACTTTGACCTTCATCCTAACCACGCCCCAGAGCCAGGTTGAGAAGGCTAAGAAATTGAGGTGTTAATCATACCACCCAGGCAGTAAAATCCACAGAGTCATCGGGTCTTGTGGGTCTCCCATACTGCAGGGGCATTCTCTACTGAAGATTGTGGGAGGGGGAGGGGGCGTTGCATTTGTATGGTTTTGAAGGCCAGAACTCATGAAAGGGAAGTTCAGATGAGAATCATTAAAATACAATTAAAGTTTTCTGTCGAACATCTATGATAATCCCGTAGCTCGTTACTTTGAATTAGAATTACCAACTTAAATTTTTTTTTAAACCTGAGAAAAATATAAAGAAAGGGTTGAACTTAGTTTTCAGAAATTCAAAATTCTGCCATGTAGCATAACTTTCATGCCTAGGAATCCCAACGTCCCCAGATGAGCTATACCTGGCCTCAATTTCAAGTCAGCTTTCTATTCTGCTGACGGGAGGGCGGAGCTGGGTGAGGGAGTGCTCCTTGCTCCCTGCTATCTGTTCTACTTCTGAACCAGAAGGATGGCTATGGGTTTGATTGACCTCCGGGGTTTTCACCCCAGTCGGATGGACTACCTTTATCTTGTATTGTGACTGTAAGCATAAAATTGACCCGTCGTCTGTCTGGAATCCCAGGACCAGGACCAGCATCTGTGCAGTTTATCAGCTGGATTTAGACACCTTACCCCTTAATAGCTATTAGAGGGAACAACGTAGATGTGTCTAGGATTAAAAGCTTGTCATTGTTATTTAACCAATAGAGTCCAAGATATGTGTTCACAAATCATGAGGATACAAGACAATTCACACATATATTTATTTCTATCATAAAAATGAAAAAAAGTCATATTAGGAAAGGTGGCGATCATGAGGACCTGGATTTAGGTTCCTAGGACCCACATGAGAAAAGCTGGTTGTGGCTACTCATATTCGTGACCCCAGCTCTGGAAGGGGAGAGTGCTGAGACAGGAAACTCAATGGCCAAACCCATGAGTTCTGGGCTCAGTGAGAGGCTCAGTCTCAAAGTATAAAGGTGAAATCTAGGAAAGAGACTCAATATCAACCTGTGGCTTCCACATGCACACACCCCAACGAGTGCACACACCCCAACAAGTACACATACCACAACATGTACACACACCTTATACAGTTATCCAACTGAATGGAACTAAGTAAAAATGAAATAAACTTAATTCCCAGTATGCAGTGACACTCAAAATTGGTCCCCCTGTTAGAAAAGGGGTGTCAGCATTGAAAATATTCGACCTGAGCAATGCGGAGAATTGGCAGGTAAGCCTGACTCATCAGTGGGCTGTCAGTATCACAGATCTTTCGTGCTAAACACGAATGTGGACAAGTCCTGTGTGGGCAACATCTCATCGTTAGGCTGGGGGTGAGACTGAGACTCTGGTACATGACAGTGATGTTCCCGGTCACTTCTAAAGGTCCTGGCAAAGATGAGGTTGAGGTGACTTTAAAAAGTCGCCTTTACTGGGTAGCATGAGGGAGCGTTCAGCACTGGGGGACCTTGATTACACAGGAAGACTCTGCCCCAAAACCCAAAAGGAAAAGATGGGTTCCTGGGGAGGAAGAAGGAAAGGAAAAGGAAAGGGAAAATCCTCAAGCGACCCCAATTTAGTGACTTTTTCTGAGATAAATATGTTGGCATTGGGGGTTTTACTGAGCAGAAGTTGTTCGGGAAATACCTCAGGAATCCTGAGGAAGACTGGCAGGCAAACAGGGTGTTCTGCAATAAATAAGAAAATAAGTCTTTTCAGTTGTTAAACATGAGAATGAAATTTTATATCTCTAGTTCCTTTCTATTTTATGAATGTCTTAATGTATGGAATAATACATGTTATACACATAATGCATATTTAATATAATTATGTACAAGTCAACAAACCCTTGACAATGGGCAGTCCTCGTGCTGGACCTCATCTGGGCCCATAAGCTGCTCTGCTCAAGTATGGGGTCTGAGTGTTGCAGAAGTAATATGATGCTAGGCTAGCCAGACACGATGAGCACTAGAGAAGGTGGGGGTGAGGGGAGGGGAGGGGAGACGGGTGTATGACCATGTGTGTGCCTGTGTCTGAGCAAAGGAGAAACAGAAAGATTTCCATTACTCACAGGATGCTTCTTTCTCATGAGGCTTGATCAAGAGTTTCCTCAGGTTGGCCCTAGATGGCTTCTGTCACGTAAGAGCTCTGTAATGGGCCACGATGGAGTTAGGAGGAACTACTGCTGGCCGGAGCCAAGTGTTCACAAGATAATATCCTCCCCGTTTCACCAACCGCTTCCATCTTCCATGCTCTAACAGAGTAACTTACTCAGTGCCCCAGTGAACGAGTCACTGAGGTAGAAGGAGATGCTTCAGTCATGCCTGGTGACTTCAAAGCAATGACCAGGTGACTAAGGTCCCCACCACATAGAGCACAGCAGGGCAGGGCACAGGTGCTGTGGTGGTTAAGAAGCCAGTCAGGAAGCGTCAGAAACCAAGAAGGCTCATTTAACTCAAGGTTTTGGAAGAAACACACTATGTGGACAGGTAGAGCCAGCCTCCTACCAATCCCAAACTCAAAGCAGATTTCAGATGGCCTGTGTCAACTTTTAAATATAAAACTATGAGACACCCCTATGGATATTAAATAGTAATGCTTCTGCTCTTCCTTCATAAAAGTTTGAAGACAATATTGTAGAAGTACTGGGACCTACAGAACCTAACATAATGGAAGGCACTAGTTCTCACTCTACACACTTAAGAGTGCGTGCTGCAGCCTGAGCGGGACGCATTCCCCCAGGCAGTGTGTCAGCATTCTCCCAGGCAGTGTGTCAGCATTCTCCCAGACAGTCTGTCAGATCACTGGCTCCCTAGCTGGTGGGTTGCTTTGAACTGTGGTGGGGACTTTAGGAGGTGGAGCCTCCCTGGAGGAAATGGGGCTCTGCGAACGAGGACTGGGGTTGGATGGTCTGAGCCCACCTGTTTGCCTTCTTCCTGACTACAGATACAGTGTGATTAGCCACCTCACACTCCAGTCTCTCCCTGTGCTTTCCCACCACCGTGGTGGTTTGGTAGCCCCTTCAACTGTAAGCTTAAATAAACTCTTCAAGCAAAGTGTTTTGTCACAGCAACAAGAAAAGTGACCGTAACGCTAAGTTTAAAGAGCATCATAATATTAACAGACCAATAATAAGAGCAAAACAACTCAAGTTTATATTTAATATGTCAACTGCTCCCATAAGACAAAAAAAAAGGAAAAGATGACTCACTGATTCCACACAATTCCAACAGATGAAGTTCAAAAGCTCAATTCTAAAGCAACAGCAAAGTCCTAATAAAAGCAAATATGTCTTTCCATTTAAAAACTCATTCAAAGCAAATAAAATGCCTTGTTTTTTATTATTATAAGAAGTGGATATTTTTATTATTATAAGAAGTGGATATTATTATTATAATATCCACTTCTGATGACCATTCATGAGAAAATGATACTCATACACCTTAGGCAGAGATTCAAAATTTCCATTATCGAGTTGAAAAATGAAAGCTTCAAAAACCCATGAGCACAGACTTTAGAATATGTCACTTTGATTAGAGGAGTGTAAAGTGATACGGCTCTTTCAAAGTTGGGTCTCAAGTCTCAAGACCTCAAAAGATACTTCTATTCAGGCTGGAGCTGTAACCAGGTGCAACAGTAACCTACTGTGCGCTAGGGCCTGGGTTCAACCGTCAGCACTGAGAACAGGTTTACACAGTTTTAACTGTAATGTTCAGTTACTAGGAAGAAAACAGGATGTTTTGAGGGACAGTCCATCCTCTAACACTGAGGCCCACTCACACTTAAACCAAAGGACATGCAAGATGAAACAGAGCAGAAGCAGCATTAGACACCCCACTCAGCTGAAGGAAGCTTGCATCACGTGAATCATATAATATGTAGCATATTATGCGTGCATTTACAGTCTTGGCCTGGAAGATGTCTCCTGAAATGGAAGAAAACAAAAACTAGAATCCAGGGCAGAGATGGGAAGATATCTGCACCCCTTCTTCCTTGCTTTCCAGTTCCTCAAGGGCCCCTTACTCCGACTTCACACACACACATCCAATGCTCACTTACAATGTTATTTGTCTTGAGCATTTACCTATCCAGATACTCTCTTCTATACTCTTCCTAGCTGAGGGCAACGCAAACATCAGAGCCAGGGAGGGAGAATCCCAACAGCTGTCTGAGCTTTATTGTTCCAGAATTAGGTTAAAAGACTGTTTGAGTGGCCTACTCCTCTTCTTGCACAGTGTGATTTGTCTTTAAACACCATCTACTTACACTGAACATGTATGTAAGGGACGGCTTGGAAGCTCTTAATCTTTTCCTGGATGAGCCCGAGTGGATGGACATGGCTTTTCAACACAGTTCTTTCCTCATCGTGCACAATGCCATTGATGGTGTCTGTTTGGTTCTTGAAGGTAAGCCTAGAACACCCTACCTAATACACGAGCCGGACCAGGAACCAATAATTCACAAGAACTCATTATAAGTGATTGGAAGCCATAGACTTCAACAGCCTCCACTCCTGGAAACAAGAACTTTTTACCTTCTGTTGACCAATAAAGATTCTTAACCCCAATGGTGGGAAGCTGCTAACTCTTTCGGGCAAGCCCCCCTCATTCTCTATCTCACCAGAGAGTTAAATACACCATCCCACACTCTGATAAAACTTAAGTTGTTCCGATCTGATAACTGTAAGACGTACTCTACGTATCTTAATTTGTAGGGTTTTTTTTTTTAATGCTGAAACTCAAGGCTGTTCAGATATAACAGGGGTACTGGAAATGAGGTACAAAATGCTGGAATTCAAATTAACCAATAAATATATTTTAATATATATCAGCAGGACTCTAGAGGATTCCATTAATGTTGAAAAATAGAAAGGATTTAGGTTAATTTGGTGAGAAGGCAGGTCAGAACGTTTACAACAGTGGTATAGAATTGTATAGAGATGCAAAATTTTTCAAGAGAGCAGAATTTTTTCAAAAACGCTGACTCTAGCTGTCACAGCCCTGCCTTGGCTAAATCCAGTGGAGAGATAGGAGGACTTTCTAATTTGCTTTCCCTCTATTTTAATAATAGCTGTGCATAAGTAATTTATGAAAGGCCAACCAGGCAGTGGGCAACAGAAAATTAAACTCATTTTATCTGAAAGCAGGTGGATTTCTATATATCATTAGCATGCATAGAATTCTCACAATGTTATTTCTCATACTGATGGAATGTAACCAAATAATATATGAGTTTTTTGCTTATGCACGAGTGAAATTTTTAGATAAAAGTGCCAGGCCCAATGGCAATTTTCTGCAAAACGAAAACTAATTCTGCGAAGCTTCTTATTACTGGAAAGACTCATTTGGCTTGCATTAGAGACCGACATAAGTGACTTTAGGATTTTACTAACAGATTAGATGAGATGTGCCACACACTGTAATGTCATTAGAGAATGTAGCAGGCCGGCAATGCTCACGGAGCTCAGTACGAAAACCAACGCAAGGAAATTGTTTTTCTTTACGACATAAGCTTTTGAAATTTTTTCTCTGATTAGCATACTTTATTTTTATGAGTATTTTTGTGTCATTTAAAACAACTTTTATTTTATACTTCCCACAAATTGCATGCAAATGACATTTCCTCATTCAGCTTGGTTTGCTAAGTGCATTATCTATGCCTTACTCCATGATATCACCTAGGTAGAGGGGGAGCTGTATTAAGAAAACAGCTTACACAACACACAAGTCAGAATTCTTCTAACTCCCAGCACAGGCTAATCTTCAAGGCTCTTGGGAATTTCTCCCATTACTATCTCTCTCTAACTCAGTGTTTGTGTGGGTTCAACTCTCAGCTTCTAACACAATCTTCAGATCGGTTCATTTAAAATGCCAACTGTACTAACTAGGAAGACCCCCATTGTTCTGGTAAACTGCTGTTCTAATGCTCATTTAAGTATGGGAAACACTCCAGTTCTTTTTATTCTGATGAATCTTCCATTGCCAAAAATTATAATATATCAAACAAAATATTTCCTGCTAAGGGAGACAAACATTCGAGTAGAGATAAAATCCTGTCACCTTATAGCGAAGCTCAAGAAAACCTGGGAGTGTGGTGGGGATGGTTTCCTGCTGGATTCTTTCAGGTTTTTCTTTTCTGGGTTGTTATTCCTGGGTACAAGGTCTCATTTCTTCCTGGGCATAAGGTCAGGTGGGTTTTCCCTTTCTTTTTATATCTTCTTAAAGATTCTATGACATGTCATGATCACAGAAGGAAATTAATGAGCGAATGAGCACGTATAGCTACCCACACATTTGTACACACAGTTTCTGTGACACAGGAGTATGTCAGGGTGCTGCTGCTAGGGACACAGATGTCTCTGGTGGAGTGGTAAAGTTGAGGGCTATAGGTGATGTGGGATCCCAGCTTTGGAAGGTAACTATACTTCTGACTTTGGGCAAACTTTCCTTTGAGTTTTATTTCTACATCTATAGGATGGAATAATGGATCCCTGGCCTCAGAGCCTCTCTGTGTAGGATTCACACCCCTGGGCCGTCCCTCTGGGGCCACTCCAGCCCTGCAGTAGAAACAAGAGGCCTAACAGCTCAGAAACGGTGGCAGGACGGTTCTACAGATGATCTAGGTTCTTACAGAAAACTCGAGAAAGGGAATGTGAAAATGATCCAGGAGGTTCTCTTCCTTGAAGCACTCCAGGCAAGTGTCTCTAGTCTTCTGTGTGGCTACACCTTCTACTCTCTGAAACACAAGCTTTGTAACTAACAGCCAGGAGAGTGTCCTCGGAGGAGAAGCCACAGTTATGTGTGCACATTTCTGAGAACTTGGGAAAAGCGTGTTTCATTCAGTCTTTAGGAGAACATCACAGCCCCAAAGAGAAAAACTCTGAGGTAAGCTAAGTGTTTGACAAAAATTTCTGGCCATTGTTAATGTGTACTTCATTACCTGTGAAATGATAGTCATTAAAAATTCACTTCATTAGAAAATTCACTTCATTAGGAGAGTCATATTTCTTTAATAGTTCAGCCACACTCTCCAGGTAATGTCCCATACCCAAGAGTAGTTACACCATACATTTGATGTGTTGTGGGGGCGGGGTGGGAAGCTGGGCAAAGCAGTGAGGTGGGAGGTCGGTCTCTGGGAATCTGGGGTGAGGGGTCGGATAGGATCAAAATACATCGAACGAAACATTCAAAGAGTTAATGTTTTTAATGAAACATCCGTTATAGTAAAGAATATAATGAATATTTTCTCATTACAAGAACTTCTGAGGGCGCACAGCCTCCAAACAGCTGTTGTCTTTAACTTAATAATCTGGTATGCATAGCTAGATAATTTGGGATGGATGTATACATTTTAAATTCTTTCAAATTGTTTTTGTAGAAATTGTGTGTGTGTGTGAGAGAGAGAGAGAGAGAGAGAGACGAGAGACGAGAGACGAGAGAGGGGAGAGAGAAAGCGGGGGCTCTCAGTGCATCTCTATGCAATATGGCGGAGGGTCTGTAAAAGTGGGAGCGCCTGAGCCTTGAGGTCTCACCAGGCCTGATAACAGTGGGCCGGAATTTTAAGAGGCTGAAGCAGCTAATCAAGCAAAGCTGCTTACTGGAGGTCCCTGATCTCCTCTGTGAAGGTGGGAGAGAGGTGGCCTGCAGAGGGGGAATTGTTCCCACCAGAACTAATCTCCTAAGGAAGCAGCATACGAGATCAAGAGTGTTTTTCCGAGGAGCAGACAGGACCCCTTGACTCACTGCATCCTCACTCCCCAAGAACTTTTCAAATACCCCCACTTGCCTAGCACTCTCCCTAAGAAGAATGGTGCCATCTAAACCTGTGTCAGGTCAGCTAGCACGGGTAGGCGTGTGGGTGTGGCTGGGGTGGGGCTATAGAATTTCCAACCAAGTCATTGGTCACCTAATATTTGATAGTAAATGGGGGGCAAGTAGGGATAAGATTGGAGGGCAGCGGAAACCCAAACACCAGACTCCAAGAAGATGGCCGCACTCCACTCCACTGCACTCGAGTTTTGTTTTCCCACTCAGAACTGACAAGGGGCACGGAAGACACCAAACCATGTGCTTCAGAAGTGTGACCATGTCTGAGCAAGAACCACCGGAGATCCACAAGCCCTGTGACAGACACCTGGGTGCACAAGGGTAGAGGTTGAGCTGTGACTGAACAGGAAATAGGGAAGCTATATGTGCTGTGGGGCTACAAGAGGAGCAGGTAGAAAATCCATCTCACTCCACTGCAGCCAGTCAATGGCTTTAAGCATATAGTTCACCAAGTTTTCCCATGTGTCTCAATTGATAACAGTTCCAGGAGAAACCACTGGTGTTTAATGGCCACTGTGAAACACCCTGTAAACTTAGCAATACTGAGGATTTCCCCAACCTCTCACTAGGAAATCCCTAGTGAGACTCTAGACAATGGAGCATATCCTGCCCTACAGGACACTGCTGGGTCAAGTATATCTATAATGTTTCCTGACTCAGAAACCCCAAAAGCCTCTCTTCTGGGACTCAGGCCAGATTTATAAGTTAAAAGTTGGCCTTATCTTTACCTTTGAGGTACCAATCTCCACAGTTGTCCAGGGCCCTTTGTCCTTCATTATTTGCATTATTGTAGCTACCCCTTTCTTTTCCTTGAGGAAAATGGCTGATGCCCAAGGAAGAACACACATATTCCCCATCCAGACCACAGCGCTCAGTACCTCAGTTGCTTTGCTGTCACACCCCGTGACGCTCAAGCAATTTGATCTCAATCGAACTGTGGGAAGCATGGAAGTATTTATTATAATACCATGGTTTGTCTCTATCTGTGATTTGGAGAGAAGTCTAATTATTGACCTTTAAAAATTGCTTAGGAATACTATGAAAATGGGTTACGGTGCATTTCAGGAAGATTCACTCTGGCCTCATTCAAAACAAACAACTTCATCCTTTGAAAATGAGGCAACATTTCCCCCCTAAGAGGGACTGTGGCAGGGGCTTCCCGTTGATTCGTTGCCTGCAGATAGGAACAACTTAAGCTGATCTCTGTTGTCTATAGAGTAAGGGTAAAACGTTCCACCAAAATAGGTAATGACATTTTTGTGTCCATAAATGTGCATGCACAGCCAATTATGTGTTTGTTGTCCTTTAAGCACAGCCACCATTATTGAAACAGAAGTGCCAGCACTAATTCTTGCTGTCACATTTTCCAAAAATGAAAATAAGGCTTTTAAGTAAAATGCTAAGGTTTTCAGTGTGAATTACGCAGGCTTTGCCTGGCCCCAGCACAACACCCTCAGCGAAATAGCTAAACAAAAGCCTACCAGGGTTCTGGTTTCTAATCTGGTTAAGAAATACATTATAGGATTTTTTTTTCTTTTAACTTCACAGTTAATGGAAAAGTTTTTCCTTCCCTGAAACTCAGCGAAGAGTTCAAGAAAGCTTCTTTAACTGACAGAGCCTCCGTCTAATTGAAGTGCTGTGGGCAGACCTTGAAAACAGTGTCGTTAATCACACAGCTAAACAAACTACCTTTGATGGCACCAGCCAACCAGCCAAAGCCGTCCCCAGACGATCTCTGTGGAGTAGCGATCCATTAATAATAACTGAAGAGATGATCTCCCAGACACCTCCTTTCAAGCGGCCCTCTCCACCGCTAATCTCTCAAGGGAGCTATTAGCTACTCCAGCGTCCTTCAGAGAGGGCACTCTCCTGTTCCAACACTTCTTTCCATTGTGGTGTTCTCTCTCTCTCTCTCTCTCTCTCTCTCTCTCTCTCTCCACAGTAGAGCCTTCTAGAAATTAAAATACTTCTCCCAGTAACTCTAGCAGGTATATAAGGGTAAAGGAAATAAGAAGTGAGTGGGAGAATAAGTGAATCAAAGAGGGAAAAAATAACCACCTTCACTCACATACCAAACTCACTTTGAATTCCCAAGTTGTCAGAGCTGGGTGATGCAGTGATCCTAACAGTCAATAGGCTTCTTCTCCAACACCTGGTCCCTGAAGATATTTGTGAGTCTCTTAATGGCCCAACTAAATACAAATAAAATTTTATATCACTCTGCCCCTGATCCTAACACACACACACACACAGTGCATGCATGCATGTATGCATGCACACATACATGCACATACATGCGTGCACACATGCACACACATGCCTACACTCATGTACACACATAGTACAAAACAAATCCTGACATGCCATACCCAGTTTAAATTTTCAATTCAAAGCCAACCCTGACTTATGAACATCAAATGCTGCTCTTTTGTCCTGAAGGTTTGAAAGCAACTGCCAGATGTTGTATAATTTTATACAAATATTCAGCTTGTATCTCCAATAATAATAAAAATAAGCACACAAGTGAATGAATCCTGTTTTTCAGTCGGGCTAGAGTCATTTTTAAAAATATAAGTAGCACATTACCAGATTGTTCTGGCTAGATTTTGTGTCAACTGACACACACTAGAGTCATTTGGGAAGAAAGAACATCAGCTGAGGAATGTTCCCATCAGACTGGCCTGATAAGCCTCTGGGGCACTGTCTTATTTAGTGATTGATGTGGGAGACCCCCGGTGCATTGTGGGTGATGCCGCCCCTGGCCAGGTGACCTGAGTGCTATAAAAAGGCAGTCTGAGCAAGCCAGCAAGCAGCAACCCTTCAAGGCCTCTGCTTCAGTTCCTGTCTTGACTTCCCTTCAAGGATGTGACTCAGGACATATAAGTTGAAATAAACCCTTTCCTCCCCAAGGTGCTTTTGGTCATGATGTTTTGTCACAGCAAAAGAAACCTTAACGAAGAAACAGATTTAAACAGTAAACAGTAACTTCTTGATATCAGCACCTATCAAGCCCTGTTCCTTTGATCACCTTGCAATGCTGAAGATAAAGTGCTTTAAATTCTAGTCTCTGAAGGACTAGTGATATCACTGTTATGTATATAAAACAAGATTTTTCTAAGAGGTGAGCAGATGTATTCCTCTGTGCCGCATGCTGGAAAGATATCCTTTAGACCAACGAAAGGCAAGAAGCAGAGAAGAAAGCATGGATGGTGAGCATTTAGGAAAGACTGGGGAATGTTCCACCCTCACCTCTGTCCCTAGAGAGCCGGGCTTCAGAGACCCATGATGAACGCCTTCGTCCGCCGAGGTCGGTATGACCAACCACCGCAGACTATCGATTTAATCAACAGAAAGCCATCTTCTCCCACACTGGAGGCTGATCACCCACCTGATACCCCTTCTGATCCTGTGCTTTGTAAATGCATCCTCCTGTAGCAGAGACAGGGAAGGAGCCGTCATCTGGTGGTGCAGTCTTCTTAAAAGATGCTTGTCCTACCATGCCAGAGCTCCGCCCATTTTCTCTTCCTTACTCCCCTACCCTCAAATAATCCCACCTGGTTAGGGTATGGATCTGGCTGGGTGGGGAGCAGGAGACAGACTCATCCAAGGGAGTGTCCCCTGAACCTCCAGGATTAGGGGCAACCCTGAATTAACTAGAAGTTTCTTTTTTTTTTTTTCTTTTTTTTGCCTTTCAGTAGTAATAGATCTCGGTCTGTGGGAAATAGTATTTTTTTTTTTAACTTACTTGGGTTTCTGACCTGTACCTTTATTTTAATCCCCTTAGTAAGCTTTGTAGTCAATCATTTGAAGTGTGAGTTGACCAACATGCACGTCTAGACTGCCTCTTAGAAGGTATAAAACAATATTTAATCATTTATCTCTTCTGGTAGTGGTCTTCTTTCTGGCCGACACCCCCCACCAAAGTAAGAACTGTTGCCCTTGATGAAGGTTCTTTTTGAGCTCCATGTGAAAGAAATTATCCAGATTCTTCCTCTGAGGATCACTGGTCTCCTGGTTTCAATCGTGATAGTGCCACATTGACACAGGAAAGGCAGTGACAGTAAGGAGCTATCATGATGGGTTTAAGTCATTGTGATAAGTACTTTATGTGAAATTTATCTTCTATTCCTATGAAAGCCCTTTACATGACGGCAGATTACAGATGGGAAAACCAAAGTCACATGTCTAATAAATTAAAAGGCCGAGAGATGGGTATCCAGGGAAAAGCTCCCTAGAGTCCCAGATGTAAACATTAGACCCTGAATCTCTTTCTTGGTAATTAAAATACTCAGCTCCCCTCACACTCACAGCATCTGAAAGCAACGTCTCCTTGAACTCTTGCCTCTTCACACTCAGATTTAAACTTTAAAGCACGGACTGCAAAAAAAGAAGAAGAAAAATCTTCAAAACTAAATTCTTCAGAATGCCCCCCTATAGTGACACTTCGCTAATTTTTAATGAAAATCAGCTTTGCTTTGTTACTATTGAACAGTTCTTTCGAGCTACAAGTGTAGAATTTGACCTATTCTTTATGAGCACAGTTTCTATAACTCCAAGTTAGAATTCTAAAAGGAAACTGTGAGACAATGGCTGACAATATTGACAGAAGGCCACATTTATGAGAGACATTTTTCTAAGTTCCTTACTATTCTGTGAAAGCATTTGAAGAGACAAGTCCATGAAGACATTCTCTTACAGCTCACAAAAAAAATAAAAAAATAAAAAAATAAAAAAATAAAAAAATAAAAACCTACCCATGGCAACAGTGTAGCCACTCCAGGAATTATTAAATGAACTTTTCTCTCCCAGGGAAAGCTAGTTTGCCCAGAACTGGGTGTAACAGTGGAAAGAGAAAAATCTGGGAGGTGTCACTGCAGATGCATGGCTAGAGTTTACCCAAAACTGCAGCCAGGGAAGGGTACCATCCAGGGAAAGGTACCAGGCACTGATTTCCTTCGTGACAGTTGACATATGCATTTGTGCTCTCAGCAAATTTTAACTTAAAAGAGTTAGAATTAATGGGTACATATATTTTGATTACTTTTTTATTGCTATAATTTTTAAACTCCTATTTCCCAACTCTTAGGAAATATAGTTAGTTCTTTCATCTTCTCCTCTCTCTCTCTCTCTCTCTCTCTCTCTCTCTCTCTCTCTCTCTCTCTCTCTCTCTCTCTCCCTCTCTCTCTCTCTCTCTCTCTCTCTCTCTCTCTCCAAATATATTTAGATAGTGCCTTGCAGGCAGCTGTTTCTCAGGGACATGTTCCCGAGTCCTGGATCCTGGCTGTGGTTCTCACACTGAGATGACTTGATAGTTTCAGAACTGTAGGTGTTCTGTGTGCCTCAATGTAACCTTTAGCCAGCTAGTGGGAAGTGCTATTAGCGGGGAAGAGGTTCCACGTGTTTGTTTGGCCTTCATTGTTTTCTTTGTGTAGAAATCCTCATTCTTCTGTCTGCTGGTCTAGTTAAATTTGAAAGTGTAGTCTACTGTCTCGGGGTGGGGGAGAAACACAGGAAATCAAGAAAACAGAAAACAAACGTAACTTATTCTTAGTGTGTGGGCCAGAGGGCTCTGATCTCACCAACTGAGACCTGTCCATATGCTCCGTGGAGGGGAAGTTGAACTTTACATGAAAACCCCAGTCTCAGAAGCTGGAAAGAACCCAGATGTCCCTCAACAGAGGAATGGATACAGAAAATGTATATCTACACAATGGAATACTATTCAGCCATTATAAACAATGAATTCATGAAATTCTTAGACAAATGGACGGAACTGGAAAATATCATCCTGAATGAGGTAACCCCGTCACAAAAGACTCATGGCATACATCACTGACAAGGGGATATTAGCCCAGAAGCTTGGACACATTCACGTATCAAATGATGCCCAAGAAGAGGAAGAACAAAGTATGGATCCTTGGGTCCCTTGTAAAAGGGGAAAAATACACCCACAGAAGGAGATACAGAGACAAAAGGTGGAGCAGAGTCTGAGGGAAAGACCATCCAGAGACTGCCCCACCCAGGGATCCATCCCCTATAGAGTTACAAAACCCGGACACTATTGTGGATGCCCACAAGTGCTGGCTGACCGGAACCCGAGCTGAATATAGCTGTCCCCTGGGAGGCTCTCCGAGTGAATGACAAAAACAGAGGGGGACACTCTCAGCCAACCATTGAACTGAGCACAGGATCCCCAATGGGGGAGCTAGAGAAAGGTCCCAAGGAGCTGAAGGGGTTTGCAGCGCCACAGAAGGAACAATGATATGAGTCTCCCAGTACTCCCAGAGTCCCCAGGGACAAAACCATCAACCAAAGAGTACACATGGAGTTACCCATGGCTCCAGACACATCTGCAGCAGAGGATGGCTTTGTTAGACACTAAAGGGAGGAGAGGTCCTTGGTCCTGGAAAGACTTGATGCCGTGGTGTAGAGGAATACCAGGACAGGGAAGCGGGGGTGGGTTGATGGCTTATGAGATTTGGGATTTTGGGGGTAGGGGGTAACCAGGAAAGGGGACAGCATTTGAAATGTAAATAAAGAATATATCTAATTAAAAAAAGAATTTTTCTGTTTTTCTTTCTTTGTTTCTTTGTTTCTTTCTTTGTTTCTTTCTTTTTTCTTTCTTTCATTCTTTCGTTCTTTCTTTTTAGAAAAAGAAAAGAAAGAAAACCCTGGTCTCAAGAGCTCAATGAAGTCAAGAACTAACCTGACAGACAGCAGAAATGAGCTGCCCACGGTTAGGCTGTGGATAGAGAAGCCCCCAGTGAGACCTCCTAAAAGGATCCGTGACAATCAGAGACCCCCTAAGCTGATCCTTGGGACTTTGGCAAAGCCCAGAGCCTCAACCAGTCCACGGTGTCCCCGGGCACTGGCCTTTTGCTGTGTTACTGTGTCATGCATGGCAAACCCCACCCAAACTGGGCTTTCTGAGATTCACTGCAGTGGGACTTAATCCTCACTTCTTGTCTTTGACTCCCTAAAGGACCACAGTCCTCAGCTCCTCTGCCTGACCTGCTCCCAGCACAGGCTATCTCCTTTAGAACACATCTTCCTTCTGCTTCTAACTCCTTGCCTTTCCAAGCCTCACTCCCTCTTGAGCACTGCAGCTCAACAGGAATTTTCAGTATGGAATCTCCCTGACATTTCCTGTCACCTGGATGCTGCCTCCTGGCACTGCACTCCCAGTGGGATACCTTAATGAGCACGCCCTGAAGGCTGTGACCACCTACACTCTGCTCTTGCAGAACTTTCCAGCTCTGTGACCTCAAACTCATGGACCCCAGGTGTTGTTCTGGTCTCTTCCACTCTGAGGTTTCCTCTCTACACACTGCAGCCCCTGCATCAAATCTTTGCCTGTTTGCTCTCCCCAAAAAATCTATCTGGTAATTAGCTCCTTTCTGTTACAGAAGCTAAAGTGTGGCTGTGTGGAAGCATGCCCCTCAACTCCTAGTATGATCTGTAGAAGCAGATCCTCTCTTGAAGACTAAAAAAGTTCATCATCACATCGACCCTCAGAGAATCTTACACCAAAGAAATGTTAGTCAGGCGTAGTGGCACATGACAATCCCAAGTTCAAGTTCAAGGCCAGGCTGTATGCTGAGACCCTATTGAAAGAGAGAGAGAGAGAAGAGAGAGAGAGAGAGAGAGAGAGAGAGAGAGAGAGAGAGAGAGAGAGAGAGGAGAGATTGAGATTTTCTTTAACCCTGTATCTCCCAAAATTACTCAACTAGGAGTCTCTTTTTAGAAATAAAGTAGAAGCAGTCCCACCGGACCCACTTCCATGGGACACACCTCTCAAGGTACAAGACAAGGATGAACTTCAAAGCAGTGAGTTTGAGCCGGGCAGTGGTGGTGCACACCTTTAATCCCAGCACTCTGGGAGGCAGAGGTGGGCAGATTTCTGAGTTCAAAGCCAGCCTGGTCTACACAGTGAGTTCCAGGACAGCCAGGGCTACCCAGAGAAACCCTGTCTCAAAAAACCAAAAAAACAAAACAAAACAAAACAAAAAACAAAAAACAAAAACAAACAAACAAACAAACAAAAAAAGCAGTGAGTTTGGCTGACAATGGGTGTTTTCTGATGGCACTACTCTAAAGCCTGACCCTTTGATGGGAACACCAGTGCTGACAGTGACAAATCACCAGTAACCCTATGGGGCCCTGGTGAAGCCCTTCATGTGCTTGGTCACTGCCAAGAATGTTCTGTGCGTGTTCATCAGTTCTTCTATAGTCAATCTGGAAAGTGATCCTTATGCCATAGGCTATATCTCCACTAACTTTGAAAATGAAGAATGTTGAGGCTGGAGAGATGGCTCTTCCAGAGGTCCCAAGTTCAGTTCCCAGCATGCATATTAGGCAGCTTACAACTACTCAGCTTCCGGTAGATTAGACACCTTTAGTTCTCAAGAGCCCTGCAGATACCCACACATAGACACACGATTAAACATTAAAAATAAATCTTTTGCCGGTCGGTGGTGATGCCTTTAATCCCAGCACTTGGGAGGCAGAGGCAGAGGCAGGCGGATTTCTGAGTTCTAGGCTAGCCTGGTCTACAAAGTGAGTTCCAGGACAGCCAGGGCTACACAGAGAAACCCTGTCTTGAAAACCCAAAATAAAATAAAATAAATAAATCTTTTGAAAAGGAAGAATGTGACCTCAGAAGTCCCATAATCAGCAACTGGAAATAGTGATTCACTCCAGGTCTTAGTGATTCACTCCAGGTCTTAGTGATTCACTCCAGTTCTTATAGTGATGGAGCTTCCCATGTAGCCACACTGCCTGAATCAATGGGTCTGGGATCTCAGAGCCTGGTCATAAGATGCTCATGAAACATTCGTATCCCTGTATTCATGTCAAATGCATTGGATCAGAGTTTGGGGTGCACAGCAATACATGCTTTCAATCCATGCGTCACTTGTCTGTTACCCACAGTAGCCTCCATCCTTAGTAATATAAACAGCTTGAGAAGCCTGTTCTATGGAACCATCAGACATCCAGTGACTCACTCCAGTAATATGTGGTGATGCTGGTACCCTCACTGCCCTGTTCCAAATCCTGGTATAAAGAAATCTTCATCCCACCCTCTCCTTCACATGCTCCCTACTGCTCAGCTTCTCTAGGTGAGACAACCCACTGCACCATGAAGATGAGTCTTTCTGTGGAGAATACACTAGGTTCTGTTAGTCGTGGGTTCCTCCCACAACCCATCACCTCTAGTGTGGTTAACTCTGTAAAAGGACCTTTTGTTCCATTGACAACAGTTTGAGAGCAAAAGATGTTTGATGAAAAGCAATAATTGAGTTAGCCAAGCCACTCACAGGCTTTTGTCTTTTGTTGGGTAGCAGTAATTTTTTTTAAGAAAAGATTTTGTTTTTTCCAAACCTGACACCTTCACTATGTTGCCCTCCTCCTCTGCACTGATTCCCTAGACTGAGACCAGGAAAGCCAGCTAATTTTCTTCTTGTCTTTGCATGGTGTGACAAAATGTCTATGCCCAAAAACTAGAGAAAAGTAGCCCATGAACAAAGGGACCAAGAGGCTCTTTCTGCCTCTTTATTGCCTACTTAGTTACAAACTATCTCTGCAGCTGCCTCAGGGGCTCAGACCTACCTACCTACTAGCATCACAAAATGTAACCAAAGAGTCAGCTACTACAGAGAGTTCAAGGAAAAATCGGTAAAGATAAAAGTAAACAAAGAAGTACAGTGATGAATGTTATTTCAAGATATCTAGTTAGCCTGTAACAGTTTGATGGCATTTGCCCTGTATCCATGAAACTTCCATGTTTGAACAGAAACATCATTGCCCAGAATAAAACACATAGTTTCAGCCTCCCTTGCAGCTAGGCTAACCCCAAGGTTAACCGATGACCTCTATGATACTATGATACAGATGATGGAACAAGGCAGCCATTTCTCACCCTTGCCTTTGAGCTCTGGATTCTGCATCCCTTCTTCACTCCTATTGACTGGAATATGAGCAGAATGACTAGAGAAAGATTGCCATTTCAGAAATGAGGCAAACCCAGAGCAGTGAAACAGTCAGCGACCAGACAGTCTTGTCTATGGCTTGATAATGGTGCTTGCTACCATACATAGCCAAACCTGTACTAACACATCCTCTGTGCCCTGGACTCCACATACAGTAGACACTGGTCCTGGACGTGTTTTGCTATGAATCAACAAAATAAAACTGATTCTATATGATTATTCTTTTTGTATAAAAGTAAAAAAAAAAATCCTACTTAACAAGCTATTGAGCATACAAATAGAGTTGTTTGATTCTGCTGTTCTTTGGCAGAATTGCTTGAGAGCTGAGGGAGGTACAGGGGACCCCCAGAAGAGACTGTGTTTCTCTGTGATTCACACAGCTCTTACTGCAGACTGCAAAGTACACCAATTCTATTTTAACCTCATGATCAGATTGCTGCTATTTCTGAAGTTTGCATTTGACTGCTTCTATTTGTCTTAGGTAAGGTGTCTGTCTACTCCTGTGATGCAGCATCACGGCCAGAAGCAACTTGGGGAGGAAAGGGTTTATTTCACTTCAACATAACAGTACATCTCTGAGAGTAGTTAGAACAGAATTCTAGCTGCCCAGGAACAAGAGGCAGAAACTGAATCAGACACCATGTAGAAATACTGCTTACAGGCTTATTCCCCGTGACTTGCTCAGCCTGCTTTCTTATACCATACAGGATTGTCTGCCCAGGGGTTACACCATGCACAATGGACTAGGCACTCCCAAATCAATTGCTAACTAAGAAAATGCACTACATGCTAGCCTATAGGCCAGTCTTAGGAAGGCATTTCTTTTTCAACTCAGAGTTCCTCTTCCCAAATTACTTGAGTCTGTGTCAAGTTGACATAAAACTAGCCTGTCCACTCTTTGTAAATGACATTATTTTCTTAATAGGAATTGGGTCAGCTTATCAGGACTGAAAACTTGTAAACAAAAACTCTCCTTCTCCACCACCACCACCTTTCCTTTGTTTCTTCCGGCCTCTTGCCACTCCCAGGAGCACACAGCAAAGGCTAGCAAAATAAGGGGATCTAGAAAGTTCCAAGGAGGTGAAGAGAGGGAGGAGCTGCACCATTTTGAGGAGCAGCTATGGGCAGGCCTGTCTTTTCAGAGCCATTCTCACAGGGCACCTTCCTCTGTGCCAGGTTCTCTGGAACTTTCCGGCTCTTTCTTCTTATGTAAATGTGAAAGTCCTCCGCCCCACTTCATGCTTTATTATTCCCAAATAGCAAATGCATTAGGGCCTTTGATTCATCTGTGGAAAATGCATTATGAAGCAAAGCTTAATGCTCTAAAATGGTTAGTTCATGGGGTTTTCATTTGAGGAATATCAGAGAAGCATTAATTCGTCGTCTTCAATTGGCACAAAAATTCACCCGATCGCCTCACAAAGAGCAGCCCCTCCTGCCCTCTGCTCAGAAGTGTGCAGGAGACTTAACAGAAGTCAGAAGTCCCAAACAAACTTTCCTATGCTCCTGGGCCTCCTGGGAAGCAGTCTGTAAGGGACTGACCTCCAGGAGGAAAGTCTTCAGAGGCCTAAAGCTCTTATCTTTGAGCTCTCCAAGATTTTTTTTTTTAGAGACAGGCTATCAGGTAGCCCAGGCTTGCCTGGAACTCACTATATAGTCTAGGATCACCTTGAACCTGATCCTCTGACTCTGCCACTTGGGTGTTGAAATTACAGATGTGAGACACCATAGCTGGTTTAAGTGGTGCTGGGCCTGAAACCCAGGGTTTCACATATGGTAGGTGAGCATGTAACCGACTGAGCCACATCCTTAGTCCTCAAGAGAACCAAATTTAGCCCAAATTTACCCCAAATTTAGTCAAGAGCAAGGCCAGGAGACCCTTATTTCTGTACTGATCAGCACACCCTGCCTTTACAGAAAGGACTTTAGTGAAAAATAGGATTGTGGGGTCCACATTCCAAGAATGTCACTAAAGAGCCCTTGGCTCAGGTGATAACTGTGCATAGATTGTTAATTAGCACGCCCTACTTTTTCTAGCTGCAACAGTGTCAACTAGATATGCATCAAATAATCTTCTCCTGTGAAGCAATTCCTCAAGAGAGGAGGTGTTGAGAGTACTGGCTACAAGTGAATGCAGCAGCAGCAACAACAACAACAGCAACAGAAGCAACAGCAACAGCAACGGAAGCAACAACAACAACAACAGCAACAGCAACAGCAACGGAAGCAACAACAACAACAGCAACAGCAACGGAAGCAACAACAACAACAGCAACAGCAACAGAAGCAACAACAACAGCAACAGCAACAGCAACGGAAGCAACAACAACAGCAACAGCAACAGAAGCAACAACAACAACAACAACAGCAACAGCAACAGAAGCAACAACAACAAATCGGTGGACGGCACAATTTCTCAGACTGTCCCCATTCTGAAACAAAATTAAATGTCACCTACAAAAATCCCCCTAATAAGCAAATTCAGGGTTAAAAAAAAAACAACTCAGTAAAGAATATTTAATAAGTGATGTGTGTCTTCACGCTCCTGTGCAGTGACTCACCCGACTGGAAGGGTGTCCTTCTTCTAATCTGCAGAAACAGAGGCAAGAAGACCACTCCAAGTCCAAGGGCGGCCTGGTCTCTGTAGTGAGTTTCAGACTAGCGAGTGATGCAAGGAAGAGGAGAAACTTCTCCAGCAGGGCAGGGGCCCCAAGAAGCAGTTCTGAGAAGAGCAGAGCCTGGCTCCTGTGTCTTTGTATCCCCTTAATGTGCATCTTGTCTAAAGATAGTGCATGTTTGAAACTGAATCTGGCACCCAGACTCCCTGTGGTTGGGCCAACTGGACTGACAGTTCATCCCTGTGCCATGCCTCTCCGTGGTACCCCGATTCCTGCCCCCCCCTCCTGCTGAAGAGGAGTTCTAGCTCCCTCTTCCTTCTTAAAACCCCAACCAAAATAAACTTCTCCCTAAAACTCACCCTCCTGGGCCACTGATTTTCATTCTTCAAATTCACAAAACAAGACCAGAGAGCTACCAGCTTGGGGTGACTTTGGTGACTTGTGATTTTTTTTCCTGGCACCATAGCTCCTCAAGACAGTTTCCATCACCTCAAAGATGCCTCCCAAAGTTTCTGTATCACTGAGATAACATAGAGTTACTTAGAAACAAAGATTGTTTCAAAACAAAACAATCAAAATCTGAAAGGAACCAATAAAGAACCTGCTGGGGAACATGAGGATGAACCTCTGTCGGTTTGAGGATGCAGATTCAAGTCAGTCTAGGTGGAGCTCCTTTAGAACCCTGTGCATTATCTTAAATACTTAATGTTCTCTCTTTGGACTCCATTTTGGACCTTCTCTCTTGTGTGTCCAACACAGAGACAAGTCAGTGAGTGTAACACATCCTTAAGAATCCGATAATAGAAAGTCTTAAGTGTTCTCACCACAGAAACAAACATTGCAGCATGTATGAAGGTTTCGATGCTCACTGCGGTGCCTACTCACACTGTGCCACAGTGTACGAGTGTGCCTGCCCCGTGTTTTTATCTGTACTGGACCCAAGTGGGCTCTTACTCTTTTGCTGGTGAAATGGGTACATGCCAACAACTTGTCTCATTTTCGATTCTTTAAATGCTGATGAGAGGATCCAATCGCATTTCCTGTACACTGTATTTCATCCTCCAAGAATGAAATGCCTCTTTGTATCCTTTGCTGGTCTACAGATGGGTTAAGTTTCATGGCTCATTTGCTGAACTTGTAACGAGCACACCTTGAATATCTGATGTGTTACAGGTAGCAACTTTCTGTCTATTGCTTATACTTTAACTTTTGAATGAATCTGTAACTTTAGAAAAGATGTTAATTGTTATATAGGCTTCTGTAGTCTTCATTAGCGACAAGGTCATTTCATGTTTTAGTTAGAAACCATTTTCCTGGTTAAAAATTACAAAAATTTTGTTCTCTAGGAATTTATAACTTTTTAAATTTTTGTTGTTACATGCATGTATGTTCTGCCTGCATGTGTGTGTGTGTGTGCGCGCGCGCGGTACCCGAGGAACCAAAAGAGGGCATCAGATCCCCTGGGACTGGAGATGTAGACAGTTATGGGCTGCCATGTGGGTGCTCGGAATTGAAACCAGGACCCCTGGGAGAGCAGCCAGTGTTCTTAATCATTGAGCCATCTCTCCAGCCCCTCTTCTAGGAATTTCATAATATTTTGTGTTGGCTATGTTTTATTTGTTTGCAACATTCAATAATCCTTATGGTCTTTCAATGTGAAAAATAAGAGGCTAGTTCAATTCATTTTAACCCCCTGGAATTGGTGACCTATTGTTTCAACACAAGGATTCACCAGTTCTACTTGTTTGGAATGGGCATGGACCACAACTGCCCCTTCGTGTATACATTGGTCTAGTCTAGGGTTTGCATTCTGTCCCATTGACTTCCTGGTCCACGTTGCTTGAATCTCTTTGCAATGTTAGTATGTCTTGATAAACACAAATTTCCCTGCTGCTCAAAAGGAGACTCTCCAGGCATCTGTCTCTCCCTTCATGATTGTAACAGTGCCAAATAACACGATGCACTTGTTTCTTCTTGGAACTTTTCCAGTTCATTTTAAGAAGCGATGGTGCCTTTAATGAAACCATCATTAATGCTCATCACACTGCAAAGGAAAAAGAAAACACAGCTCTTTCCGAAGTTATCACCGTGTGCACTCCTGGTCTGAGCAAATCCTGAAAGTGTCGTTCCCTTCCATCTTCCCTCCCTCTCTGAGTCATGTGATCAATAGATAGTCACACTCAGATCATCTTCCATTGGAGAAGAAAACTGATTAGAAAAGAAGAAAAAAGTAAAGAAAAGAACTCTTGAGTCTGGGGAAGTGGCTTAGACAGTGAAGAGTTTACCTTGCAAGTGTGAGGGCCTGAGTTGTAGGCCTGGAACTCACACAAAAAGGGGGCCCAGAGCTAGGTAGACAGACACTGGCACTTCTCTGAACTCACTGACCAATTAGCCTAACCTACTTGGGGAGTCCCAAGCCAGTGAGAAACCTTTCTCAAAAGAAAAAAAAAAAAGGCAGACAGCATCCCAAGGTTTCCTTTGATCTCCACATCAATCTGCACACACACATATACACATGAAGCTACACACATGTGCACCTGTGCACACACCACACACATACCTACCCACACACACAAAACTCTAGGTTCTTTTCTAAGTGATAATATAACATGGTGACTAAATAATCTAGAGGTTTTCTTTTAGCTCATATCTTCAAATATTGATTATATATGATAGATTGGTTTAAATTTTTTTGTGTAAATGTACCTTTTATTCTGCCATAGTAATTGTTGTCTCCAAAACTTACTGCCTCTGTCTGCTAACCTAGACCTAGTCCTGGAAGCATCTTGCCTCCATACAATCTTATCCAGGCTAGAATGCATTCACCTCTGACGCTAACTGCTGAATAAGTTCACCCTTTCCCGAACTCTTTCTGAACTCTGTCTGGCTCGTTCAATTCATTTCTTTTGTCTCAAACTTCTCTCCAAGCTAACTGATTGAATCTTGCTTAACTCTGGTTCTGCTTGGCCTCATATTACCTGGGTCAATCTGTTCTACTCTTCTGGCTCCTTCTCATTCTCTGGCTGGTTCTGTCTTCACCTGTGTCTAGTTTGTTCTCTTTCTGCAACCTGTCTCTGTGCAATTGTCCTGGCAAAACTGCCCTGTCTTCTTTTCTGTGTCTGCACCGCTCTTTTCCCTCTGTTCTTACAACAGTTGGGCAGATCCTATTCTGTCAAATCTTTCTCTGATTCATCACTTTGTCTGCCTCTCAATTAGACATCACTTTCAAACATGGGTGCTTCCTTCTACAAACTACCTTCACCTTCATTGTTTGGAATGTGTAATATTCTAAGGGTAAATCTGTATTCCAGCCAGAGGGATTAAAGGTGTGTACTAAGGGCATGTCTATATTTTAGCCAGAGTAGCCACATTGCCGGATTAATATCCCTCTACAATTTAAAACAGCTTGGACTGGAAGCCCATGCTCTTAATTAATCCCAGGACTCAGGAGGTAAGCAGATGTCTAAGAGTTCAAGGCCCACCTGGTCTACATTGTTCCAAGATAACCAGAACTACACAGTGAGACCCTGTTTCAGAACAAATAAAATAAAAATTTAGGTCAGCGGGTGGTGGTGGCACACTCCTTTAATCCCAGCCCTTGGGGGGCAGAGGCAGGTGGATTTCTGAGTTCAAGGCCAGCCTGGTCTACAGAGTGACTCCAGGACAGCCAGGGCTATACAGAAAAACCCTGTCTCAAAAAAAAAAAAAAAAAAAAAAAAAAAAAAAGAAAAAGGTCAATGTAGCTCAGTAATTTAAATTTTGGTCTTTGGGGCCAAAACAATTGTATCTAAATGCTGCATTGTATTAACTCCAAAGATTTGATTTTTTTTTATTTCCCCAAAGATTCAAGCAATTGCCCACTTTGTTTTTGTAAGGACTAGAGAATTGTGAGCACAAAGTATGGACAAACCAAACCAAAGCACTCCAGAGGTGGCCAGAAGGTGGCCTGCTGGCAGCATCGGGTGGCTTTCAGTGCTGTGTCTTCTGTGCACATGACAGTACTCCTAAGTGTTCTATGCATCTTCTCTGGGTGCAGAAGCCTTGCTGGCAGCTGCACAAACTGCAGAGGGGCTCTAGCCCTGCACCCCAAACCTGTAGGGCTCTGATTCCTCTGCAGCCCCCAGCAAGACCCAAGGAGCAGAACTTCTTGGAAAGCATGCGAGTTTTAGGAGTTTGTGAGGTTCTGTAAGTGTAACCCACTTAATGCAGATCATATTCAACCCCATTTAGGGTCTGCTTTAGGTGACTGTCTTTAGATCACCATTGTGAGTGTGAAGTGCTATCAGAACTATGTTTGCACAGAAACAGTAGGAGCAGAAGTTGGATCTACCTGCCTCATCATTATTTGATCTTCATTTTAGCTCAATAAATTACACATCAGAAATCCTGGACATGGGGAGAAGCAGCTTGGCATTTGAATGTGTTTGCTGTTCTTGCAAAAGACCTGAGTTTGGCTTCTGGCAGTCTCTTCAAGCAAATCACAACTGCCTGTAACTCCAGAGCTCTAGAGGATCCAATGGCCTCCTCTGGATTCCTAAGGCCCCCATATCCATATGTGAAGTAGAATAGAGTGAGGAGGATCAGGAGTTTGAGGTCATCCTTGGCTACATAGAAAATTGGAGGCCAGCCTGGGTTGCCTGAAAGCCTGTCTCAAAAGGACCAAGCAAAAATAAATCCTCGATATGTCTAACTTGCTAACTTCTAAGTGAGCTGATCGGCCATGCTACCTTTAGAGAGAGTTGTTTAAGGGATGCCTAGCTGGTGAGGTGGTGCTTCCGGGCAGGCCATGGATGGTTACACGTTTTCACCATTGAATGGACAATGTGCTTCTATTCATTTGACAAGAATGATTTGCCTGGGTATTTTTGTGTCTATGAACTGCTCCATGAACTGACCACTGCACTCTGGTATGTATGGAATTTAGCAGAGAATAGTAAGAACAAAAGGAGCAAACCTGGATTTGCTCATAACTCAGCTGCTCCTGGCCCCCGTCAAAGGCTCAGTCTTTGGATAAATGAGGCAAAAAGCACTTTGTGAGTAAAAACTATTCTATATTTAAGAACAAATCATTCCTTCTGCCTAATACAGGTCTCTTCTTTTGATTTGTGAGATCATACGAACATTGGTGTCTGCAATTGAAGAGGAGAAAGAGCACATACTTCAGGAGTTGGGAATCTAGTGTCTTCTCCTTTGAATTTACAGATCACTGTCCCTACAGTGGCAAGGTAGCAAAAAGAAACAATGTGATTTTAAACCCATGCAGAGGTGGAAAAGGTAACTGCATTTAAATGAAAGAAAGAGCCATTTTTAAATTAATTAAAGGAGCATTTGATACGTGGAAGGTCATATATTCTGCACTCTACATTTGCAGATAATGAGGCTCACGTGTCTATAATAATTGTTCCTGGCTTTCTATAGTGGGCAAAGCACAAATACAGAGTGTACTTGAAGCCCAGCTGTAAGTAGATTATGAACATTTAATGTAGAATGTTATCATAAGACTCAGGGTACCCAATTGCAGGCTCTGTCACCCACTTTCCAGCGTGCTTCTGAAGATCATAGTTAATTCTGCTGATTTATGGTAATGCCGCCGCCTATCGGCCTCGGCATCGGACACCACTAACAAGCTTAGGATAAGCTGAGCTGGAATGGTTTGAGGTTTAAATTTCTGTAACGATTATAAAGTAGAAGGAGCAAAATCCTACTTCAGCAGAAAAAAAAAAAAAAGGTAGGGCATTTCTACCCCATATCACACCCATCCCCCTGCTCCCAGCAGCCTCCTCTCTGCAGCAAAAGTAACTTCTAACATTCTAAACCAAGCAGGCTTCCTGAACAGGGAGTCCTCCTAATTCGAATATTCCCCACTCTGAGCTTTCCCTGGCTGGAAGACTATCCCGAAAGACACCTCCCCCACCGACCTTATCCTTTTGAAGTGATTGCTCTTTTTCAAGGAACTTCCATTTGAGAAGTCACCTTTTTTGAACAGTAATTTCTATTACATTCAGTCTTGGAAATCAGCATGGTCATTAGCCTCTTCCAGCCAAGCGACTGTGTTATTAACACATGGCCCCAGCACATGGCTCTTGTCCTCCCTTGAAGTCAAGCGTTTGAAGCAGCATGGTGGGGGGGGGGGGGGGGACTGGAGGTGGGGGACAAAAGCAAAATGGCAAAACAGGGTAGGGCCTGTCTGTGAAGACTGTACCCCAAAGGAGAATGTAAGGAGAAATCCCTGACAGCCGCCAGAGCCAGGCATGGCTCATTCTAAAGATGAAGGAGGAACAGGAACACAGGCCATCCTTGCCAAGAGACAGTGTTAGCATTCGGTCTAAGGTCCACAGCACATCAACTAGTACACTGGAAAGCCTGTGTCATCCTTTTGGCTGCTCAGCACAGAAAAGCAAAACAAAACAAAACAAAACAAAAAAACAAAAAACAAAAAACAAAACAGACTCAACGAGACCCAACTTCAAGCTTTCTTTCACAAAATAAAGGCACATGCCTTTAATCCCGGCAGCTGGGAGACTGAGGCTGGCAGGTTTCTGGAGTTTGAGTCACAGTTTACCTATGGAGATTCAGCTTAAAGAGTGCTACAAAGTAAAACCTTGTCTCAAATGAATTAAGTAACACATAAGGCTCTGCAGCAAGCCAGCCTTCCTGTAACAAAGGCAGCCTCTACCTTAGCTTCTGGGTGGTCTTAGACAGAGACCTTTGTCTCAATTCAGGTCCACTATAATCCTTCCCCCAAAGAACTAGAGATAGCCCAGTACCATGTGTCTCTTTGAACCTTTTCATTTTAAGTTTCACCCCACAAAAGCATGGCTTTTCTTCTTTTTTTATTCGATGTATTCTTTATTTACATTTCAAGTGTGTTTCCCTTTCCTGGATCCCCCCTTCCGGAAAGTCCCATAAGCCCTCTTCCCTCTGCCTGCTCCCCAATCCACCCCTTCCCACTTCCCTGTCCTGGTATTCCCCTACACTGCTGCACTGAGCTTTTCCAGGACCACTGCTGCACTGAGCTTTTCCTTCTTCTTGGGCATCATTTAATATGTACACTGTGTCTTGGGTGTACATATCAATTTATCTCTAGGCTAATATCCATTTATCAGTGAGTGCATGCCATGAGTGTTCTTTTGAGATTGGGTTACCCCACTTAGGATGATGTTCTACAGTTCCATCCATTTGTCTAAGAATTTCATGAATTCATTGTTTCTTAATGACTGAATAGTACTCCATTGTGTATATAAACCACATTTTCTGTAATCATTCCTCCGTTGAGAGACATCTGGGTTCTTTCCAGCTTCTGGCTATTATAAATAAGGCTGCTATGAACATAGTGGAGCATGTATCCTTATTACATGCTGGGGAATCCTCTGGGTATATGCTCAGGAGTGGTATAGCTGGTCCTCTGGAAGTATCATTCCCAGTTTTCTGACAAACTGCCAGACTGACTTCCAGAGTGGTAGTAGGTAGGGGAAGAAGGTTGGGGGGGGGGGTGGTAAACAAAACAGGAGGAACATGTATGCTCGTGACACTGCTTCATCCTAACATCAAAACCCAGAGACAATTACCTCACCACTGTCATTGGGAAGAAGTCTAGATGAACGTTACTTTCTTTAACACAAGCTTTTATTTAGAAAAACAACTTAATTTTTCCTGGAGGATAGAGTTTAGCTGGTAGACTGACTTGTATGCACGTAGCCCTGAATACAGCATAAATCCAGGGTGGTGGCCCAATCCTGCCTCCCAGCACTTGAGAGGTAGAGACAGGAGAATCAGCAGCTCCCGAGGTCATAATCTTCTCTATAATGAGTTCTAGACCAGCCTGAGCTATCTGGGACTCTGTTGTGTAAGAGAGAATGTTTTGTGGATTGTGACGGATGACGTCTTTGGGGTATAGGCATCACAGGATGCTTGGCTGTTGAGAAAAGAGTGGAAGGTTGAAGTTCCAGCTCAGTGGACTATGAAAGACAAGTGAGCGGAGTCATGGGAGGGCTAGGACTGCGGGGAGAATCGTGCGAGGCGGCAAGGGAATAGAACATTAGAGTTCCCAGTCTAACGAACCCAAGACCAAGCGGCAATACAGTGGATGATGGTGTATGCAAACAAACCCAAAAGGGAAAGGTCAGAAACTCGGGAAGGAAAGCGGTTCTAATCTCACACCTTGGGAGTCCCTGAGCCTAGCATGGAAGCAAAGTCCCTGGGAGACCCAGGCCGGCTCCTAGCTCGGGTTTGCTTTCAAGATGCCATCCTCCCGCCTCCACACTCACTACCAAACAAACACAGAAATCCACTACTGTTCTCCCCAGGCACTCCATTTTCTTCCAATCTGAGAGCCATTTGTGTGTATAATTGAAAATTAGCGGTGCAGCTGTTTGGAGAGAGTAATTTATCACCGCGCATTGTTCGCGCCTGACACTTAGACCTGGCTCTAACAAGCCAGTGCTTGCTGGGGGCTGAGCTACAGAGAGTGATTCGGGGCTGTAAAGCTGCGTCTCCCCTGCGTTGTTGCTAATTGTAGCCTCTTTTTCTCCATTGAATTGGGAGTTGAGTAAAAGAGCCTGTTTGCTGTGTGGGTGAGGCTGCCAGGGCCGCCGGCTATTATCACAAGACACTCTTGATCTTTTGAAAAGCAGGAAATAGAATTTTTCTCCAACAGGGAAAGTAATTTGCGATGCGTCCATTAGTTCTTCATTAAAGCAAGATTAAATTGCACGGCAAATCACATCTGTGTTGGGATGATTAAAGGGTGGCATTTTAGAGGCCAAAACTAATTACTAGTCAAAATGAATGGGAGTGAAAAACAGTCGTGTTTTTACATTAGATAGTGTGGCTTGTAATTAGATTCGAGCTAATTCCACTATTTCTTCTCCTTTAATGAGATGAGCTTGTCCTCATCTTTTTCTAGGCCATGCTAACAGCCCCAAATGTATAATTTTGATAATACTAAGAGTTTACTTTATTGAAATTTCTTTGCTACCTGCCACAAGTGACTTCCCTTCACACTGCTTTATTCCCCAGAACACAAGCCTCTGGCGACCTAATTTACAATGGAAGCCATTTTAAATGAGTATGTATGTACATTGGGAAGTTATTGGAATTAGCTCTCTGTAGAAATTTGTTCAGATCAAATCTGTCTAGGCTTGACAGAAGAAACAAGAAGGAAGGTGGTGTAGAACGGACCATTGGAGGGCTTCAACTCCAGTGTGCACTTGGGTGGTTTTTATTTTTTGTTTTTTTTTCATCCCTGCCCTTTGATGCAATTGTTCTCAGCTCTCCCTGTCATTAAAACGTGCTCTTGATGGATTGCTGTCTGGGTTCAGTTTTTATTCTCATTAAAAACAAACCTTAGGAATTATAAGAATCGCATTAAGAAACTTAAAATGTACAAGTCTTGGAGTGGCTCTTGCTAATTCTCCGAGGCTAGTCAAGTTGGCTCCATTTTAGTTTTTCACGGTGGAAAATAGAAAGTCCACAAGGGGGTTAAAAAAAATCCCACATCATATTTGGATGGAATCATTAAATAAAGTCATTAGCAGTAAAAAGAAAAGCAGGATTTCTGAGTTCGAGGCCAGCCTGGTCTACAGAGTAAGTTTCAGGACAGCCAGGGCTACACAGAGAACCCTGTCTCAAGAAACAAAAACAAAAACAAAAATTAAAAACAAAAACAAAAGAAAAGCAAACAGACCTCCGGGACCTCGGGGACCTCCGGGACCTCGGGGACCTCGGGGACCTCTGCCCTCCGACCACCACCTGAGCGGATAGTATCACTGCAGGGATGCCTGTGGCTTGGCCTGTCTCAAGACAGCTTCTGCCTTGGAATCTCCAGAGCACTGTTGTAACTCTGTGGCCAAATCCATTGACACTTTGTTTCCCAGTGTCTTCCCAGAGCTGACTACCAGCAATGGCAACAGGGCATCGGAGAACTTTCCAAGCACAAAGATCGATGAATTTGCACAGGAACAATGTTTTGCAAAGCAAATTTTCCTCCGTATTCTTTCAGTTAAATTTACAGGACGATGGCTGCCTCCTATAGTACAGCGATACAGAAAGACAAAGAGTGTGCTTTCAAGGATGTGGGTCTGTGACTGAAAAGTGCACCAAACAGTAAGAATGAGCATGGGCCAAGTGGGCGTGCTCCCCAAGACCCCAACACCCGAGTCAGGAGAGGCAGAAAGTTCAAGGCCAGCTTGGCCTGCACAGTGGAATACTGTCCCCCAAATAAGACTCCATGTTCCTGAGCGCCAGTGCCTAGAACAGACACCTGGGGTTCGTATTACCATGCTTGCCTATTTACTCTTTCTCACTCGGTCCAGCTGGAGTGAACGTGTTCCCTAACTTTCCATCCTTTAGTTTAGAGACACTCCTCTTTGACTGCAGTTTGAATTCCACTTTCCAGTCTCTAACCTTCTCATCTTATCCTTAAAACCCAACAATGACCAGAGAGGCATCGGAAAGAGCATTACGGCAGCATCAGGGAGCCCAGCATAGTGGTCATATATCCTTGCCACAGTCAGGAGTCCTGTGTCTTCCTGTGCGTGGTGCCCTGGCCACAGGCAGGTAAGCAGTAAAGATGTCATTTGCTACTAATTCAAGAAAAGAGGTAAACCAGAGTCCATGTTCCCCTTGGACAAATGGAGTGTTACCTGGTTCTCTTGTTAGCCAACTCAGCAGTGTCGTGTCACGTTTAAAAGATCTCTTGGGAAGGGTCACTAGAAAGAAAACTGACCTCAACTGTCTCCTCTGGAGGCTGTGTACAGAACCTTACCTCCACTGACTTAGAACAGTGCATGAGAGAGGAGATGCTACCGAGGAGTTAGAACTGAAGGTATTTTTATGGGGACTGACCTCAGAGCTTGAGCAAGCATTCTACCTCCGTGCGACAGCCACAGCCAAAGGTGCCTGGTGGTTCCCCAAACAAACGGCACTGGCTACCCTCAGCACAAACGTCCTCCTTACGGTTATCATAGACAGACAATAACTATTGTCAATGTACATATATTATTAAAGGCCTACTGTGTGCCAGGTACTTTTCTGAATTCCGGAGGTACAGCCAAATTTTGATCCCCATGAAATCTACAAAACTTAGAAACACATACCACCAATAACTTAACGATTGTTTTAAATAAAAAAGAGGCTTCTAACAGCATAATATGCTGGAGTTGTGAGAAGCTGGAATGAACCACACGTCTGCTGTCATTCTGCTGACGAAGTCCAACTGAGATGCAAAACCCAGCGATGCCTTTCTGTTGGTTACTGATGGTTACCTACACTCTCTTGAGCCACAGAATCTCCACAGTAAGGACTACAGGACTGAATGATCATCCTTTTGAGGGACAGCTACTGGCTGAAGGAAGAAGCCCACACTTTCACAGGACGGAAACAAGATGTGAGAATCGTGTGTGTGTGTGTGTGTGTGTGTGTGTGTGTGTGTGTGTGTGTGTTTAGTTGTCATTGTATTCAAGCCTTGGCGTGTTACCCTGGAGCTTTTAGCTTCCCTCTGTCAGATGAAAATGCACCAATAGCTACCATCCTCCCCCAACTCGTACGGAAAGGCACGTGGTAGTGGCAGAGAGCCTTCCTGGTGATCTCTATGATGCTTTCTCCCAATGGCTCCCAAGCTCAGTCATAACTCAAGAACCCAAAGCCCATTTGGATGTGATTATTTTCCAATTATTGGCTTAATCAGAAAAACTGTGGACACAAATAGCTGTTCTTTGTATCCTCGGAAGCTAAGAGGACTAAACCTTAAATTGCAGCAGAAGGAACTTATTTTAGAAAAAAGAAATTACTGCAGCTATTACATTGCCTGCCTATAGGTAGGGGGCAGGATTCAATTAGCATTGAGGTTAGACCTTTGCCCATCTATTGAGCCCTGATTGGTGATTAGACACAAAATCAAAATCAAAAAAAAAAAAATCCTTTTTTAAGAAACATGCTTCAGTCATTTGGAAGGCAGAGTGTTGAGATAAGGCTTGGCCATACAGCCCAGGCTGGCCACTCCCTTCTGCACCCACCCAGGTGACCCTCAGAGAATAGAGGTGAGTGTGAAAATGACAAAGATAGCACCCAAGATGGCTCAAGGCCTTCTGTGCCAACTATAGTCTAGACAAGACTGTGTCATCCTTGAATCTGCTGGCAAACATCAGAGGCAGATCTTGATTGCAGCCTATTCTGGAGAGGCTGGGCAGGGAGAGGGATGCGTATGTGTGGAGCAACTGTTCCAAAGCAACTGCAAACAAGCACGCTGTGGGGTTTCTACCCAGCATGCCGCTCGGGTTTCTACCCAGCATGCCGCTCGGGTTTCTACCCAGCTGCCTCAGCCTCCATTGTCCCATTGCACACATCTGTAGCACGACAGGTTTGGGGAGGAGAAGAAAGAAAGGAGAAGCGGGGAAGAAAGTAGCCCAGAGACATTGTAAGTTACTAATATAAGGCAAAAGTGCAAACCAGGTTACGAGCCCTTCATACTTGATCCCGGAGGTGGGGGCTGTGGGGAGGGTGCTGAGCACAGGAGGCTCCTGCAGTCCCAGCTCTGGGAGGCTGAGCACTGAAATTCAAGGCCAGCTGACACTACACAACAGGCTTCAGGACAGGCAGGACCGCACGGAGAGACCCTGCCTCAAAAGGCACAAACAAAGGAGCCAGCAACAAGGCTCTTCAGTTAAGAGTTCTTGTTGCTCTTGCAGAGGACCTGGGTTGGTTCCTGGTACCTGCATGTCCGCTCACAACTAACTGTAACTCCAGTTCCAGCGGATCCAATGCCTTCTACTGAGCTTAATGAGCCCACACACACACTCAGGCAACACACACATATAAACAAATAAAATTTTAAATAAATAGAGCACACAGCAACATGTGTGCAATTTAAAATATATACATATCACGTATCTATGGAGGTATGCGTGAGTAAAATCTTACAAAGAGTGTTACAATAGGGCTTGGGAGGTACCCTTGACCCATACAGACATGTTTAATATGTCAGAGGGGAGCAAATATGGAAGAGTTTCTAAATGTTTTTCACTTTTGACTTACATGACATAACTTACAATGTCTAGAGTTATTTCTTCTCTCTTTACAAACTGAAAGGGAGGCATGTATCGAAGCTTGGGTAGAAAGTCAGGAAGAGCGGGACCTCTGCAGAGCTGCGCCTTCTGCATACCCATGCCCAAGTTAGTCTGGGGACACCACCAGAGTTGGGGACCAGACCACAACAGCTTACAGAGCAGAAAGGGACCCTGTAGAATGGTCCAGTGATGCCAGGGAAGGAACCCCACCCTCCTCCTCCTCCTCCTCCTCCTCCTCCTCCTCCTCCTCCTCCTCCTCCTCCTCAATGGCCCTGACCAGGACCAAGAAAGAAAAATACTCCTTCCTGCAGAATGGCTTTTTTAAATGTTTGCATAACAGAACAAAGGCGTCAAATGTACAGAACAAAAGCCAGTTCAACCGCTGTGGAAACTGCCTGCAGAGACAGCGCTAACAAACTTCCTCGCACTGTACCCAGATTCATAGGAGGTCCTAAAAGTACAAGCAACCAAGGTGATGATACTTGAGAAGCGGCTCTGTCGGAGCAGCTAGACACCATGCAGCACAGCCCTTTGCTCAATGAGGCCCACGGCTCAGCTCCTGGCAGCTGGGAAAACTGAGCTGGGAGAATCAAGTAAACCGTTCAAATCATACTGTCCTGCTAGGTGAGAAGCCTAAGTCTAGCCAGATGCTGTGGCTCATGCCTTGACTCAAAATACCTGGATGCGGGTTGAGATAACTGGGCCAGCCTGGGCTACACAGAAAGACTATCTCCAAGAAGAAAAGGAACCTTAATTCCACCAAAGCATAGCCCATGCAGGCTTCTCTTCATACGCAATTTCTCCAAAAGGAGAAGGTGTGTCTCTGTGCAGGTGAAGTGACCGCACTGATGTGGCTTCAGGTGCTCCTTTGGGTCTTGTGTACAGGTAACCTCTCCCGATGGCTGTAGTTTTGTTCCTTTGGCAGCAGAGTGACAAAGCTAGACTCTGATGTAAAGCGAGGCGTGAGGGCTGTAGAGATGGCTCAGCAGCCACGAGGACTGGAATTTGGATCCCAGCCCCCTCTAATAACCAGTTTTCCTGCCTCAGTTCCACAGGTGTGTGAAGGCAGGTGAGGATAGGGTTTCTGAGGCTTCCTGGCTTATGAACCGCAGGGTCAGGGAGAGACTCTGTTTCAAACAACAGGCAGAAAGTGATGGAAGGGGACATATAATGCCTCTGTGGCCTCTGCACGTATGTACAAGCATGCACATGAGCACATATGCTCACATAGACACATATGACACAATAAACACATAAATAAAATGTTTAAAAAACAATGCAATATGGAAGAAAACACCCTACCACCTTACCAAGTATAAGGCAGACAACAAAGCAATTATTTATTTAAAAAAAATAATAAGCACATTACCTACGCTGCCATTAGCAAGACAGTGTGTGTGTGCGTGCACATGTGTGCACACATGTGTGTGCCATGTCTGCTTACAGAAGTCAGAAGAGGGTGCCAGATGGAGCTGACGTCACAGGCAATTGTGAGTCACCTGATGTTAAGGATGCTGGGAACCAAGTCTGCTGCAAAGGCAGCAAGCACTTTCCGTCACAGAGCCATTTTCCCAGGCCCTCAGACGAGTGTAAAGGTAGCAGGAGGCCACAATAATGAGAATAATTGAGACATCTCCTAACAGAGGACGGTACTGATAAAGAATCTACGTGCCCTTTAAGAACGAAGCCGGTGTGGTGGGAGAGAAGGGACTAAGGATGGCCGAGGAGCTGTAAGAGTTTCTATTGGCAGAGGACCTGAGGGCCTTTACCAGCACCTGCCCCAGGTGCCTCGGGGGCATCAGAAGTTCCAGCCAGGGGATCCAGCTCACACATTCAGCCTCCACGGACACAGCAACTATGTGCAAATATATAACTCCACACAGATACATACAGAAGAAGAGGGGGGAGGAGGAGGAAGAGGAGGAGGCACAGGCAATTAATGCTAGAGAGGGAGAGTCAGTCCTCTCCAGGAACAAGCCTCCTGTAGGGTTTCCAATCCCAAGAGATTGGCTTTAAACACATACATATATGAGCGATACTCAGCAAGTTATAGTTATATACTTATGTGTGTGTATGGATGTATGTGTATGTGCTACAATAATAAGGAAGATAATAATTACGGAAGAAGAGGTCTTGAAATTGAGAGGGAGATGAGAGAATGTGAGAAAAGTCTGAGGGGACACTGATGGAACTGAAGGTATATAAGTGCGGTATGCACGCATGAAATGCTCAACAGAACAGTGTTTAAAAATGTAAAAAGAATGAGATTATTACCTGTACTGACTGACTTTGACATTAGTTGTAAAGGAGAGAGAGAGTCAGAGAGAGAGAGAGAGAGAGAGAGAGAGCTGACACCAAAGAGGATAATCTCAGTACAATAAGAGTCTACATGTGACACATGACCTGTACATGTGTGTACATGCCTTCTGCCCCACAGAAGTTTCCTGAGCAAAGAAGAGGCTGAAACGGTCGTTCTCGATGAGCAGAAGGGGAAGGGAGCCCACTGCCCCTGTTGGTGTGTTTATTTTCATGCACGGTTATACTAAATACTTCCCATAGTTCTGTGAGTTATTTGTTGCTCTCCCCCAGATCCATATGTGGGGGCCTTACCCCCGCCAGCGTGGTTCCATCCGGAGTGAGGAAGCCAAGAAGTTAAAGGAAGGTGCAGGGTGGGGTGCGGATCTGATAGGATAGCATTCTGGCCTTGAGAAAGTCTGAAAAAAACTAACTTCTGCTACAGAAGCCACCCCGCCTGCCAGCAAAGCTGAGTGAGACAGTGTGTTGCTACTGAATAAATGCCGAAAACTAACCCTTCCTTAAGGCGTAAGTGCCGACCATTGCAGGAAGAGAACAATGGACCACCAGTTTTCTCTTCTTGAAGGAACTTCATATACAGGCATAAAGCCTTTCCAGCTTTGTTCTGGAAGACAAACATCACTAATACCATGAACATATTAACTCTCTTAAATTGTCTTTTAAAAACACTTTAAAATATACACATTCTATCACGGTCTCGCCCATGTAACCTGTGGGCACTATCTTTTATTAGGTACAGGATGCACACGCGGCAGCTCCATCCCCACTGCTCTCAAGAATTCTGTCCCAGACACTCTGCAGTCTTCCCACAGCATATTCTCACCCAACTCCCCTTTTACAAAAAGAGTTGGGGTGGGGGGGTTCACCTTCATTGTTTTTCCCAATCTCATCAGCCAACCAGTTTCCAGACAGCTCCATTAACAGGGCAGGATTCCTTCAAGTTGGCTAGAATGTTCTATGGAGTTGTTGACACATGAAGTTGAAGCTATTATTTGCTTCCACAGACAAATATGTAGACTATTTCTAGCAGAATGGTCCAGAGCTAATAATTTAAACCTGACGGGGTCACCCGAGATGGTGGTGCTTCTCAAGCATAAGATGCGTCAAACAATCAGATGAAAAGAACCAGAGAAACTCACAGAGTACTTGACCAATAACACGGCATAGAAAAGCCAGGAGTGCTTCACGGAGGTAATGAAAAGATGCGCTTCGCATCCCAACAAGGCGAGACACTCTCAGCGCTCATTACGGGGTGCCAATGACAACCACTGCTAGGGTTCGCTCAGGCTCTGTCTCCGTCACAATGAAGCCTCACTTTTGAGGACCTATAATTCAGCCAAAATAATTTGCTGCAGGAGTGTTTCAGAAGACTTTCTTATAACCCTTTCGATAAACTCCAGCATCAGAAATTCTGAGCTATGAAGAGCCTGCCACTTCTAAAGCAGGGAGCGTTAAGTTCTCAGTCACGTGGGCTTTATTCCTGTTATGTGAAGTTCCTCTAAATCACATCTTACTTTGGTTTAACAGGTAGTAATAGGAAATGAGGGGTTTCAAAACTGATTGCTTTGGCTATTTCTCATTAAGAGAATGACTAGAAAAAGCATTTGAACATAAAATGTTAATGCATGCTTGCTAGGAAGTCATAGGCAGGACTGAAAACCTAGACCTAGAAAATAATGCAGATTGAATTTCACCTGATCTACGCAGTAAAAGTCAAGTGTCTGAAGAAGTTTAGTAACTTTTCGATGTTCTAAGGGAATCATGGGAAATACTATCATAGACATAACAAATCACTTAACCCAACACTTGCCAACTTTGTGCCTGGAAGCTCAGATGACTGTGGTTGGCCTGGTTCAACATGAAACAAACTCAACAGAATAAGGAATGGAATTGTGACTCTATGATACACTACTAAACTAAAATCCCTTCTCGGCAGGTTCCAACCATCTTACTACCTACACTGTGAGGTCTGAGGAGACAGAGAGCCTGCCTGCTCGTCTGCTTTTGCTCTGCGCATTCTCTACTTTGCCTGCTGCCGGGAACAAATATTTGCCAAGGAACAACTCAGATGGGTTTGTTTAGGCTCCGGTTTGAGGGCCCTCTGCCATCAGGAATGTGAGGCAGCTGGTCATGTTGCGTCTGCCATCCAGAAGCACACAGAGGCCAGGGCTGCTCTCAGCTCTGTCTCTCCTTCGTCTTGAGTCCAGGACCTCAGTTCACAGCATAGTGCTGTCAGCACTTGAGACAGGGTAAACTCCTCTGGAAACATCCTCAGAGACAACTCGAGGGAGTGCTTTCCATGGTGATTCTAAACTGGGCTGATCTGGCAGGAAGATGAACATCACATTCTAGGACTCCTAGACTGTAGTCAGCAGCTGTCACCAGTCACTCAGGGAACCCCTGGAGCAGAGGCTCTCTTCAGAGTGGAAACCACTGGGCCATAATCCCTTGCTTGTGATTAAGTTGAGCTCCCAGCACCCTAAGCCAGACTGGCTGACCCAGTGGAAGCCCATCTGGTACACTGATACCCTTACCCTGTGTCTACACTGATACCCTTACTCTGGGTCATTACACACTCTGAAGCTTGGTAGCCACTGAAGACACCTCCCTGCCGGTGGCTATAGGTACTAGTCTCTTGGATAGAATAGAATACTTTAGATATTGAAATATCTTTCATTAGGCATCAGATTGTGAATGACACACAGTCGGACAACTATAGTTCAGTGGAGCCCCATAGAAATGGCATGACACATAGAAAGGCCATGCTGTTATCAGGTGTCCAAGACCCCAGTGTTAGGGAGAACACCCTGACACATGTTTTCACAAGCACTATTCTACATTGAGAATCAGGAAACTCAAAAATGTGAATGATCTTTAACTTGGTGACTGGATTCTAAAGATTCTAAACTGGGAGGAGGAGGGTCCTCCTGGGCCAGGGAGATAGTTCAGTGTGTAAAGACAGCTGCTGCCAAGTCTGATGATCTGAGTTCAGTCTCCAGCACTCACACATGGTGGAGTCAGAGAACTGACTTCCACAAGTTGTCTTCCGGTCTCCACACATGCACAGACCACAATACCTGTGTGTCTATCTCCCTCTGCTCTGCAAACAACTGAATAGATGTCAATCTGTTAAAGACTTCTTTTTACAAGGGAAATATTGGAAAGATCTAAAACTGTTGTCAGCAATGAATAAGTATGTTTTGAAGGCTTTGTTAGCTAGTTCTACTGAAGTTGGCAATGTGGGGAGCATATTGTGATATACTGAAGAAATCTAGTGTGTGTTTTATACTTCCCTGTCTCTACCCGTGTCCCACAGTGAGTGGTGACGGCCTGTCGGTAAGCAGGGCTCTAGAAAAGGGGTTTTGCTGAGATAACAATATGGAGACAGAAGAATAGCACCCATATTATATGTCATGGTGAAATAAATATAACATAAGAATAATGAGCCAGGCGGTGGTGCACGCCTTTAATCCCAGCACTTGGGAGGCAGAGGCAGGCAGATTTCTGAGTTCGAGGCCAACCTGGTCTGCAGAGTGAGTTCTAGGACAGCCAGGGCTATACAGAGAAACCCTGTCTCGAAAAAACCAAATCCAAACAACCAAAAATAAATAAATAAATAAATAAATAAATAAATAAATAAATAAGAATAATGAAAGAAAGTGACAGGGAAGAAGAACTTCCCTCCCTCCTTCCCCTCTTCTTCCCTGTCTCTATACTCCCACTTTCTCTCCCAGGACCTCATACACCAGACAAACACTAGGCCGTTGAGCTACATGGCTGGCGCCACGGTCTTGACTTCAGCACTTCCAAAGTCCAGGTCAGATAACTCTGAGGGGCAACTATCTCAGCCCAGAAGGGTGGTGAGAAACACCTCTGGCCTCTGCGGATGCCAGCAGTGCCCCCGGCTTCACTAATAAAATAATTCCACTGTCCTAGATGGCAAATCCACCCCCAGTTTAACCACTGACTTATCTCTGTCCCAGCCCATTACCTATTTGGTAATGGATGGGCTGGGGGTTTAAAGGACTTTATCTAATACTAATAATGGTAACAAGTTACACAAGAATATAGCAAAATAAAGGTACTAAAAAAAGATACTGCAAGCACTAAGACAAAAGTAGACATCCCTACAAATGCTGAAAATAAAAATGCAAAAGCAGAGAATACATAAAGAAAATAAAAAATGTTAATATAGCATAAATCATTACAAACATAATTCAGAGAGCATATATACCAGCAATACCAATAATTATTAACATGGTAAACTCACCTGCAGTGAGAAAAAATCCACATTTGCATCAAGTACAAAACCAGGTTATAAATTTTAGTATTTTTTGTTTATTATTATTATTTGTATGAGTGTTTTGCCTGCCCGTATGTCTGTGCAGTACCCTGTGGCTCCAGAAGAGGGCAGAAGATCTTCTGGGACTGGAGTTACCGAGGGTTGTGAGAGTTGTGTGGGTGCTGGGAATCCTGGATCCTTGGGAAGAAGAATTGGTGCTCTTAACTGCTGAGCCGTCGTCTCTCCACCCCCAGTCTCTCCACCCACCTCCACTTAAAAATATCAATGTTTTAAATTGAAAAATATATTTTTAAAAAATTGGCAAATTACTTTTAAAATCTCATTGGAAAGAACGTCCTTGACTTCCTGGGATGATGAGAGCTGTGAGTTGGGACACGTGTAGGCTGAAAGAATCTCTGCTCTCCAAGTTGCTTTTGGTCATGGTGTTATTTAGCACAGCAACAGGAATAATCCTTCAGAACAAAGAGGGTAGTATCCAGTCGAAGGCGTTCTTTCTTCTGAGACAGGCTAGCCTGTAGCCTCTAAGAGGACTGCGTTAGTTATTTTCTCATCGTTACGACAAATTACCTGATAAGCAACTTAGAGGAGGGTGTACAGCTTAAGGAGGGACACAGTCAGGACCATGATGTAAGTTCACATCACTGCAACAAACAGGAAGCAAGCAGAACAAAAACCAAGTGCGGTCCACTGCCAGCCTCAAGCCCCGCCCCACGTGAGCCACTTCTTAAAGGTTCCACCTCTTAAAGGTTCCACCTCTTAAAGGTTCCACAAGTTTTCCAACAAAGTTCGAGTCCCTGAGCCTGGGGATGACGTTTCCCGTTCAGACCAGGTGATAGATCAATGATAAACATTCGCGTTTGCTTTGCTACTTCTGCGTGTCTATGCAAATGATGTTACTGCTATGGGTTCCCACGTATGTCATAAAAACAATGCCTTTCAGCAGAGTAAACAGGCTCTACCCCCTGTGTTTGTTTTCCACAGTAAATGCGCAATAGAAACTTAAGGAAGCTTCTATTTTTGTGTATTTGCAAACTACAAAAAAAAAAAAAAAAGAAGTGGCCATTTTGTGGAGACTTGTATTTTGCATACTCAAAGAGAGAATCAAATCGTGAGCAAACCCATAGTACTTTATCTAGAAAAAAAAAAAAATAAGTCATTGAAAAATGTCCCGTGGGCGGTAAGTTCTACCTTCTTATCGCAGCACCACGGGGGAAAGAAATGCTTTCATGCCTCTTGATCGCGTGGAGGAGTGTGTATTTGACAGTACATCCGAGGAGCTGGAATGCTACTCATTTGCTCATTTCCCAGAAAGAGAACCAGGAAGAGCCCTCTCCTGAGAGTTGCTTTGGTAGACCACCGCAGGGAGCGTTACATCTTGCAACAGTCCAGGGGTCCTGAAAAGAAGGGGAACGGACCAGAGGCCAGGAGCAGAGTCCTGGGATTGGAAATGGTTCCTGAGGACGTTTGGGTTTTGTTGTTGTTGTTGCTGCTGCTATTGTTGTTTTGTTTTGTTTAATTTTTTTCTGGAGAAAGTCTGATTTTTTGTGAGATTCAACCAGCAAACATCTTCAGAGATTTGGCTAGACTGGCCCGCCTCGCCTCAGACAGTCCACCCGGCCAATATCTGGCTGTGTGTTTGTTTGGGGTCGGGTAGGCTTTGGGGATGGGTGATCAGATGCACCCACCCACGCAGGCGTGTGCACGTGGAGGCCGGAAGTCAGTTTGGGGCCCTTCCTTGGTCTCCCCCGCCTGAACCCGGAGCTTACTGAACCGCTAGGCTGCCTGGTAACCCTGTCTCGTATCTGTAGCACTTGTCTTTTGTTTCGGGGTTTTCTATTGAAAAGAGAGAGCTGTAGGCATACCATCGTAGGAGCTGGACTGGCATAGTCTTGCCATGCATAATTCTAAAGATGACGTTGACCTTTCTTTAAGCCTTACCCTTCAGTGGTGAACATCAAACCCAAGGTCTCCTCCTTCACGCACATGCTGATGCTCTGTCGCTGAGCGCTTGCAAGTCGGAAGAAGTAAAACTGGCCTCCTCTGGGTTCCGCGGTGCCCCTTCCTTCGCCCCTTCTGGAAGGAAACCTGCCTACTTGACCTTCAGCCCGATGCATAATCACTTTCTTCTGTTTTACTAAAATAACGATAGCACGCGCAATCTTCGCGCTCCTGCTTGGTTCATTTGTAAAACACAGAAAACTGAAACACATAATGTGCAACTAATTACAAAACTTATAATTACATTTAAAACAAACCATGGTTCCAACGCATCACAGTGAGCACCCAATCTTGAAGACAACAGTGCCCACCCTGGGGGTCTCTGCACTGTATTTTTGGTGCGTGTGACCACAGTTTAGTTCCTTAAGCCTCTTCTCCCTCGTTTCTCCTGGTTAGAAGGATTTTTTTTTTCCATTTCCAACTATCCAGTAGTGCTGGTTAGTACAGGCTGGTACTGGATGGTGCCACAGTCTCAGCTCCCATAACTCCACCCCACTCCAGCTTTTTAAACTCTGGTTATCCGTCCAGACACCATCAGGTGCACAGCAAAATCCAGGTAATACAGAGGTTCTCAGCTGGGATGCAGTTAGCACCTGACCACCGACCCAGCGACTAGTCCAGGTGCCACGAGGCACTCAAAGAGGAGATCCAGGCAGGGATGCAGCGCAGCTAGAGAGTGGTTGCCTCATGTGTACAAAACCCTGTGGTCAACAGACAGCACTGCATAAGGCCGGTGAGATGGTGTACTTCTGAAATCCCACCACTTGCAAGGTAGAGGCACAGGAGCAAAAGGTCATCCTCAGCTACGGTGAGTTTGATGCTAGCCTAGACTACCTGAGACCCAGTCTCAAAAAAATAAATAAATAAATAAAATAAAATTTTTGATATCACATTATCAAAAAGCTGATTGAATTCAAAGCACAGTTTCAACTAGAAAACTCAGCTCCCCGTTTAGAATCAAACACAAAAACTCTAGGTCCACCGTTTAGAGATGACTGTAAATGTTTGTTAGTTTACAGATGAGAGGGGAAAGGGGCAGAGGAGCTAAGAGACTGGAAGGGGCTCTGGGCAGGCAGGTTCGCGGGGACTTTTCATCAACATTTACTAGCGCCCCCTGGTGGCGGCACACAGAGGCTAAACCCGCGTTTACACAGGCTCCTGTTCTCAGAGGCTCCTCTTCCTTAGAAATGCAGAGATAAAAAAAAAAAAAAAAGAAATGCAGAGATATTGTTTAGGACAGGCCCTGAGCCCTCTCCACACCAACTCCCTACCCCAGTTGCTCTAAATCTGTCAATAGAGATTTAGTGTCCTCCATCCCACATCGATGTCTCTATCAGAATCCTTGACATTAAGTAACCAGGTTGGACAGGATGGTGATGGGACACCATGATTTTATCTGTTTTTCCTTCTCCTTCAGCCTGACTGCTTTCGATCCTGCCTTCCTTCATCTTTTCATTTTATCAGTGGAGAAAGAAAGGGACGGGGGGGGGGATGAGTGGTACCAAGTAACAGAGCTACCTTCATTTGAGGCTACAGTGCCTATTTACAACATCCTGAAGCACAACCTGCATCTTGGAGGCAAAAAAAGGCCCTTATGTTCACTACTCGAGCTGAAGATAACATAAAAGATTGTTTGAATCTGTTTTATTACAAATAAAAGTCCTTGTTGTATGGTCGGAAGGTGCCACTGATTTGTAAAGAACCCAGGAAAGTATAGCAGCAACAACAACAACAAAAATACTACTTGTCATCATAATTCTGAGTAAATATCTTCACCACACAGTTCAAAATATGAGAACCAGACAGAGCCAGATTGAGGCAGATCCTTGAGCAGGGACCATGCAGAACTGTGTGGCCCTGGTGACTCAGAGGGATGTGCATTTCTCCTGATGTGTCACTATCCTGTCTGCTCTTGGACAGCTGCTGGAGTGATTCATAGGTAACTGGACCACCATAGAGATCCACTTACCGTGTGTCAGTGTGGCCCCAGACGGTCAGACGGAGCTCCAGGCTGGATTTTCCTGCAGTGAGATGATTCAGAAAAACGAGGGAGTTGGGGGCCTACTATAGTTCAGGGAGGGGGCTTGTGTGTCTGTTTTTAAGGGCGTGTGAATGTTCATGTGCTTGGATGTACATGTGTGAGTGTGTGTGTGTTGGTGTGTGTGTGTGAGAGTATTGGTGTGTGTGCTGGTGCAGTGTGTGTGGATGTGTTGGTGTGTGGTGTGTGTGTATGTATATACCTTCGAGCACAAGTGTATGTGTTGGTGTGTGTGTCGGTCTATGGGTATATGCCTCTGTGTGTGAGTGTCTATGTGTGTTGGTGCGTTGGTGTGTGTGTCCGCATGTGTGTGTGCTTGAGAAGTACTTTGTGAATCATTCCTCAGGTACTGTCAACAGTTTCTTTCTGTTGTTTTGTTTTGAGATGGGTACACTAGTTACTCTTTGTTGTGATAAACACCATGATCAAAAGTGACTTAAGAAAGGAGTTTATTCTGGCTTACAGTTCCAAAGGGAAAGTCCAAAGAGTCCATCCTGGCTGCCAGATCAGGATGCTGGGAGATTGTATCTCTAAACACACAGAGGTCAAACTGGAAGCGGGGCCAGACTGTGAACTCAGAGTCTGCTCCCAGTGACGCTGGGCCTCCTACAGGCCCCCCATAGCCTCCCCAAACAGTGCCACCAACCAGGGACTAAAGGTTCAAATATGTGAGACTATGGGGGACAATGCTCATTCAAACCACCACATAGTGTCTCTCACTGGCCTGGAATTCAGTGACTCAGCCAGGCTGAGTGTGCACCCCCATGCCTGGAACTTTTACATGAGTTCTGGGGATGTAACTCAGAGTTCTACACTTTTGGGGCCAATACTTTACCATCTGATCATCTCCCCAGCCCCTACTCTTTTTTAATTGATCTTATGTTTATTGAGAACTTGCCATAGACACTTTCATACGTACACACATACAGATATACATACATACATACATACATACATACATACATTCTATAAAGTATTAGTTCTATGAAATGAAAATCTTTCCGTTAGATAAATTTTGGCAATAACACCGTTCTCTCTCTCTCTCTCTCTCTCTCTCTCTCTCTCTCTCTCTCTCTCTCTCTCTCTCTCTCAGATGTACACAATGCAGTAATAATCGTCCTCAGGGAAAGAGAGTGATTGAATTGACTAACACGTTTTCAGAAGGTAGTGGGTCATAGAACAAACATCATTAGTATCAGAACAACGTTCAACTCTCAGGCTCATGATCAGCTGGTGTCATCACGTATTGCCTCACAACATTGAGGTTTTGTGTATTTATCCATAATTTTTCATCAGTATTTTTCCATTCCCACAAGTTCACGTCTGTGTACGTTGCATGTGAACACACACTGTCTGTCACCCTCTCCCTCCCTCCCTCTCACGTGACTCCTCCCTCTTTACAAGTAATCTCCTCTTACTCTAGTGTCTTAATCTAATTTTTTTATTTTTACAACAACATAATTTATCATGTTCTTTTCTCTCTCCCAACTCCTCTCAGATCCAGTCAACCTCCCAACAGCATGCTCTCTTTCCCTCTCAAAAAACAGAAAAAGGTCAAAACAGAAAAACAAGACAAAAATATTAAAGCAAAACAAAACAAAAGCATGCGGGGGGAAAAAAACTGAGTTCATTTTGTGTTGGGCAGTGACTGCTGGGGAAGAGGCCTTCCCTGGAGTGTGGTTCTCTTGTCTAGTGTCACGCCGCAGGAGAAAACTGATTTTGTTTTCCCAGCAGGTATCTTCATCTCTGTGCCCACCACCGGCTCTCAGGGCTGGGATTTTGGCTGGCTTGAACTTTGTGCAGGACTTAGGTGTGCTAGCATGTCTCTGTGAGTTTGTGTGTGTGTGTGTGAGTCTGTGTGTGTGTGTGAGTCTGTGTGTGTGTCAACCCTGTTGCATCTAGAAGATTCTGTTTCCTCAGAGTCATCTATCATCTCTGGCCCATATAATCATTCTGATTCGTCTTCCACATAGATCTCTGAGCCTTAAGTGGGGTTGATAAAGCAGGGAAGTAGTGGCACACGCCTTTATTCCCAGCACTTGGGAGGCAGAGGCAGGTAGATTTCTGAGTTCGAGGCCAGCCTGGTCTATAGAGTGAGTTCCAGGACAGCCAGGGCTACACAGAGAAACCCTGTCTCGAAAAAAACAAACAAAACACAAAAAAAACAAAAACAACAACAACAACAACAAATAAAAACCAAACAAACAAAAACAAACAAACAAAAAGCTTTTGAGGTAAGCAGTTCCCAGTCCCGGATGATCCAGAAGACAGACAGACTGTCTGAAGTCATGGGTTTGCTAATTCATTTGTTTTTAGGAATTGTGTTTTGTTTGTTTGCTTAGCAGGGAGGGCATTTGTGTGCCACTGTGTGGAAGTCAGAGTGCAGCTGTCAGGACTCGGTTCTCCTCTTCCGTTTGGTGGGGTTTTTGGTTTGGTTTTTGTTTGTTTATTCACTTTACATCCTGATTACAGCCCCCTCCCTCCTTCCCTCCTCGGCCCACCCTTAACCCCCTTCCCTGCTTACTCTCTCCCCTTCTCTTTAGAGAAGAGGAGGCCACCCTGGGGCACCACTCCACCCTGGGATGTCCAGTCACAGTAGGCCTAAGGGCATCCTCCCTCTCCCACTGAGGCCCAACCAGGCAATCAAGTCAGGGGAAGGAGATCCGATGGCAGGCAACAGAGTCAGAGATAGCCCTCGATCCGGTTTTTAGGAGACCCACATGAAGACCAAGCTGCACATCTGCTGCAAAGGTGTAGGCGCCACTCATGTCCTTTTGTGTGTTCTAAGGATCAAACTTAGACTGTCAGTCTGGCTGCCAGCTCCCTAACTCGTTCAGTATCTTTCTAACTCTTTCTGAGGAAACATTTTTAAAAAAATTTTTTTGGTTTATTTTGGTGGAATTTTGTATTTTAGGTTACTATGACAAGAACTGCTGTCATTGCATTGGGTATTTGTTCTTATCCCCTCCCGCCATCCTGCCCTCTCGCATCTCCCTGACAGTTCTCGACCTGCGCGAACTAACAGCAAGTCAGAGTCAGAAAGACAAATGCTCAGCATCTGTTGGCTCTAAAACATGCACATCAAGGGCTCAAAGAGATCTATTTCAGTCCTCACGTATAAAATAAAAACATGAATTCACTATGTAGAGAGTTTTCTTCTTGCCCAGCTTTCGATTCGATGAGATACAGTCACCGCCAGTGACTAAAGTATTATTTCACATGCGGTATCCTACAGCTGTACACGTGCAGTGAGAACACTCAAGGAGCCATCTTCTCTGGTGCTCCTTCCTTTCATTCTAGAAGTAAATTGAACAGTGTTCTCCAGTTGTATTTTTTTCCTCTGTCAAAGAGTCGCACATAGTAATGGAATGAATATTTAAGCCAAGAATTTATTTCAAGCAGTGGGACAGAAAATCTAAGAACTCGCTGTGCCTGGCTGGTGCCATTTTGTTTTTCTAATGATATAGTAATCGCCGTGCTCTGTAACACAATAGATGTCAATTCCAAATTAAACATCATCAAGCCAACTCCATTAACGTTTGTCAAAGGATGACTTACCGCGTCTACGCTGCATTCACCGCAGAATGTAAGATCACTTCAACTTAAAACTAGTTAATATAATTTACCATGTTACAGAGGGGCTGGAGAGATGGTTAAGAGAACTGGCAGCTTTTGCTGAGAACCCAGGTTAGATTCTCAGCATCCACACATGGTGCTCAACCTATAACTCTAGTTCCAGGGACAACAGTGCACTCTTCTGGACACTGATGGTACTGCACACATGTGCTGCACAAATGTACAGGCAGGCAAAACACAGGGAAGAGAGAGGGAGGGAGAAACAGCATTGCTTTCTGGTGCTGGAATTGAAATGGGGCCTTGTGCTTGCAGAGTGAAGATGCGACTGAGGTACACCTCAGCCGAGAGAAGCACCAGAACATCCTCTATACAAGTGCAGAAGATGATATTCAACAGGAAGCTGAGAGGCTCGTGAGATGGCTCAGCGGCTAAGAGCACTGACTGCTCTTCTGAAGGTCCTGAGTTCAATTCCCAGCAACCACATGGTGACTCACTACCATTCATAATGGGATCCGATGCCCTCGTCTGGTGTGTCTAAAGACGGCTACAGTGTATTTGCATATAACAACAAATAAATCTCTTTTTTTCAACAACTGGTTGTGATAAAATGCATCACAAACTAGAACTGACTAGAACTGAAGGGCCTCTTTGACCTAATAAAGAGCATTAGCCACTAAATAAGCTGTTATAGACAATAAAACACAGCTCTGTCTTTCCTTTGTGTTTGGATTTCATTTTAGTTTGTTTTATTTGGAGGGTAGGGTCTCACTACGTAGCCTAGAATGCCCCAAATTCACAATCTGCCCATCTCTGCCTCCAGAGTTCTGGGATTACAGAGGTCTGCAGCCTATGTGCTATGCATAGCAGCTTGAAAGCTTTTCCTCTGGCACCAAGAGCATGACCTACTAACTCAGTTTGGTGCTGTGTAAGGACCCCAGGCTCCACACGAAGCACTTGAAGGAATTGAGAATTGTTTCAAAATGGAAAAAAGTAGGTTCTTGTTATTTAAATGAGATACAATTATAAAACAGAAAGTCCTAAGTTAGCAACAGGTGATTTTAGATCAGTAATTTTGTAAAACTAGTAGAGATTAAATCTGTTTATAGAAAAAAAAAGTACAGTAATCCTGTATGCCTTCCACAAGCAGTTGTGATAGCACAAGACTGACCTGGAGCCTTAAGACAAAGAATTAGAGACTTCTGTGGGGAAAACTATAAAACTTTATTAATCAGCATTAAAAGAAGGTCTAAATGGAGAGATATACAATGTTGCTGAGTCTTCATGTGGGATATAGTTTTTCTTCAGTTAATTTATGCATTAAATAGAAAACAATTAAAATCTCATCGTTTGTGAATTTTGATAGGCTGCATCTAAGTTTAATATAGAAATATGTAAAAACAAGATTAACAAACACATTTCCAAAAAGAACAGAGTATATTCACTTTATGAAATAACAAGGCATTGAAAAGGCTTGTGATTAAAGCCATATTACTGTTGATAGAGAAGCAGGCCAGTAGATCAACAACCCAGCCTGCTCCTATGTGAACATGTATGTGAACATGTGTCATTCCAGATCATTGTGTCAATGATGATGAGGCCATTGAGCGGTGGTGGGGAAAAAATGAAGCTGTATCCTTAACCTACGCCACACACAGAAACAACTCCAGCTCTGAGAAGTGAGGGCTGTGACTTCCTAGTACCATCGTCAGTCTCAAAGAGGGACCAGTACTCCCTGTTGCTTGCCAAGTTGTCATAAGTCCATTAAAAACTGAGGAGATGGCTCAGTTGGTAAAATATATACTGTGCAACTCTGTGACCAGAGTTTGAGTTCCCAGCATACACATAAAAGTCAGCCAGTGCTTGGGAGGCAGAGACAAGAATCCCAGGAAAAGCTGGGTAGTCAGACTGGCCAACGTGGCAGGCTCAGTCCGGCTTGTCTCAGTCAATGAAGTGGAAGGCCATCAAGAAAGACACAGCTGCCAACCTCTGGCCTCCACACGCACACACATACACATATATGTGAACACAAACACACACGGTGCACTTACCACAAGCAATCACGTGACAAAGAATAGTTTAACTTCAGCAAGCTCCACCATAAACACCTACAAGCACATCCCACAGGGAAACATTAACACGGCTGCAACACTCATGACTGAAGTATGATATTTAAAAAGGACAAGCAGTCTGCAAAGCTCTGAACCAGAGAGGAACTGAATGCTCACCAAGGGTCTTCCAGGGTGGACTGCAAGAGCACACAGTAGAGAAAGCAAACGGTGCTACAATCACCTGGTCAGACTGACATCAGCACAGAAGACACGCACACACCTCAGGTGTCCTTTCTTAAGGGGCAGTGGCCTGTCCACAGTAACACAGACTGCAGTGCATGGGGACCTGAACCAAATCACAAAGAACTGTCTGAAATTTTCAGAGCTCTGGGACAAAAAAAAATGCCCCCAGTGGTTTTCCAATGCTTCAGTCTAGATGCGTAGGAGAGGAGTCAGTCTCAGCTGGGAAGGCAGATAAGGAGGTGTTATTAAGAGTGCACAGTCAACTCTCCGGACTGCAGACTCTTTTCTCACTTCTGTCTCCAAGATCCGACTCCCCAGTTTCACTCCCAGCTCTTAACAGGACACCTGCTGCAACCAGCCTTCCCCTCTGCCCACATGGATCCTGTGGATCCCATGGACTTTCGTCTCCTAACCTCGCCCCTCCCCCACTGTTGCTTTATCCCAGCCCCTAACTCCAGCAATCACCCTCTGACAACCCACAGACAACTCCTGCCAGGGAAGCAGGTAGGCTGCCTATAGATCATCCCTCTCCTGTTCCTCTAGATCCAATCCCCAGTCTCATCCCCGGCATAATGATCAGGCTATCTGTAGAGACCTTTCATTGTCTCCCCCGATTCTAAGGAGATGAAACAGCATGCTATTGATGAACACTCTGCTCTCCTCCCCCCTACAGACCCCCTCAGACCCCTAGCCCATCCCGTTCCTCTGCGTCAGCTTCAGATACTCAGGAACACATTTCACCCAGAATCTTTACTGGCAACAACTATCACGTCCAAAGAAATCTTCCTACCAGGCAACACACCTAAACCACTCTCCGAAAATCTGGAGAGAAAAAACAGAAACCAAGGAACAAAACACCCACCCAAAGAAGACAAATACAGAAATCAGCACCTAGGCCTGAAATCAGCCTAATTCCAGATGTCTGGATGCCACCATAAGAACAGAATCGTACCGGGCGGTAGTGGCGCACGCCTGTAATCCCAGCACTCTGGGAGGCAGAGACAGGTGGATTTCTGAGTTCGAGGCCAGCCTGGTCTACAGAGTGAGTTCCAGGACAGCCAGGGCTACACAGAGAAACCCTGTCTCGGAAAAAAACAACAACAAAAAAAACCCAAACAAACAAACAAAAAGAGCACAATCGTAACAGCTTGGGCAGTGTGTCTCCATCAGAGCCCAGCTATCCTGACACAGCAGGCACTGGATATTCCAACATAGCTGAAGCACAAGAAAAAGACCTTAAAGCCAACTACATGAATATAAAAGAGACTCTTAAAGAGAAAAACTAATAAATCCTTAAAGAAATCCAGGAAAATGCAAACAAAAGTATGAAGGAATAAATAAGAAAATCAAGGAAAACACACACAGTGGAAGGAAATTAATAAAACTGTTCAAAAATCTAAAAATCAATAAAATCAATAAAGAAAACTAAAACTGAGGGAATTCAGGAAAAGAAAATGTAGGAATTCTAACAGGAATTAGAGGCAAGCTTCATGAACAATACAAGAAATGGAAGACAAAATCTGGGACACGGGAGATCTGATGGAAGAAATGGACACAGCAGTCAAAGAAAATGGCCAAAAATCTCCTGATACAAAACATCCAGGAAAGCTAGGGCACTATGAGAATACAAAACCAAAGAATAATAAGAATCGAAGAAGAAGCCCAGCTCCAAGGCCCAGAATATAGTTTCAACAAAAGCATAGAAGAAAATTTTCCTCACCCAAAAAAGGACATACCTATAGAGGTACAAGAGGCATACAGGTCACCAAATTGATGGGACCAGGACAGAAAGCCCAGTTGGCACATAATAATTAAGATAACAAACATACAGAACAAATAAAAATATATTAAAAGTTGCAAGAGAAACTAACAAAATAACTTATTGGAATTACACCTGATTTTTCAATGGAGACTTTAAAAGCCAAAAGGGCCTGAACAGATGTCTTGCAGACTCTAAGAGACCACAGAGGCCAGCCCAGACTACTATACATGGCCAAACTTTCAATCACCAGAGGTGTAGAAAATAAAATATTCCATGATAGTCAAATTTAAGCAATATTTATCTATAACTTCAGCCCTGCAGAAGGTGCTAGAAGGGAAAACTCCAACCTAACCCTAACCCTAACTCATAAAATACTCATAAAAACACAGGAAATAAATCATTTCATGCTAGCAAAATCAAAAAAAGGAAAGCACACACTCATACAAACTCACACTTATATACACATACACACTCATACACACACACATCACTGCCAACAACAACAGCAAAATAACAGGAATTAACAACAATCATTGATATCTCTTAATATTAAAGGTCTCAATTATCCAATAGAAAGACAGAAACTTAAAAGAATAAATTTGAAAACAGGATCCATCTATCTGCTGCTTTGAGGAAGCACACCTATCTCAGTTAGGGTTTCATTGCTGTGAACAGACACCAGGACCAAGGCAACTCCTATAAGGACAACATTTAACTGGGGCTGGCTTACAGGTTCAGAGGTTTAGTCCATTATCATCAAGGCAGGAGCATGGCAGCACCCAGGCAGGCATGGTGCAGGAGGAGCTGAGAATGCTGCATCTTCATCTGAAGGCTGCTAGAAAACTGGCTTCCAGGAAGCTAGGATGAGGGTCTTAAAGTCCACACCCACAATGACCAACTTCTTCCAACAAGGCCACACCTTCAAATAGTGCCACTCCCTGGGCCAAAGATATTCAAACTACCACAACACTTCAACATCTAGGATAGACATTACCTCAGGGTGAAAGGTGGAAAAAAATATGCCAAGTAAATAGACCTAAGAACCAAGCTTGTGTAGTCATAGTAGTATCTGACAAAAAATAGGCTTCAACCCAAAATAAATGTAAAGAGACAGAGACGGACACTACATACTCTTCAAGGAGAAAATCCACCAAGAAGACATTTCAACTCTTAACAACTATATTCCAAACACAAGGGGAGCTGAGTCTGTAAAAGAAACACCACTACAGCTGATATCACATATTTACCCTCACAGACTGATAGTGAGAGACTTCAGTACCTCACTCTCACCAACAGACAGGTCATCCCGACAAAAACTTAACAGAGAAATGCTGGAGCTAACCAACATTCCATACTGAAAGAATTTAAGAGAGATATTCAAAACACCTCATCGAAACATGAAAGGAATCTTTTTTTCTCAGCACCTCACAGAACTTTCTCCAACACTGACCACATACTTGGGCACAAAGTATCAACAGATATAAGAAAATTAAGAGCGCTACCTGCATCCTATTGGACCGCCAAGAATTAAAGGTGGACATAAGAAGCAACAGAAAGCTTACAAACTTATGGGAACTGAACAGCTCTCCACTGAATGAAAACTGGGTCAAGACAGAAATTAAGAAAAAAATTAAAGACTTTCTAGAATTCAATGAAGTAAATATACAGCATACCCAAACACAATGGAAATGGTTCTGAGAGGCAAGTTCACACCACCAAATGCCTACATTAAAAAAAAAAAAAAACAACTGGAAAGATTTTTTAAAAGATTATTTATTATTATAAATAAGTACACATGCTCCATTATGTTCATAGCAGCCTTATTTATAATAGCCAGAAGCTGGAAAGAATCCAGATGCCCCTCAAAGGAGGAATGGTAACAGAAAATGTGGTATATTTACACAATGGAATACTACTCAGCAATTAGAAACAATGAATTCACAAAATTTTTAGGCAAATGGTTTGATCTGGAAAATATCATCCTAAGTGAGGTAACCCAATCACAAAAGAATACACATGGAATGCAATCTCTGATAAGTGGATATTAATTAGCCCAGAAGCCCTGCATACCCAAGGCACAAATTGCATAACAAATGACTCCCATGAAGAGGGAGAAGGTCCTGATCCTGGAAAGGATTGATCTAGCATTGGAGGGGAATATAAGGACAGAGAAAAAGGAGGGAGGTGATTGGAGAATGGATGGAGAGAAGAAGGTTTATGGGACACATGGGGATGGGGGATCGGGAAAGGGGAAATCATTTGGAATGTAAACAAAGAATATAGAAAATAAAAATATTAAATAAATAAATAAATAAATAAATAAATAAATAAATAAATAAATGTGTAGCTGTCTTCAGACACCAGAAGAGGGCACCAGATCTCATTACGGATGGTTGTGAGCCACCATGTGGCTGTTGAGATTTGAACTCAGGACTTTCAGAAGAGTAGTCAGTGCTCTTAACCACTGAGCCATCTCTCCAGATTTTTATACTAGCTACTTAACAGTGCATCTGAAAGCTCTAGAACAATAAAAAAAAAAGTAGACACATGCAAGAGAAATAGACAGCAGGAAGAACAGTAAGCAAGGAGAAATTAATAAAATAGAAACCAGGAGAACAATACAGAGAATCAATGAAAAAAGAGCTGATCCTTTGAGAAAATTAGCAAAATAGAGAAAGCTTTATCTAAACTAAGAGGCAGAGAGAGAATATATAAATGACATCAGAGAAGGAAAATGGAACATAACAACAGACACTGAGGACAAGGAGAATCATAAGGATATACTTTAAAAACAAGTATTGCATGCTCTGGATTAGAAAAACCCAAAAGAAATGGATACATTCCTTGATAGATATCACTATCCAAAGTTAAATCAGGATCATATAAGCAATTTTGAGTAGTGAGCTAGTCCCTAGTGAAATAAAAGCAATCATTAAAAGTCTTCCAACCAAAAGAAGCTTGGGGCATGATGATTTTAACACAGAATTATACCAGACTTTTTTTTTTTTTTTTTTTTTTGGTTTTTTCGAGACAGGGTTTCTCTGTATAGCCCTAGCTGTCCTGGAACTCACTCACTCTGTAGATCAGAATGGCCTCAATCTGCCTGCCTCTGTCTCCCAAGTGCTGGGATTAAAGGCATGTGCCACCACTGCCTGGCTTCTACCAGACTTTCAAAGAGTTAATACCAATACTCCTTAAATTATTCCTCAAAATTAAATAGAAGGAACATTGCCCAATTCTTTCTATGAGGCCACAGTTACCCTGATACTCAACCCATAAAAGCCCCAACAAAGAAAATTACAGTCCCATTTTCCTTATGAACACAGATGAAAAAATACTCAGTAAAATATTTGCAAACAAAAATCCAAGATCACATCAAAATGACCATTCACCATGATCAATTATGCTTATCCTAGAGATGTATGGGTGGTTCAATATGTGAAAATCAATACATGTAATCCATCATATAAACAAACTGAAAGAAAATATGTTCATTTCATTAGATGCAGAAAAGGCTTTTGACAAAATCCAACACCTCTTTATGATAAAAGTCCTGGAGATGTTCAGGGTACCAAGGACATAGCCAACATCAATTTAAATGGAAAGAAACTCAAAGCAATTCACTAAACTCAGGAAAAAGACAAAGCTGTCTACTCTCTCCATATCTATTCAGTGTAGTACTTGAAGTTTTAGCTAGAGCAATAAGACAACTGAAGGCTATCAAGGGAATACAAATGGAAAGAAAAGAGTCAAAGTTTCTTTATTTACAGAATATATGGTAGTATTCATAAGTGACTACAAAATTCTACCAGAGAACTACAACTGATAAACACCTTCAGCGAAGTGGGTGGATACAAGATTAACTCCCTCTGTCTTAGTCAGGGTTTCTATTCCTGCACGAAACATCATGTCCAAGAAGCAAGTTGGGGAGAAAAGGGTTTATTCAGCTTACATGTCCACACTGCTGTCCATCACCAAAGGAAGTCAGGACTGGAACTCAAGCAGATCAGGAAGCAGGAGCTGATGCAGAGGCCATGGGGGGATGTTACTCATTGGCTTGCTTCCCCTGGCTTGCTCATCCTGCTCTCTGATAGAACCCAAGACTACCAGTCCAGAGATGGCACCACCCACAAGGGGCCCTCCCCCTTTGATCACTAATTGAGAAAGTATCCCACATCTGGATTTCATGGAGGCACTTCCCCAACTGAAGCTCCTTACTCTGTGATAACTCCAGCCTGTGTCAAGTTGACACAAAGCCAGCCAGTACACCCTCCTATATACAAATGACAAAAAGACTGAGAAAGAAATCAAAGAAACAACACCTTTTACAATGGCCACAAATGATATAAAATATCTTGAGCTGACTCTAATCAAGCAAGTGAAAGACTTGTATAATTTTTCAAAAAGACTTCAAGACTTTGAAGAAAGAAATTAAAGACGCTATCAGAAGATGGAATCTTCCATGCTCATGGATGGGTAGAATTAACATAGTAAAATGGCCATTCTACCAAAAGCAATCTACAGATTCAATACAATGCCCATCAAAATTCTAACATAACTCTTACAGACCTTGAAAGGGCAATTCTCAACTTCATATGAAAATTAAAAAAAAAAAAACCCAGTGTAGCTAAAACAATCCTGAATAAGAAAAGAACTGCTGGGACCTTTCTGTTCCCTATTTCAAATTTCACTACAGAACTATGGTAATAAAACTGCATAGTATTTGTTGTGGCATAAAAACAGATACCTTGATCAATGGAATGGAGTTGAAGACCTAAACACAAATTCACACATCTATGGACACCTGATTTTTTTATAACAAACCCAGAAATGTACATTGGAAAAAGACAGTATCTTCAACAAATGGTACTGATCAAACTGTATATCTACATATAAAAGAATGCAACTAGATTCATATTTATCACCATGTACAAAAGTCAAGTCCAAATGGATCAAAGACCTAACAAACCCAGATACACTAAATCTGATAAAAGAGAAAATGGGGAATAGCCTTGAACTTATTGGCACATGAGAAAACTTCCTGAATGCAATACCATTAGCACAGTCCCCAAGATCAACAATAAATGGGACCTCACGAGACTGAAAATCTTCTGTAAGGGAAAGAACACTGTCAATAGGACAAATTGACAGCTTAGAAAATGGGAAAAGATTATCACCAACTCCACATTCAGTAGAGGACTAGTATAAAAAATATATAAAGAACTCAAGAAACTAAATATCAAAAAAACAAATAATCCAATTAAAACTGAGGTACAGGTATAAAAAGAAAGAATTCTCTGTAGAGGAAAGTCAAATTGCTGAGAAGCACTTAACTGTTTAACATCCTTAGCCATCAGGGAAATGCAAATCAGAACTACTTTGAGATTCTATCTTACACTTGTCAAAATATCTAAGATAAATAACACAAGTAACAGCTCATGATGGCAAGGATGTGAAATAAGAGTAACACTCATCCATTGCTGAAGGTACTGAGAACTTGTACAGCCACTATGGAAACCAAAATGGCAGCTCCTCAGAAAGTGAGAATCAATCTACCTCAAGATCCAGCAGTACCAGTCTTGAGCATATATGCAAAGCACACTACATCCTACCACAAGAATGTAATAGCGCAACCATCTTCACTGCTGCTCTATTCATAATAGGCAGGAATTGAAAACAACATGGATGTCCTTCAACCAAAGAATGGATGAAGATAATGTGGTATATTTACACAATGGAGTATTTACTCAGCTGTTTAAAACAAAACAACAACAAAAAAGACAGCATAAAATTTGTAAGCAAATGGATGGAAATACAAAAATTCATCTTCAGTAATCTAAATAAATATGGTATGATTCACTTGTATGTGGATATTAGCCATTAAATAAGTGATATTCAACCTGCAATCCACAGATGTAGAGAGGTCAGGTGTAGAGGAAGAAACTAGGAAGGTCTCATAGATCTCCCTGTGTAGGGGAAATAGGATCGATTTTATGAAGCACTAGGGTCCAGGATAGAACAGGAACAGGAGGGTCAGTTAAGGAGGGGAAGGGGAAATAATGTTGAGAAAGGGAACTTGAGGAGAGACACAGAATTGATGGGCATTTGAGGAATTGTATAGAAATAAAGTACAGTGGGAACTCCCTAAAATATATGAAGATGATCCTAATGAGGTTTCCAAACTATGGGGGCGACAGAATCCCAACTAGTCACTTCTTGACACCAAACAAGTCTTCCAGTACTGAGACTGGGTTGCATTACATTGAGATGTTGGCCAAAAGGGTCTCATGAAAATCCCCAAACAACCCTATCTGTTGCTAAAACAATGGGTTGCTCTCTGGAAAATGATTTCTGGGGCCACATTGTGGAGGACAGCATCTACACAACTCATCGAACATGGGGAAACTGAGCTGGAGACTACATGGCACCTTCACCTCTACTACTGTCTGTGGTGTAGAAAGGTACTTTACAGGCTACCGAAAGAAAAACATAAACACCAACCCAGCTGCAAAGACCTACCATCCGTCCTGCCTGCAAGATCTGCTAAGGCAATGGTGGTACAGATCTTGTAGGAGCAGCCAACCAATGTCTGGTGTGACTTAAGGTCCACTCCGTGAGATGGAACCCATACCCCCACACTGTTTGGATGACCAAGAACCAGTAATTAGAAAACCCAGAGACCTAGGGTAAAACCAAGTACTACTTGTCTAACAATGACAACAACAACAACAAAGTAACAATAAAGTGACTCCTATTAATATTCACTTATACTCATAGATCAGTGTCTTATTCAGCCATCATCAAAGAGGCTTTCTCCTGCAGTGGGTGGGAAAAAAATACAGAGATCCACAGCCAGACACTATGGAGAGAGAGGAGAGAGAAGAGAGAGAGAGAGAGAGAGAGAGAGAACTCACAAAACTCCAAATGGGATGTCTTCATCAAATCCTTCCCCTCAGAGCTCAGAGAAGCCCATAGAAGAGGAGAAAGGAAGAGTGTAAGAGCCCGAGGGAATAAAAGAACAAGGCTCCTGTGAGCTCACAGAGACTGAAGCGGAAGGCACAGGACCCGCTCAGGTCTACACCAGGTGTGTGAATTAGAGCTTTTGGGCTAGTGTTTTCACTGGACTCCTGGGTGTGTGAACGAGTGGGTCTCTGATTCTGGTACTTGTTGTTGGGGCTACTTTCCTTCTCTTGGGGTGCCTTGTCGAGCCTTGATGTGATGGTCTCTGTTTGAACTTACTATAGCTTATTTTGTCAGGTTTGATTGTTTTCTCCCAGAAGCCCATTCATTTCTAATGATAGAAAGAGAGTAAATCTGGAGGGGAGGGAGGAAGGGGGTACTGGGGGTAGTAGAGAGAGAAGAAACTGTAACCAAGAAATACTGTATGAGAAATAGATTTATTTTAAATAACTGAAAATGTAAAAGAATGCATAGTCTTTAAATCTGTTAGTATAAAGGAAGATGATGGGGAGGTGGGCTGTCCAATGACCAAAAATACATAAATAATATGATCCTGGGCTGAATTTTTGTGATGGAGAAGAACACGAAAAAGCAATATAGAGACAATTCACAGGATCAGAACACAGGTGGAAGGTGTACACACCATACCTGTGCTACAGAGAAGACAGGGGCTTACATACCACAGCTGTGTTACAGAGCACAGACAGAGGGTTATACACCACACCTGTGTTACAGAGCACAGACAGAAGGTTACACACCACAGCTGTGTTACAGAGCACAGACAGAGGGTTACACACCACACCTGTGTTACAGAGCACAGACAGAGGGTTGCACACCACACCTGTGTTACAGAGCACAGACAGAGGGTTGCACACCACACCTGTGTTACAGAGCACAGACAGAGGATTGTACACTACACCTGTGTTATAGAGCACAGACAGAGGGTTGCACACCACACCTGTATTACAGAGCACAGACAGAGGGTCGCACACCACACCTGTGTTACAGAGCACAGACAGAGGGTTGCACACCACACCTGTGTTACAGAGCACAGACAGAGGGTTGCACACCACACCTGTGTTACAGAGCACAGACAGAGGGTTACACACCACATCTGTGTTACAGAGCACAGACAGGGGGCTACACACCACACCTGTGTTAAATCCCCCAGTTTCCTGTTGAACTTGTGTTACTTTTAGAGGACATTGCTGGACAGGGTAAAACAACTCCTTTTTTTTTTTTCCGTGTATTTTTTTTTTTAAGTTTTACTTTTTTAAAGGGGGCAGGGCTGCACATAAGTGCAGGTGCATGAAAAAAATCAGATCACAGCATCAGATGTCCTGGGGCTGGAGTTACAGGTAGTTGTAAGCTGCCCAACATGGGTGTTCAGAATGGAACGTAAGTTAAATAATGTAATTAATACATTAATTAATTTATGTATTCACTTTACATCTGGATCACAGTCCCCCTCCTCTCAGTCCCCCCACACACAGCCCCTCCCTTATCCCCCCTTCCTTTCATCTCTGAGAAAGGGAAGACCCCCCTGGATGCCAGCCCCCTCCCCCTGGCACCTCAAGTCTCTGCAGGACTAGGTACATCCTCTCCCACTGAGGCCACACAAGGCAGCCCAGTTAGGGGAACAGAATCCACAGGCAGGCAACAGAGTCAGGGTAAATCCACGCGCCAGATGTTAGGGGACCCAGATGAAGTCCAAACTGCACATCTGCTACCTATGAGGGGATGGGCGAGGGCAGGCTAGGTCCAGCCCGTGTATGCTCTTTGGTTGGTGGTTCAATCTCTGGGAGTGCCCAAGGGTCCAGGTTAGTTGGTTCTGTTGGTCTTCTTGTGGAGACCCTATCCCCTTGGGGTTCCTCAATCCCTCTCCCAACTCTTCCATAAGACTTCCTGAGGTCCATCTAATGTTTGACAGTCGGTTGCTGGGTGGAGCCTCTTGGAGGACAGTAATGCTAGGCCCTGTCTGCAAGCCTAATGGAGTAGCATCAGTAGTGTCGGGGATGGTTTTGCCCACGGGATGGGTCTCAAGTTGGGGCAGTCACTGGCTGGCCATTCCCTCAGTCCTGCTCCATCTTGATCCCTGTAGGCAGGACTAATTTTGGGTTGAAGATTTTGTGGGTGGCTTGGTGGCCTTCTCCCTCCCCTGGGAGTCTTACTGTCTACAGGAAGTGGGTACTTCAGGATCCATAGATCCTACTGTTAGGAGTCTCAGCTGGAATCACCCTGATAGACTCCCTGGAGCCTCCCCATCCCAGGACTCTGGCACATTTTAACAATGCCCCCCACTCCTGCCTGCCCCAATTTTGGTTCACTCTCCTGGATCTCTCCCGGCTTGGCCTGTAATTGCCCCCCTTCCCTACCCATCCCCTCTCCAATCCGGTTTCCTCCCTCCCTCCCTTGCTCCACCTCTGGTGACTATTCTATTTCTCCTTCTGAGTGAGATTCAATCATCCTCCCTTGAGACCTCCTTATTATTTGGCTTCTTTGGTCTGTGGATTGTATCATGTGTATCCTGTATTTTATGGCTAATGTCCACATACCATGCATGACCTTTTGGATCTGGGTTACCTCTCTCGGAATGATATTTTCTAATGCCATCCATTTGCCTGCAAAATTCATGATGCCTTGTTTTTTTATTTATTTTTATTTTTTTTTATTTTATATATTCTTTGTTTACATTCCAAATGATTTCCCCTTTCCCAGTTACCCCCTCCCCATATGTCCCATAAGCCTTCTTTTCTCCACCCATTCTCCAATCACCTCCCTCCCATTTCTCTGTCCTGGTACTCCCCTACAATGCTAGATCAAGCCTTTCCAGGATCAGGACCCTCTCCTTACTTTTTCATGGGAGTTATTTGTTCTGCTAATTGTGTCTTGAGTATTCAGAGCTTCTGGGCTAATTAATATCCACGTATCAGTGATTGCATTCCATGTGTATTCTTTTGTGATTGGGTTACCTCACTTAGGATGATATTTTCCAGTTCCAAACATTTGCCTAAACCTTTCATGAATTCATTGTTTTTAATTGCTGAGTAGTATTCCATTGTGTAAATATACCACATTTTCTGTATCCATTTCTCCATTGAGGAACATCTGGGTTCTTTCCAGCTTCTGGCTATTATAAATAAGGCTGCTATTAACATAATGGAGCATGTGTCCTTATTGCATGCCGAGGAATCCTTTGGGTACATGCCCAGGAGAGGTATAGCAGTGTTCTCCGGAAGTGTCATGTCCAGTTTTCTGAGGAACCACCAAACTGATTTCCATAGTGGTTGAACCCTCTTGCAATCCCACCAGTAGTGGAGGAGTGTTCCTCTTCCTCCACATCCTCACCAACAACTGCTGTCTCCTGAGTTTTTAGCCTTAGCCATTCTGACTGGTGTGAGGTGAAATCTCAGGGTTGTTTTGATTTGCATTTCCCTAATGACTAATGATGTTGAGCATTTTCTTAAGGTGCTTCTCAGCCATCCGAATTTCTTCAGGTGAAAATTCTTTGTTTAGATCTGTACCCCCATTTTTAATAGGGTCATTTGGTTCCCTGGGCTCTAACTTCTTGAATTCTTTGTATATATTGGATATTAGCCCTCTATCGGATGTAGGGTTGGTGAAGATCTTTTCCCAATTTGTTGGTTGGCGGTTTGTCCTTTTGACAGTGTCCTTTGCCTTACAGAAACTTTGTAATTTTATGAGGTCCCATTTGTCAATTCTTGATCTTAGAGCATAAGCTATCGGTGTTCTGTTCAAAAACTTTTCCCCTGTGCCCATGTCCTCAAGGGTTTCTCCCAGTTTCTTTTCTATTAGTTTCAGTGTGTATGGTTTTACGTGGAGGTCCTTGATCCACTTGGAGTTGAGCTTAGTACAATCAGATAAGAATGGATCAATTCACATTCTCCTGCATGCTGACCTCCAGTTGAACCAGCACCATTTGGTGAAAAGGCTATCTTTTTTCCATTGGATGTTTTCTGCTCCTTTGTCGAAGATCAAGTGATCATAGGTATGTGGATTCATTTCTGGGTCTTCAAGTCTATTCCATTGGTCCACTTGCCTGTCACTGTGCCAATACCATGCAGTTTTTTAACACTATTGCTCTGTAGTATTGTTTGAGGTCTGGGATACTGATTCCCCCAGAAGTTCTTTTACTGTTGAGGATAGTTTTAGCTATCCTGGTTTTTTTGTTGTTCCAGATGAATTTGAGAATTGATTTTTCTAACTCTGTGAAGAACTGAGTTGGGATTTTGATGGGGATTGTGTTGAATCTGTATATTGCTTTTGGCAAGATGGCCATTTTAACTATATTAATCCTGCCAATCCTCGAGCATGGAAGATTTTTCCATTTTCTGAGGTCTTCTTCAATTTCCTTCTTCAGAGACCTGAAGTTCTTGTCCTAAAGATCTTTCACTTGTTTGGTTAGAGTCACACCAAATTACTTTATATTGTTTGTGGCTATTGTGAAGGGTGTCATTTCCCTAACTTCCTTCTCAGCCTGCTTGTCCTTTGAGTATAGGAAGGCAACTGATTTGGTTGAGTTGATTTTATAACCAGCGACTTTGCTGAAGTTCTTTATCAGCTGTAGGAGTTCTCTGGCGGAGGTTTTTTTTTTTTTTTTTTTTTTTTTTTTTTTTTGTGGATCACTTAAGTATACTCTCATATCATCTGCAAATAGTGATAATTTGACTTCTTCCTTTCTAATTTGTATCCCTTTGACCTCCTTATGTTGTCTAATTGCTCTAGCTAGAACTTCAAGTACTATATTGAAAAGATATGTAGAGAGAGGGCAGCCTTGTCTAGTCCCTGATTTTAGTGGGATTGCTTCAAGTTTCTCTCCATTTAGTTTGATGTTGGCTACCGGTTTGCTGTATATTGCTTTAACTATGTTTAGGTATGGGCCTTGAATTCCTGTTCTTTCCAAGACTTTTAGCATGAAAGGATGCTGAATTTTGTCAAATGCTTTTTCAGCATCTAATGAAATGATCATATGTTTTTTTTCTTTGAGTTTGTTTATGTAGTGGATAGTATTGATGGATTTCCTTATATTGAACCATCTCTGCATCCCTGGGATGAAGCCTACTTGATTATGTTGGATGATCGTTTTGATGTGTTCTTGGATTCGGTTGGCAAGAATTTTATTTAGTATTTTTGCATCGATATTCATAAGAGAAATTGGCCTGAAGTTCTCTTTCTTTGTTGGATCTTTGTGTGGTTTTGGTATCAGTGTAATTGTGGCTTCATAGAACAAGTTGGGTAGTATTCCTTCTGTTTCTATTTTGTGGAATAGTTTGAAGAGTATTGCTGTTAGCTCTTCTTTGAAGGTCTGATAGAATTCTGCACTGAAGCCATCTGGTCCCATGCTTTTTTTGGTTGGGAGACTTTCTATAACCCCTTCTATTTTTTTAGGGGTTATGGGACTGTTTAGATGATCTATTTGATCCTGATTTAATTTTGTTGTTTGATATCTGTTTAGGAAACTGTGCATTTCCTCCAGATTCTCCAGTTGTGTTGAGTATAGGCTTTTGTAGTAGGATCTGATGACTTTTTGAATTTCCTCAGTTTCTGTTGTTATATCTCCCTTTTCATTTCTAATTTTGTTAATCTGGGTACTGTCTCTGTGCCCTTTGGTTAGTCTGGCTAAGGGTTTATCTATCTTGTTGATTTTCTCAAAGAACCAGCTCCTCGTTTTGTTGATTCTTTGTATGGTTCTCTTTGTTTCTACTTGATTGATTTCAGCCCTGAGTTTGATGATTTCCTGCCTTCTACTCCTCCTGGGTGAATTTGCTTCTTTTTGTTCCAGGGCTTTCAGGTGTGTCGTTAAGCTGCTAGTGTATGCTCTCTCCATTTTCTTTCTGGAGGCACTCAGGGCTATGAGTTTTCCTCTTAGCACTGCTTTCATTGTGTCCCATAGATTTGGGTATGTTGTATCTTCATTTTCATTAAATTCTAAAAAGTCTTTTATTCTTTCGTTATTTCTTCCTTGACCAAGGTATCATTGAGTAGAGTATTGTTTAGTTTCCATGTGTATGTGGGCTTGCTGTTGTTTTGTTGCTATTGGAGACCACTTTTACTCCAGAGTGATCTGATAGGAGGCATGGAATTATTTCGATCTTCTTATGTTTGTTGAGGTCTGTCTTGTGACTAATTATATGATCGATTTTGGAGAAGGTACCATGAGGTGTTGAGAAAAAGGTATATCTTTTGCTTTAGGATGAAATGTTATATATATATGATATAAATGTTATATAAATGATATATAAATGTTATATAAATTATATATATATATATATAGATGTTAAATCTAATTGGTCCAAAGCTTCAATTAGTTTCACTGTGTCCCTGTTCAGTTTCTGTTTTCCTGATCAGTCCATTGAGGAAAGTGCAATGTTGAAGCCACCCACAATTATTGTGTTAGGTGCAATGTGTGCTTTGAGCTTTAGTAAAGTTTCTTTACGAATGAGGGTGCCCTTGCATTTGGAGCATAGATGTTCAGGATTGAGAGTTCTTCTTGGTGTATTTTTCCTTTGACCAGCAAGAAGTGTCCCTCAGTGTCTCTTTTGATGACTTTAGTTGAAAGTCAATTTTATCTGATATTGAATGGCTACTCCGGCTTGTTTCCTGAGACCATTTGCTTGTAGAATTGTCTTCCAGCCTTTTACTCTAAAGTAGTATTTGTCTTTGACACTGAGGTGTGCTTCTTGTATGCAGCAAAATGTAGGGTCCTGTTTACGTATCTAGTCTGTTAGTCTATGTCTTTTATTGGGGAATTGAGTGAGTTGATGTTAAGAGATATTAAAGAGTAGTGGTTATTACTTCCTGTAATTTTTTATGTTGTTTTTTATATTTGATTGGTTATCTTCTTTTGGGTTTGATGAAAGAAGGTTACTATCTTGCTTTTTCCAGGGTGAAGTTTCCCCTCCTTGTATTGGTGTTTTCCTCCTATTATCCTTTGTAGGGCTGGGTTTGTGGAAAGATATTGGGTAAACTTGGTTTTGTCATGGAATATCTTGGTTTCTCCGTCTACAGTAATTGAGAGTTTTGCCGTGTATAGTAGTGTTGGCTGGCATTTGTGTTCTCTTAGAGTCTGTATGAGATCTGACCAGGATCTTCTAGCTTTCATAGTCTCTGGTGAGAAGTCTTGTATGATTCTGATAGGTCTTCCTTTATATGTTACTTGGCCTTTTTCTCTTGGTGCCTTTAATATTCTTTCTTTGTTTAGTACATTTGGGGTTTTGATTATTATGTGACAGGAGGTATTTCTGTTCTGGTCCAGTCTGTTTGGAGTTCTGTAGGCTTCTTGTATATTCATGGGCATCTCTCTCTTTAGGTTAGGGAAGTTTTCTTCCATAATTTTTTGAAGATATTTGCTGGCCCTTTAAGTTGTAAATCTTCACTCTCATCTATGCCTATAATCCTTAGGTTTGGTCTTCTCATTGTGTCCTGGATTTCCTGGATGTTTTGGGTTATAAGTTTTTTGCATTTTGCATTTTCTTTAACTGGTGAGTCCATGGTTTCTATGGTATCGCCAGCATCCGAGATTCTTTCTTCTATCTCTTTATTCTGTTGTTGATATTTTCAACTATGGCCCCTGATTTCTTCCCAAGGTTTTCTATCTCCAAAGTTGTCTCCCTTTGCGATTTCTTAATTGTGTCTACTTCTGTTTTTAGATCCTGGATGGTTTTGCTCAGCTCCTTCACTTGCTTGTTTGTGTTTTCTTGTAATTCTATAAGAGATTTTTATGTTTCCTCTTTCATGACCTCAGGCTGTTGACCAAAGTTCTCATGTATTTCTTTAAGTGATTTTTGCATTTCCTCCTTATTGGCTTCTATCTTTTGACCCGTATTCTCCTGAATTTCTTTCAATGATTTTTGTGTTTCCCTTGTAAGGGCTTCTAACTTTGATCCATTTTCTCCTGGATTTCTTTAAGAGATGTATTTATGTCCTTCATGTGTTCCTGTAACAGCATCATGATCAGTGATTTTAAATCCAAATCTTGTTTATCTGGTGTGTTGGGGTATCCAGGACACGCTGTTAATGGAGAGTTGTGTTCAGATGCTGCCATATGGCCTTGATTTCTGTTCTTAACATTTTCCTTTTGCCATTTATTTCTCACTGGTGTTAGTTGGTCTTTTTCTCAATGCCGGACTCACCAGTGCAAGCTGCCTCTTCCCAGCCGGCCTCCAGGTGCACAGCTGGCCTCTTGCACTGCCTGGAGACAGGGCGCCGTGGCCCAGGTTCTTCCCGATCCAGAGGCAGGGACCGATGACTTTTTTAAAGAGCTGAGTAGTATTTTATTGTGTACATGAACCACATTTTTTAACCCATTCCTCAACTGAGGGGTATCTCGGGTGTTTTCAGTTCCTCGCTATTTTGAATAATGCTGCTATGAACATAGTTGAGCAAGTATCCTTGGGATATGCAGTAGGGTCCAGTATATGCCCAGGAGGGATATAGCTGGGTCTTGAGGTAGAACTATGTAATTCCCATCAAAATTCCAGCACAATTCGTTATAGATCTTGAAAGAACAATTCTCAACTTCATACAGAAATGAAAAACAGGATAGCAAAAACAATCCTATACAATAAAGGAGATGTTGGAGGTATCATCATCCCTGACCTCTACATGGTATTGGTATAAAAACAGCCAGGATGATCAATAGAATCATATCAAAGACCCAGAAAGAAACAAACCCATATACCTATGGACAAAGAAGCCAAAACCATACAATGGAAAAAAGAAAGCATTTTCAACAAGTGGTGCTGGTCTAACTGGGTGTCTGCATGTAGAAGAATGCAAATAGGTCCATATTTATCACACTGCATAAAACTCAAGTCCAAGTGGATCAAAGGCCTCAAAATAAAACCAGAAACACTAAATCTAATAAAAGAGAAAGTGAGGAATAATCTTGAAATCATTGGTACAAAAGACAACTTCTTGAAGTGAAAGCTAATATAGGCTAGGCACTAAGATCAACAATTAATAAATGGGGCTTCATGAAACTGACAATCTTCTGTAAGGCAAAGGATACTGTTGATAGGACAAAACAGCAGCCTACAGATTGGGAAAGTATTTTCCCAACCCTACATTGGACAGAGGACTAATATCTATAATTATATAAAGAACTTATATAATCAAGAAGTTAGACACCAACAAACCAAATAACAATTTTTTTAAATGGAGTACAGAGCTAAACAGAAAGTTCTCAACAGAGGAATATCAAATGGCTAGAAAGAACTTAGAGAAATATTCAACATTCTTAGTCACCAGGGAAATGCAAATCAAAACGACCCTGAGATTCCATCTTGTACCTGGCAGAATGGCTAAGATCAAAAACTCAATAGACATTGCATGCTGATGACATGTGGAGCAAGGGAAACTCTCCTCCATTGCTGATGGGAATGCAAACTTGTACAGCCACTCTGGAAATCAAATCGGCGGTTTCTCAAAAAATTAGGAACAGTTCTACCTTGAGACTTGGGCTTAAACCCAAAGATGCCTTGTGGCAACAAGGACACATTCTCAACTATGTTCATGCTGCAATCTTAACTGCTGAGATATCTCTGGAGTCCTCAATAATGATTTTAAACACAAATACAGTAACAGTGTTTATCTCCCCTCAACCCCATTTCTCTTGAAAATTCAAAATAAAATGACTTTATACCCATAATAATGGCAAATACTGAAAATCAGACAAATCAGCCATGGTGGCTCATGCTTTTAATCCCAGAACTCAGAAAAGCAGAGGCAGGTGAATCTCTATGAGTTGCAGGGTAGCCAGGACTATGTAGGGAGACCTTGTCTCAAAATTCGAAAAGAAGGAAAAGAAAAGTTTGTGTGACACATTAGAAAGCACGGTGGGGCTGGAGAGATGGCTCAGTGGTTAAGAGCGCTGACTGAGCCGGGCAGTGGTGGTGCACACCTGTAATCCCAGCACTCTGGGAGGCAGAGGCAGACAGATTTCTGAGTTCGAGGCCAGCCTGGTCTACAGAGTGAGTTCCAGGACAGCCAGGGCTATACAGGAAAACCCTGTCTCAGACAAAAAACAAATCCAGGCCCCCAAAAGAAAGAAAGAGAGAGAGAAAGAAAGAAAGAAAGAAAGAAAGAAAGAAAGAAAGAAAGAAAGAAAGAGAGAAAGGAATAAAAGAAAAAGAAAAAGAAAAAGAAAAAGAAAAAGAAAAAGAAAAAGAAAAAGAAAAAGAAAAAAAAAAAGAGTGCTGACTGTTCTTCCGAAGGTTCTGAGTTCAAATCCCAGCAGCCACCTGGTGGCTCACAACCATCTGTAATGAGATATGACACCCTCTTCTGGTGCGTCTAAAGACAGCTACAGTGTACTTACCTATAATAATAAATAAATCTTTGGGCGAGAGTGAGCAGAGCCGGAGCAAGCAGAGGTCCTGAGTTCAATTCCCAGCAACCACATGATAGCTCACAACCATCTGTACAGCTACAGTGTACTCGCATACATAAAATAAATAAATAAATCTTTTTTTAAAAAAAGCATGACATTAAATCCATGAAGAATTCTTATAAATCAATACAAGAAAAAGATGATTTTCATCACACATACAGACCACATAGGACTAAATCGTGTTCCTTTCCTTTTCCTACATGAAGTATAATACACCAGCTTGCCTCAGAACCACAGCAGTGTCCACCTCAGCAGGAATCATGGTGACAAAACTAAACCAACAAAGAAATGCCTTGTATTTGTCTCTATTATCACAGATGTGTCATTTGCTTGGTAAATAAACATATTTGGATACTGCTGGTGAGAGTGAAAATTTGTAGGTGCTTAGAAGCATCTACAGACTTGGGAGTAGAAGTAGTAAGGGCAATTTAGAAGTATCCAGCAACAGTTGTACTGTTGTTTTGTTTTGTTTATGAGTCCTGTGTTTTGCCTGCATGTATGTCTGCATACCTAGTATGGAAAATGGCGCCGTATGCCCCGGAACTGGAGTTACACGTGGTTGTGAGTCACTGTTTGAATGCTGGGAATGGACAAGAATCCCTGACTACTGAGCTATGGTCTCCCACCCACTCCCCAAATCAAGTGAGAGACATCCTGACTTGGCAATCCTATATCTAGGACTGTATCCCAAGAACAGGATGTAACAACCAACGAAGCATACATGAGGTTTCTAATTGTGTTCATTGTACTAAAAATGTGCCAACACCTCTGTATGGGATCGAGAGCTGTTCTACTTACTTTTTAAAATAAATTTTAAAGAATTAAAAGTCATTTTATGCATATGTGTGCCCTTACATGGAGACCAGAAGAGGACGGTGGACCCTGGAGCTGGAGTTATAGGTGGTTGTAAGTGAAGTGTGGTCCTTTTCAAGAGCAGGCCGTGTGCTCAGTTACTAAGCCATCTCTTCTGCCTTCCTTGTTACTTTCTTCATGCTGTGTGGTTTTGTCTAAGGTTTCACAATAAAGAAGTTTCATTTTTAAAACCATTTTTTAAACCTTTAGGTTAATATTCTCTTTATAAAGATTTATTTTTTTTTATTATATGTAAGTATACTGTAGCTATCTTCAGATAATTTTTCTTCTCACTCCAGCCCTGCTCGCTTGCGGTAGCTGTCTTCAGACACTCCAGAAGAGGACATCAGATGTCATTACAGATGGTTGTGAATCATCATGTGGTTGCTGGGATTTGAACTCACGACCGTGGCACTCTTTTTCTTTCTTTTTTTTTATTATTTATTATTTTTTTATTTTTTTTATTTTATTATTATTATTTTTTTGTTTGTTTTTTGAGACAGGGTCTCTCTCTGTGTAGCCCTGGCTGTCCTGGAACTCACTCTGTAGACCAGGCTGGGCTTGAACTCAGAAATCCGCCTGCCTCTGCCTCCCAAGTGCTGGGATTACAGGCGTGTGCCACAGCTACCACCACCTGGCTAGCAGTGGCACTTAACCGCTGAGCCATCTCTTCAGCCCTAAAAACAATTTCTACAACAGTGTCAACTCTCAGAGAGTTCTCAGAGACTGAGCCACAAACTAAAAACCAACCATGGTCTGGTCCGTGCCCTGGGCACATATGTTGCAGAGGCTGCCTTATCTGCCTCAGTGGGTGAGGATTGTGCCTAATCCTGTAGAGACCTGATGCCCCAGAGAAGGGTGATGTGGGTGTGGGGGGATGGGACGGGGGAGCACCCTCTTAGAGGTAAAGAGGGGGGGGATGGAGTGAAGAACTCGGGGCGAGGGGGGGCTGGAGGGAGAACATTTGGAATATAAATAAATAAAATAATTAATTAAAAGGCAATCTCTACTACGGTACCATTTTTCCTTTTAATAGCAGCTGTACAGGTCACACCAGCAGGTCACAAGGACTTGGGTTTCCCCACATCATTGCCAATGCCTTTCATGGGCTGGTTTGGAGATGAACGAACATGGGGCAGTACTGGGTTATAGCTTTGATTTGCATTTTTTCTAATGAGTATAAGGAGGTTGAACCTCAAAAATAAATAAATAGCCGGGCAGTGGTGGTGCATGCCTTTAAATCCAGAACATGGGAGGCAGAGGCAGGTGGATTTCTGAGTTTGAGGCCAGTCTGATCTACAGAGTGAGTTTCCAGGGCAGCCGGGGCTATACAGAGAAACCCTGTCTCAACCCCCCCCAAATTAATTAATTAATTAAATCAAGTACCTGCATTTGAAAGACAATCAATCAATAGATGGGACTGTTTATGGTCAGGGCAAAGCCAGGTAGATTTGGGGTAAAGTAGCAGGGGTTGCAGCCCATGGTCCTGTGTACACTGAGCTAGCCATTTAGAAGAAATGTGGTAGCCACATGGATAGGGGCACAGTGAGGCTCTAAGTGCAGGATCCGAGCATCCTGTGCCAGAGGACTGGTAGGATTCAAAGCCCAGATGGGGATAACTGGGAGGGGCATCAGGCGAGGTGAGAGCTGTGTGCTCAGAGCCAACAGCAGCATTCCCTCTCCAGCACCAGCCCTCCGGCGAGCACGGAGACTGCCTGATTATTTCTACAGAATATAACAGATGATGACGCCCATTCCAAACACAGACTGGAAAACAAGGCGAACATGTGAGAGCAGGCAGCAGGTGCTTGTTCAATATTTGTAACTGTTCACCATTTGAAAATAACAGAAAATGAGGTCGGGGACATGGGTCTGCAGGGGTGGGTACCCCTGGGACTCACATGGTGGAGATGAGAACCGACTCTCATAAGCTCTCCTCTGACCTCCACACCAGTACTCATGGCATGTGCGAGTGGACAAATGTAAAATAGTGGCAGTATTGGTATTGCTGGACAGACAGAGGCTCAGTCAGTAAAGCACGCACCTTGCAGGTGTGAAGACCTGACCCTGAAGATGCAGGGCTCACGGCTGGGCCACATGTGAGTTAAAGGTCCTGATGGTTCCAGCAGCCAGTGTTGTATCGGTGACAGCCTGCACCACTCTCATGGCGTACTGGAAGGAAGAAAAAGGGAAGGGAGAGAAGAAGGAAGGGAGGGAGGAAGCGAGGAAGGGAGGGAGGGAGGAAGGGTAGAGGGAGGGGGGAGGGAGGAAGGAAGGAAGGAAGGAAGGAAGGAAGGAAGGAAGGAAGGAAGGAAGGAAGGAAGGAAGGAAGGGCTATGACACCACCAGCCACTGCAACTGCTAGCAGTTCCCTAGAGGAGTCTGCTTAACGTCCAAGCTATAATTGAATTTAGAACAATTGCACATTTTCCTAACATCACATTGTAGCCCAAGTACATCACTTCTGTGGGAGTTTTTATGAGTACCAAGCTCTGGCCAGGTGTGAGAGTACACACACCCAACTCAAAAGAATCAAGAGTTCTGAGCCAGCCTGAGCCGCACAGTGAGTCTAAGGTCCACCTGTCTTCCTGTGGGCGTTTGGAGGGGTATATAAAAAATTCTGGCTACTTGAACTGCATCCCCATGCTATCCCTTTGATCCACAGCCTCTGACGCTGTAATCTACCAGTAGTAACGACCCAGGGTGCCTTTTGTTTTGAGGTTGGGGCAGGGGTTGGGGGGGGGGGGGTCCATGCTGGGGATCAAACTCAAGCCTCACATGTGCTGAACCAGCTGCAGCTGGAATCCCCCTGTGGTTTGTTTTGTTGTTAATTTGACCCTGCTTGCCTAGACTTTTCTGTTTGGCTTTGGTCATCTGAGAGAAGCCCAAGTCCCAGGGCTGCCGCTGGCGCCACACCTGGTTTGGTGGTCAGAACTTTGCTCATCTTTGTTACTGTTTGCGAAGCTCACAATGGGCGTGGCTTTCCTCCCACTAGCGGTAGCTTAACTACCCCCATGCTGAGGAGAGAGGTGTTACTGATTCAGCACTGTGGCTGGTCTGCACTTAAGAAACTTGTTCCAATTTGTCCAAACACACCGTCTAATGACAGGGGTGGTGTAAAGAAGCTAATGACAGATCAGAGGCTCCAGCATTGTAACCACACACCTGTCGGAAGTGGTTGACTACTGGCCTGGAATTGCGCTTTTATGGTAATATTCCGCACTAAGCTACTCTGAGAACAGGTGAAACTCACACGTTTCAAAATATAATGCTTTTCATTTATTCATTAACAACGCTCACAGGATGTCTATTCAGTGTAAGGGCTACAACAAACATTGGCAGATGAAGGCCAATAGCTTTGTGAGGGAGGCAGAAAATTAAACCACTTCTGCAAAATGGGACGGATGCTCTATTAGAGCAAATTCCAGGGGCCAGTGGGTATCCCTGGGGATATCTTGTGTATTGACTTTGAGGTCCCTTAGTGCCATCACTGTTGGAGTTAAAGACAAAACAAAATCCGGAGCAACTGAGATGTAAAATAGGCCTAATTTTATTGCCACTTGGCTTTTACTATTCAATTTAGGAGTCTCTTCCTAAAAACAGATGAGATGGAAGCCTGCAGGCTCACTTTCTGATAGTCTAAAACAACTTCTGAGATGGTACACTGTATGGAGTTTCACAAATTAGGAGACAAGAAAAAGTTCAAGAAGATGTTGTGGCCATCTGCCCAGCTTCTAGTGAGAACCCCTGGTGATTCCGCTAACCAGAAAAAGAACAGGACCAGGCAGTGGTGGCTCACACCTTTAATCCCAGCTCTTGGGAGGCAGAGGCAGGGGGATTTCTGAGTTCGAGGCCAGCCTGGTCTACAGAGTGAGTTCCAGGATAGCCAGGGCTACACAGAGAAATCCTGTCTCAGAAAGAAAGAAAGAAAGAAAGAAAGAAAGAAAGAAAGAAAGAAAGAAAGAAAGAAAGAAAGAAAGAAAAGAAAGAAAGAAAGGAAAGAAAGAAAGAAAGAAAGAAAGAAAGAAAGAAAGAAAGAAAGAAAGAAAGAAAGAAAGAAAGAAAGAAAGAAAGAAAGAAAGAGAACAGGAAACACTGTACACAGCATTGTAGAGAGACTCGGGGAGGTACCAAGATCACTTTGTGCTCGAGAGGTAACCAATCCAGTCCTGCAAGGGAATTCATTAAGAGGACTTTTTTTTTATTTTATTTTATTTTTTTATTTTTATTATTATTATTATTATTTTTTTTTTTTTTTTTTTTTTTTTTTTTTTTTTTTTTGGTTTTTCGAGACAGGGTTTCTCTGTGCAGCCCTGGCTGTCCTGGAACTCACTCTGTAGACCAGGCTGGCCTCGAACTCAGAAATCTGCCTGCCTCTGCCTCCCAGGGTGCTGGGATTACATTCTAATCCTTCTTAAAGGCGCCTTGCAACCTCCACAGGAATTCCGCCGGGCACTAAGAATCCCACAGCAAGTTCATCAACTACTTCTTTCCTACTTCATATCCGTGATGAGAGAGGAGCGACAGGTGTGAGAGGACTGAGAGGCACCACACTCACTCTGCCCTCAATCCATCCTCTCGCCAAGAACCCTGGGATGTAAACTGAGAAAGGGCAGGAGACAATGAGGGCGGTACTAACTCAGCCAACAGTGCGGGGCTGGGTGCGGGAAATGACTCGCTGTACTCCTCTTGTGCTCTAGATGGCAGCAGCGGAACGAAATAGACAAAACCTGTTTCCATAAAGACAGTCTGCGGCTACTACACAAAAATAGTATTAGGGCGTTATTTGAAACAAGGTCTTTAACTTGTTTTCTATAGACACAGAGGTACTTCTGTGGTGTTTCAAGAGTGAAAAATCAGTGCACAAACATCCTAAAGATTGTTCAGCTTCTCGAGCCACCAATAATTGAAATAAATATGGATTTTCTCTTATACCAAGAATACCTCTGAGATATGCTCGGTAGCATCTCACAGATTACACCTGGAAGCTGAGACATCAACACTGACCGTGAAACATAGTCTGAAAGTTAACGGAAACGCCTCCTATGAAGGGCCAAGTAATTGCACGAGTGAACAGAAAATGAGCCTGCAGTGCAGTGGACAGAGCTGTCACGACGCGAGAAGGCTGAAAGCTCTTGGTGTTTTCAAAAAACAACTTCCAGGGGACATAGCTTACCCAGAGGTTACATTTTAGTTTTTCACAGATACAGGCTGCATTACCAAGGATCTCTAAGGGTTTGATATGTCATAGTTCTGCCTCAAAAAGTTACACCTCTGTATTCATAAACAAATTTAAGATATATTGTCTGCTTCCATGTCTCTCAAAGGTGCTGTTTGGATCCAATCCAATGGATTGGTTTTAGTGCTGGAATAAAAGGCATACTCCACTGTGTGTGTGTGTGTGTGTGTATGTGTGTGTGTGTATGTGTGTTACATGGTGCTTGAAATGGAATCTATATGTGTATGTGTGTGTATGTGTGTCTTACATGGTGCAAGAGATGGAATCTGTGTATGTGTGTGTGTGTGTATGTGTGTCTTACATGGTGCTGGAGATGGAATATGTGTGTGTGTGTGTGTGTCTTACATGGTGCTGGAGATGGAATATGTGTGTGTGTGTGTGTGTGTCTTACATGGTGCTTGAAATGGAATCTATATGTGTATGTGTGTGTATGTGTGTCTTACATGGTGCTGGAGATGGAATCTGTGTGTGTGTGTGTGTGTGTGTGTTACATGGTGCTTGAAATGGAATCTATATGTGTATGTGTGTGTATGTGTGTCATACATGGTGCTAGAGATGGAATCTGTGTGTGTGTGTGTGTGTGTGTGTGTGTATGTGTGTCTTACATGGTGCTGGAGATGGAATATGTGTGTGTGTGTGTGTGTCTTACATGGTGCTGGAGATGGAATATGTGTGTGTGTGTGTGTGTGTGTGTGTGTCTTACATGGTGCTTGAAATGGAATCTATATGTGTATGTGTGTGTATGTGTGTCTTACATGGTGCTGGAGATGGAATCTGTGTGTGTGTGTGTGTGTGTGTGTGTGTGTGTGTTACACGGTGCTGGAGATGGAATCTAGGGCCCAGTGGATGCTGGACAAGCACTCTACCAACTGCCTCAGTGAGAATTAACCAATCAGAGTCTTTGGCTTTACCCTTGGTCAGTCAGTGGCTTAGATAAAGTGCAAGGCTCTGCTAAGATGCATCTAACTGCCTTCCCTCCTAGGCCCCGCTGATATTAATATGAACAGGAAAGTAGTACAGCAAGGCAAAATTGGAATTTTAATATTCTGTCTTTCCTTTGCTCCAGTCATAGCCTCTGAGAAAGGAAAAATCAGACCAATGGAAGGGTTATGTACAAAACCGATCTCCAGTCCATGACATTAACAGGGAGTCAACTGGAGGAGGTGCGTAATGGAGACGGCCTTGCAGTAGCAGACAGTGATCCAATCACGAGTCCGTATCTCACGAGTCCGTATCTGTCATATGCTCTGAGAGGTGCTGGGCATCCTCTGGTGGACTGCAAGCTGGGAACCTGACCTCCTGTGACAGTGTGATGTCAAGGTCAAAGGGTGGGGGGTGGGGTGAAGCTTAGCTGCTGGAACCCTGCGTAGCAAGCACAAAGACCTGGGTTCGACCCCCAGCACCACATCAGTGGAGTGTGCTAACATACACCTTTAACCCCAGCGCTCAGGAGGGAAAGGCAGGAAGATGAGAATTACACGGTCATTCTCAACTATGTTGTGAGTTCAAGGCCAGCCTGTGACACGAGACCAAGTACAAACATAAACAATGTTAAATACACACACCTGTATATGAACACACAAACACACAGTACGGGGCACGGGAACAGGAGGACTGGCTGGAGGCAGTCATCAAGCACACACCACCACGCCCATCTTTGTCTGTCTAAAGAGGCTCCTGGAGATTAATCTCAGATCCTCATACCCACAAGTTGAGCCACTTATAGCCTGAGTTGACTTCCAAGTTCTGAATCTTTTCATTTTTAAGAATGTCTAAACTGCTAGGAAAAGCCCGTGAGGCCTCCACACTATGCAAAGAACTACAGGCAACTGAGGAATAGCAGGCTGTAGATAGCCTTCCCCAAGGAAAAGCACATGAAATGATTGTCCAAAACAGTCAGCCTTGAAAACATACACACAAGTGACATTAGACAGACTGAGCAGGTTGTGCTTGTGTATTTAGGGATACATATGTATATACATATCCATATAGGTATATAACAACAATTAATTTAAAAAAAAAAAAGCCCAGGAGTTTGAAAAAGAGCAGAGAGGGTTATATGGAGGGTATTGAGTGAGGAAAGGAAAGAGATAAATTATGTAATTATAATTGCAGAAATTAAAAGAAGTGCTTTTTGAACTTTTTATTGGTTCTTTGTGAATTTCACATCGTGCATCCCCAATCCCACTCATCTCCCCCTCTTCTCATATCCAACCTCTTGCAACCTCCTCCTCAACAGAGGAAAAAAAAAAAACCTCCTTGTGGAAGCTGTAGTGTGTCAGTGTGTTCCACAGCACACCCTTTTGTTCCACACTTCTTTGCTGACAAATGTTCAGTACTGTGACTCTTTGGTCTGGTGTGAGGCTTCTCCTATCAATCCTGGAACTCCTCTGGGCTATCCTGTTGTTGCCCTACGTCATGGAGACCCCATAGTTCTGGATCTGTATGACCAGCCCCTTCACGAACTCCAGCAGTTCATCCAATGGAGTAGATGTTGGGGTGGACCAACTCAAAGCCTCAGATCTGGGCCTCAGAGGTCTCTGAGATTCTCAGCACACCAGCTATCTATACACACAGCACAGGGGTGAGCTCTCCTGCTCCGCCCTGGCTGGCCCATCCAATGCCAGCGCCAGCAAGAGTCAGAGCCAGCTCTCCTGATCTCATGCCCTCGTGCCTGGTTCAGTCATGTGCAGGCTGTCAGGGCCAGCTCTATTGTGCTGGGCCCAGGCTCCTGGGTGACGCAGCCAGAGAGGGATAGAGCCAGTTCCCCCACTTTCAGAACCCTGGGGCCAGCGCTCCTACCTGCCACAGGTGGAAAAGGACTAGAGGGGGAGGGGACATCTCTGCACAGCAGACATAGGCAGGGAGAGCTCTCCTATGCTCACGCCCCCAGGGCTGGCTCATCTGCAATGCCCACATCTAAGGGCCTGCTCTCCTGAGTGCTACAACAGGTGAGGGTAAAGGTCAGCTCTCCTACTATCACGACCCCAGGGCCAGATCTCCCTTGTCTGTGCCAATACGCCTGCACCAGAGTACCGTGACCGGGCTAACTTTCTCAGGCTCCTACTGTCAAAGCTGGCTCACCAGCGATGCCGGGCTCGCTTTCCCAAGTACTGCAGCTGGCTGGGGTGGGCTCAGCTCTCCTGCCCCTATGCCCTCAGGGCCAGCTCTCCCACAATGCTCTGGCAAGAGAGGAGGCCAGTTCTGCACAGCCCTCATACATCAGCATGGCCCAGGCAGCAGCCCAGACTAGGAACTGGATATCTGCCCGGCCTTTGGTAGTAACAGACCGGGTTGTGGACCCAGATGTGGCCCCCAGTGGCAGCACAGGCCAGGACTCCACTGTGGTCCCAGGTGGCATCACTGGTTACTCACACCAGGCTGTTCCTCACTGCCCTTGAGTCTCCAGGTCTGCCGCTCTTCATTGTGCCCACACCCTCACCTGCTGTAGCACTCAGGAGAGCAGGCCCTTAGATGTGGGCGTTGCAGATGAGCCTCTTCATTGTGCCACACTCTTTCTCTTCCATTTCTCCACCACTTACGTGCTCATCTTAGCGGTGCCCAGAGCATCTGAGTGTCTCATCTCAGGAGTGCTATGTTCCACACATGCATTATGGAACTTGGCAGTTGTCATCTCTAGCAGGGTCTGCCCCTCCCCCACCTCCAGGCCTGCATGATGTCCGGACCCCATGGCACTATTCAGATGTTCGTAGGTAAGAACTCTGAGCATAGACATAGCTTCTTCCCTCCCTGCCACCTTCTGACCCTCGTGGGACACAGCAGCCACACCCGCAATGCCTTTAGGGGCAAGTAAGAAGTATTTTTACTTTAAAGAGGGAAAAACAGAATAACCAAATTGGGTATGGTGGAATATATCTGAAATATCAGCCTGTGGGAGACAGAGGCAGGAACATGATGAGTTTGAGGGCAGCCTGGGCTACACAGCGAGACCAAGTATAATCAATCACTTTACAAACCAGTCTTTCCTATTATTCAGTTATAGGAAGCATCCAACACAGGAAGTCAATTTTTTTTATATTCTTTTTTTTTTTAATTCGGTATATTCTCCATTCACATTTCAAATGATTTCCCCTTTTCTGGCTCCCCACTCCCCGCAAGTCCCATAAGCCCCCTTCCCTCCCCCGGTTCCCCCATCCACCCCTTCCCACTTCCCTGTCCTGGTATTCCCCTATACTGCTGCACTGAGTCTTTCCAGAACCAGGGGCCACTCCTCCGTTCTTCTTGGACCTCATTTAATATGTGGATTATGCCTTGGGTATTCCAATTTTCTAGGCTAACATCCACTTATCAGTGAGTGCATACCATGATTGATCTTTTGAGACTGGGTTACCTCACTTAGTATGATGTTCTCCAGCTCCATCCATTTGTCTAAAAATTTCAAGAATTCATTGTTTCTAATGGCTGAATAGTACTCCATTGTATAAATATACCACATTTTTTGCATCCATTCCTCCATTGAGGGACAGCTGGGTTCTTTCCAGCTTCTGGCTACTACAAATAGGGCTGCTATGAACATAGTGGAGCATGTGTCCTTATTGCATGCTGGGGAATCCTCTGGGTATATGCCCAGGAGCAGTATAGCAGGGTCCTCCGGAAGTCTCATACCCAGATTTCTGAGGAACCACCAGATTGATTTCCAAAGTGGTTGCACCATCTTGCAATCCCACCAGCAGTGGAGGAGTGTTCCTCTTTCTCCATATTCTCAACAATATTCTGACTGCTGTGAGGTGAAATCTCAGGGTTGTTTTGATTTGCATTTCCCTAATGATTAATGATGTTGAACATTACTTAAGGTGCTTCTAAGCCCTCTGAAGTTCTTCATATGAAAATTATTTGTTTAGCACTGTACCCCACTTTCAATAGGGTTATATGGTTCTCTGGGTTCTACCTTCTTGAGTTCTTTGAATATATTAGATATTAGCCCTCTGTCGGATTTAGGGTTGGTGAAGATCCTTTCCCAATCTGTTGGTTGACATTTTGTCCTTTTGACAGTGTCCTTTGCCTTATAGAAACTTGGTAGTTTTAGGAGGTCCCATTTGTCAATTCTTGATCTTAGAGCGTAAGCTATTGGTGTTCCATTCAGGAACATTTCCCCTGTGCCCATGTCCTCAAGGGTCTTCCCCAGTTTCTTTTCTATTAATTTCAGTGTGTCAGGTTTTATGTGGAGGTCCTTAATCCATTTGGATTAAGGAGATAAGGATGGATCGATTCACATTCATCTGCATGCTGACCTCCAATTGAACCAGCACCATTTGTTGAAAAGACTATCTTTTTTCCACTGGATGCTTTCAGCTCCTTTGTCGAAGATCAAGTGAGCATAGGTGTGTGGATTCATTTCTGGGTCTTCAATCCTATTCCGTTGATCCGCTTGCCTGACAATGTACCAATACCATGCAGTTTTTATCACTATTGTTCTGTAGTAAAGTTTGAGGTCTGGGATACTGAATCCCCCAGAAGTTCTTTTACTGTTGAGAATAGTTTTAGCTGTCCTGGGTTTTTTGTTATTCCAGGTGAATTTGAGAATTGCTCTTTCTAGCTCTATGAAGAACTGAGTTGGGATTTTGAAGGGGATTGCATTGAATCTGTTTATTGCCTTTGGCAAGATGGCCATTTTAACTATATTAATCCTGCCAATCCACAAGCATGGAAGATTTTTCCATTATCTGAGATCTTCTTTGATTTCCTTCTTCAGAGATCTGAAGTTCTTGTCATACAGGTCTTTCACTTGTTTGGTTGGAGTCACACCAAGATACTTTATGCTGTTTGTGGCTATTGTGAAGGGTGTCATTTTCCTAATTTCTTTCTCAGTCTGCTTATCCTTTGAGTATATAAAGGCTACTGATTTGCTTGAGTTGATTTTGTAGCCAGACACTTTGCTGAAGTTGTTTATCAGCTGTAGGAGTTCTCTAGTAGAGGTTTTTGGGTCACTTAAGTATACTATCATATCATCTACAAATAGTGATAGTTTGACTTCTTCCTTTCCAATTTGTATCCCTTTGACCTCCTTATGTTTTCTAATTGCTCTAGCTAGGACTTCAAGAACTATATTGAAAAGATATGGAGAGAGGGGGCAGCCTTGTCTAGTACCTGATTTTAGTGGTATTGCTTCAAGTTTCGCTCCATTTAGTTTGATGTTGGCTACCGGTTTGCTGTATATTGCTTTTACTATGTTTAGGTATGGGCCTTGAATTCCTGTCCTTTCCAAGACTTTTAGTGTGAAAGGATGCTGAATTCTGTCAAATGCTTTTTCAGCATCTAATGAAATGGTCATGTGGCTTTTTTCTTTGAGTTTGTTTATGTAGTGGATTGCATTGATGGATTTCCATATATTGAACCATCCCTGCTTCCCTGGGATGAAACCTACTTGATCATGGTAGATGATCATTTTGATGTGTTCTTGGATTCGGTGGGCAAGAATTTTATTGAGTATTTTTGCATCAATATTCATAAGGGAAATTGGCCTGGAATTATCTTTCTTAGTTGGATCTTTGGGTGGTTCTGGTATCAGCGTAATTGTGGCTTCATAGAAGGAGTTGGGTAGTGTTCCTTCTGTTTCTATTTGGTGGAATAGTTTGAAGAGTACTGGTGTTAAGTCTTCTTTGAAGGTCTGATAGAATTCTGCACTAAAACCATCAGGTCCTGTGCTTTTTTTGGTCAGAAGGCTATCTATGACCCATTCTATTTCTTTAGGGGTTATGGGTCTGTTTAGATAATCTATTTGATCCTGATTTAATTTTGGTATTTGATATCTGTCTAAGAAATTGTCCATTTCCTCCAGATTCTCCAGTTGTGTTGAGTATAGGCTTTTGTAGTAGGATCTGATGATTTTTTGAATTTCCTCAGTTTCTGTTGTAATAGCTCCCTTTTCATTTCTAATTTTATTAATTTGGATACTGTCTCTGTGCCCTTTGGTTAGTCTGGCTAAGGGTTTATCTATCTTGTTGATTTTTTTCAAAGAACCAGCTCCTGGTTTTGTTGATTCTTTGTATGGTTCTCTTAGTTTCTACTTGATTGATTTCAGCCCTGAGTTTGATGATTTCCTGTCTTCTTCTCCTCCTGGGTGAATTAGCTTCTTTTTGTTCCAGGGATTTCAGTTGTTCTGTTAATCTTCTAGTTTATGCTCTCTCCCATTTCTTTTTGGAGGCACTCGGAGCTAAGAGTTTTCCTCTTAGCACTGGTCTCATTGTGTCCCATAGATTTGGGTATGATGTGCCTTCATTTTCGTTGAATTCTAAAAAATCTTTGATTTCTTTCTTTATGTCTTTCTTGACCAAGGTATCATTGAGTAGAGTATTGTTCAGTTTCCATGTGTTTGAGGGCTTTCTGTTGTTTTTATTGTTATTAAAGACCACTTTTACTCCATAGTGATCTGAATATTTGGAGCATAGATGTTCAGGATTGAGAGTTCTTCTTGTTGGATTTTTCCTTTGACCAGCAAGAAGTGTCCTTCCATGTCTCTTTTGAGGACATTAGGTTGAAAGTCAATTTTATCTGATGTTAGAATGGCAACTCTGGCTTGTTTCCTGAGATCATTTGCTTGTAGAATTGTCTTCCAGCCTTTTACTCTAAGGTAGTGTTTGTCTTTGACACTGAGGTGTGTTTCCTGTATGCAGCAAAATGTAGGGTCCTATTTATGTATCTAGTCTGTTAGTCTATGTCTTTTTATTGGGGAATTGAGTCCATTGATGTTAAGAGATATTAAGGAGTAGTGGTTATTGCTTCCTATCCTTTTTGATGTTAATTTTATACTGTGTGGTTATCTTGTTTTGGATTTGATGAAAGAAGTTTAATATCCTGCTTTTTCCAGGGTATGGTTGCCCTCATTGTAATGTCGTTTTCCCCCTATTTTCCTTTGTAGGGCTGGGTTTGTGGAAAGATTGTGTAAATTTGTTTTTGTCATGGAATACCTTGGTTTCTCCATCTATAGTGATTGAGAGTTTTGCTGGGTATAGTAGTCTTGGCTGGCATTTGTGTTCTCTTAGAGTCTGCATGAGATCTGCCCAGGATCTTCTAGCTTTCATGGTCTCTGGTGAGAAATCTGGTGTAATTCTGATAGGTCTTCCTTTATATGTTACTTGCTCTTTTTCTCTTACTGCCCTAAGTATTCTTTCTTTGTTTAGTACATTTGGTGTTTTGATTATTATGTGACAGGAGGTATTTCTGTTCTGGTCCAGTCTGTTTGGAGTTCTGTACGCTTCTTGTATATTCATGGGCATCTCTCTCTTTAGGTTAGGGAAGTTTTCTTCCATAATTTTGTTGAAGATATTTGCTGGCCCTTTAAGTTGTAAATCTTCACTCTCATCAATGCCTATAATCCTTAGATTTGGCTTTTTCATTGTGTCCTGGATTTCCTGGATGTTTTGGGTTACAAGCTTTTTGCATTTTGCATTTTCTTTGACTGTTGAGTCCATGGTTTCTATGGTATCTTCGGCATCTGAGATTCTTTCTTCTATCTCTTGTATTCTGTTGTTGATATTTGTATCTATGACCCCTGATTTCTTCCCAAGTTTTCTATCTCCAAAATTGTCTCCCTTTGCACTTTCTTAGTTGTTTCTACTTCTGTTTTTAGATCCTGAAAATTTTTGCTCAGTTCCTTCACTTGCTTGTTTGTGTTTTCCTGCAATTCTTTGAGAGGATTTTTGTGTTTCCTCTTTCATGACTTCTGCCTGTTGATCAAGGTTCTCCTGTATTTCTTTAAGTGATTTTTGCATTTCCTCCTTATTGGCTACTAACTTCTGACCCATATTCTCCTGAATTTCTTTAAGTGATTTTTGTGTTTCCCTTGTAATGGCTTCTAGCTTTTGATCATTTTTCTCCTGAATTTCTTTAAGAGATTTATTTATGTCTTTCATGTGTTCCTCTAACAGCATCCTTACCAGTGATTTTACATCCAACTCTTGTTTTTCTGGTGTGTTAGGGTATCCAGGACTTGCTGTTGTTGGAGAATTAGGTTCAGATGCTGCCATAATGCTTTGGTTTCTGTTAGTCATGTTCCTACATTTGCCTTTAGCCATCTGGTTCTCACTGGTCTTAGATGGTCTTATTGTCACTGGCTGGTGCTTCAACCTCCTGTGGACCTTTAAGTTTATTTCCACGACACTGAATGACTGGGTTTCCTCTGGCACAGATTGCTGATATGCTGTCTTCCTTTTTGTGCCTTTGGAACCCTGCTCAGTCTTGCCTCTAGCAATGTTATACTTGGGTTGTCAAGGTAAACCAGGTGTCCCCGGACTGCTCTGTCATGGAGTGAAGATGGTGGCGGGGGTTGGAGGGGTGTCACTCCCTCTGTTGATTCTCATGTAGGACACAGGCCCAATGACCACCTGGCAGATGAACCACCAATATTCTCAGGCCCTGGGCGCAGGCACACCCCTGGCGGTTTGCACCCCCAGAGATCTTAAGCTCAGGATAATACAGTACCTAGTGATGCTTTTCTGCCCAGGCAGGCCACGAAGGTGGCCGTGGGGAGTTGCTCCCTCTGCTGCTCTCCGCACAGGACACAGGCCCCATGACCGACCTGCTGGCAGATGAACAGCCTATGTGCTCAGGTCCTGGGCACAGGCAGATCCCTGGCGGTTTGCACCCCCAGAGATCTTAAGCTGGGGATAATACAGTATCTAGTGATGCTTTTCTGCCCTGGCGGGCCGTGAAGATCAAGAGGTCAATTTTTTTCTCAAAGTGGGTCTGACTACTGATCTATTGGAAATCTACATAAAATTTTTACATAGAGAGAGAGGGTCACATTGCTGCTTCAAAGCCTTAGTGCATTAATACTGAGCCATCCTATGGTCCCTGGCACCCTCGTGTGTGTGTGTGTGTGTGTGTGTGTGTGTGTATTTCTTTGATTATAACTTTGCTCTAATATATATATATATATATATATATATATATAGTTTATATAATTATAAGGCTTTATGACATTTTTAACAGCTTGATAATTACTTGTAAAAAATACAGTTTCTAGTAGCCAACAAGTACCAATTTCTCCTGAATCAATGTGGGCCCAAAGGTAACCACTGTTAGTGCGTTCCCTCAGATGTAGGGAATGGACAACCTCAGCCCTGTTTATACCAGTCCTGTGACACATCATGGTCATTTACAGAATACTCTGATAAAAAGTGTTGAAACTAACTTGACTTGTTTAATTAATGTACCTCTCAAATGACCAGATTTTTAAGATGTGCTAGCTAGTAAATGTTGAAAGCGACAACTAGAGAACACTGTGTAGATGAGTGTACACCAATTCCTAGCAGCCATGTGCTTCACAAAGCAGAGGAAATCACTTCTAAACTATCTTAGATGCAGAGCCCAGGTCCTCCTCAATGGATGTATACTTTTGAGGGTGACACCTCCGCAGAGACTGACCCCTAATTCCTGTGCTGTATCACAGCAACAAGACTTCTAACCCATCCCCAGTCCTCTGGAAGGAAGCAGAAGCTGTTGTAAGCACAGCAGACTGACTTGCTGAATCAGTGTGGGCCCAAAGGTAAACACTGTTATAAGAAGCCCACCCAAAAGAGGGGGGGAAAGGAAAGAAGGAAGGGAGAAAGAAAGAAGAAAGAATGAAAGAAGAAATAAAGAGAGGGAGAGAGAAAGAAAGGAAGGAAGGAAAAAGGAAGGAAGGAAGGAAGGAAGGAAGGAAGGAAGGAAGGAAGGAAGGAAGGAAGGAAGGGCAGAAAGGAAGGAAGGAAGGAAGGAAGGAAGGAAGGAAGGAAGGAAGGAAGAAAGGAAGGAAGGAAGAAAGGAAAAATTTAAATTCGTAATCAGGTGCCTGCTGTGTGGATTTACTTATGTTACTCAAGACTATAGCTTTGGTTCATATAGTTATGTTCGTGCTATGACATACTGTCTGTGCTGTATCATAGCAACAAGGCTCCTTTCTAATCCATCCCCAGTCCTCTGGAAGGAAGCTGCAGCTGTTGTAAGCACAGCTACCATGGCTCTGTAGTATAAGATGAAATCCTGGTGTTAACGACTTCCTAGCACTGTTTTTCCCCCTTGAGCATGTTGGCTCCACAGGCTGGCGCCCATTTTCATCAAGAAAATCAATCAACCAAAAGTGGGTATGAAGCTGTGTGCGGCGGTGAGTTTCTAGGATCCTAGTGCTCGGGAGTCTTGGGAAGGAGAACGGCGGTGAGCGTGAGACACACTTGGCACACTTACTGAGTTCGAGGCCAGACAGAACTGGAGTGTGACATCCTGCCTTCGTTACTATTCTATCACCGTGATAAGAGCCCGTGACCAAGGCACCTTATAAAAAGAGAATGCTTTATCTGAGCGTTAGGGTAAGAGTCCACCCCATCAGAGCACGGGCTTATGGGTAAGAGTCCATCACCACCACAGCACGGAAGCATGGCAGCAGGCAGAGAGCACTGGGAATGGTGTCAGGCTTTTAATGCTTCAAATCTGGGCTTGGAGGCACACCCTTAACTGCGAGACTGTAATGACCCAGGAATTGTGGAGGAAGGGTTGAGGAGAGCTTCAACCCCGGCTACCTCAGATAAAGATGACAGCCATTGGCTCTTGCGCCCTCCCAACCTGGCACCATAAAGCTGCCTCCACCACCACCCACCTTAGTGAGAGTTCATTACCAGAACAGTTCCCAGGCCTCCCTCCTTGTTTGACCTTATAAGGTTCCCTGCCCCCACCCCAACCCCTGAGTGTGCAGTTCTTCCAACACTCCTGTCCTGACCAAGGGTACATGGCCACACCAACTTTGCCCCAGAAACCCTGGCCACCTCCCCAGGGGCATAAATACACCTTTTTTCCTGCACCCCTTAACCCGAACCAGTTCTCCAAAGCTGTTCCCAGTGGGTATGTTCTTTGCCCTGGCACTCACTCCCCACCCACCAAGGCCTACATTGCCCCACCCACCCTAGCTAAGCTTCCCTCTCTCCAGTCCAGTCTGGTACACAACAGGCTGGCTACCCCAGGGGGGAGATGCAGACACGGATCGCATTTTATCTTAGCATTCAGGCGGCAGAGGCAAGTCTTTGTGAGTTGATGTGCATAGTAAGTTTTAGGCCAGTCAGGAATACATAAAGAGACCCCTTTCTCAAAAGTCCAAATTAAGTAAATAAAAATAAAACTTCACCCAGCACTTGGGAGGCAGAGGCAGGCAGATTTCTGAGTTCAAAGCCAGCCTGGTCTACAGAGTGAGTTCCAGGATAGCCAGGGCTACACAGAGAAACAAAAGTCTCAAAACAAAACAAAGCAAAAACAATAACAACAAAAACCAAGTAAATAAAACTTCAAAGCCACCCCTACCCCTTACATGCTTCCTTCAACAAGGTCGCACTTCCTAAACCTTCCCAAACAGTGCCACTGTCCTATCTGCACTGGGGACACTGCATCTGCTACATGCAACCTTTGACCTGGATACTCAGGCCCACATATGTCACACCAAAGAAACTGATTTAATTCCATAGCACACAGTGGGTCGTCAGTGAGGAAGGATAGAGAGGCTGTTTCCCTCTGGGCAGATGCTATGCTGTGGAAAGTGGAATGAACTGGCGTCAGTGGATGAAATGCAACGAGTCCATAAATGCTCGCCCATGCCTCTTGAGTAGGATTTTGGAAGAGTTATAAGGGATGATGGCCAGGCAGGCGCTGCCAGCTCTGACTCCAGCGTGCAGGTTGAAGGAGGAACCTTTTAAGTAAAAGGGATCTTCAGAAGTGTGCCTCTTTAAAGAGCTTTTAAACTGAATGAATGATGAAATGAACAAATTCAGGGCTGAGAGCGAGAGCCCGGATGGATGGACTCTGAGTCACGGTCACACCGGCAAGGGTCACTCAGATCAGTGAGACAGGAGATCCTCTGGGGCCTGACAAGCATGCGGTTCCGTAAACACGGGGTTATTTGGGCAGCAGGATTTGTGTGACGGCCACTAAAGCAGCTCCCATTGGGACGAGGGAATACTGTGTGCAGACGCAGCGCAGAGGACGGCAGACTTAGTACTTCTTAGACACCACAGAATGTAGTTACTACACGGCATGATCTATTGCTTCCATTCTACAGGCGGAAAGGTAGAGGCCAGCATTACCTGCCTACAGCCCCTTGGGCTGAGCCGCTCTCTAGAAACAATTGTTTGCTCAGTGAAACACTTTGGTTTGTCTCCCAGGAGCGATACCACTAATCTTAGTGAATGTTCTATGGCTGTGAAGAGAGACGCGACCAAGGCAAGTCTTATAAAGGACAACATTTAATTGGGGCTGACTTACAGGTTCAGAGGTTCAGTCCATTATCGTCCTGGTGGTGGACTGCAGACAGACATAGTGCTGGAGAGCTAGCTGAGAGAGCTACCTCTGGGTCAGCAGGCAGCAGGAGGAGAGAAAGCAAACACTGGTTCTGGCTTGGGCTTTGAACTCCAAAGCCACCTGCCGTGACATACTTCCTTCACAAAGGCCACACCCACTCCAACAAGGCCACACCTCCTAATGCCACAGGTTTCTTAAATTTTCAAATATATGAGCCTATGGGGGGGGGACATTCTTTTTTATTATTTATTGGATATTTTCTTTATTAACATTTCAAATGTTTTCCCCTTTCCGGTTTCCCTTCAGAAACCCCCTATCCCATCTCCCCTCCCCCTGCTCCCTCCCATCTTCCTGCTCTGGCATTCCCTTTCACTGGGGCACTGAACACCCTCAGGCCCAAGGGTCTCCCCTCCCACTGATGTCCGACAAGGCCATTCTCTGCTACATATGCGGCCTGAGCCATGGGTTGGTGGTGTACAAGCAAGAGGACAAACTTGGGTGTTATTTCTCAGGCAGCGAGTGTTTACCCTTTGGGTTTTGTTTGAGTTTGGAAGTTTTGTTTTTGTTTTGCTGTTTGTTTGCCTGTTTGTTTGTTTGTTTTGAGACAAGGTCACTTCCTGGCCTGAAACTCATCAAGTAGACTAGATTAGCTGGTCAGTGAGCCCCAAAGATTTACCAGTCTCTTCCTTCCATGCTCTGGGATTATAAACCCATGCCACCACAACAACCTTTGTTGTTGTTGTACAAACTAATCCTTTTAATGAACTATGTGATTTTTATTGTATCTGTCTTGTATCTGTTTTTAATTAATTAAATTTTCCCTTTGACAATTCCATGCATATGTGTAATTGCACTGGCTAGTTTTGTGTGTCAACTTGACACAGGCTAGAGTTATCACAGAGAAAGAAGTTTCAGTTGGGGAAGTGCCTCCATGAGATCCAGCTGTGGGGCATTTTCTCAATTAGTGATCAAGGGTGGGAGGGCCCCTTGTGGGTGATGCCATCCCTGGGCTGGTGCTCTTGGGTTCTATAAGAGAGCAGGCTGAGCAAGCCAGGGAAAGCAAGCCAGTAAGTAACATCCCTCCATGGCCTCTGCATCAGCTCCTGCTTCCTGACCTGCTTGAGTTCCAGTCCTGACTTCCTTTAGTGATCAATGCAATGTGGAAGTGTAAACTGAATAAACCCTTTCCTCCCCAACTTGGTTCTCTTTTTCTTTCTTTTTTCTTTTTTTTGGGTGTGTGTGTGTGTGTGTGAGGGAGTTCAAGACAGGGTTTCTCTGTGTCGCCCTGGCTGTCCTGGAACTCACTCAGTAGACCAGGCTGGCTTCAAACTCAGAAATCCGCCCGCGTCTGCCTCCCAAGTGCTGGAACTAAAGGCATGCGCCACCACCGCCCGGCTCCAGCTTGCTTCTTGATCATGAAGTTTGCACAGGAATAGAAACCCTGACTTAGACACAAACTCTCATTATTCTCACACACACACACATGCTTTCTCATCTTCTCTCCCTCCTCCCCACATGTCCTCCCCTTCTCTTAGGATTTCTTCCTAATGCCACGATAAAGGCCATGTTTGAAAGCCTTAGATGTAGAAGTGTAAATGTCTACTGTCACTTAAGTTCAGCATTTTGGACAACCAGGATTCTCCTGTAAGGAGAGGCCTCTCTGAATAAGGCTGAAAGTATCATTTATTTATGGGTATAAACACGGATATTTCAAGGGAGTTTAGCTGGACAGCAGTAGTCACTCCTCACTAGGGCCTACAAGCTCTTGGGCCGTGGGCTTTATCTTTTGCCTGTGTGTATCTCTGAGCTCCATGTAGGTACCTGGTACCCAAGGAGGACAGAGGAAGATGACAGTGTCAGAGTCACTTCCACCAGAATTAAAAATGGTTGCAGGCCTCCCAGGTTGGTATCATAGTTCATAGTTTCCTGCTGGGTAAGAACATTGGTATCTTTTCTTTTCCCGAAGTCTGCTTAGTATCTTCTGGAAGCCTGCTTAGCACCCAGGAGGGAGGAGAATTCTAGTACCACCCCGATGTTTCTTTCTCCAAGGTGTCTCCAGCAAAGGGGTCTTGTGGGATTCTGTGTGGGTTGTGGGGATTTATCTCAGATCTTCATGTTTGCAAGGTGAGTACTTCAGAGACTGAGCCATTTCCCAAGCCCTCTCCTACTTCTTAAATAAAATAGACATTTCTGTCTTTAATATTGTAAAAGGATCTTTCCAAAGAGTGCAGAAGGACCGGAAATCCAGGGCGTTTTAGATGTGTGAGTAAGCAGCCAACACTTGCATTTCTACCTTTCTATTGTGAGGCTTCGTGTGGCTTTTTTTTTTTCCAAGTAGCAAAACACCAATGAGAAGATCGCTTGCAGAGGCTGCACTTACCCACCACACCGCAGGGCATTCCGACCTGGCCCGCAGCCGGGAGCCAGAGGTTGGAAAGCTCTGCCTTGTACAAATGGCCTGGAACAAGCAGCAGCTTTGAAAGGCAGCTGAGCAAGTTTGGAGGTCAGGGACCCTATCTCCGTCTTATTCTAAATTCAGCCCAACTCCTGGAAATCCAATTCTTTATTTCTTAAGACTCACAATGATCCTATATATCTGGAAGCCAATTCATGGAATGATAAGGTGTTGTTGCATCCAGGACTTAGAGCCTTTGATAGTTGAAGTCTCAACTTCGATAAAAGAAAAGTTTTGAAGAACTGCGGCTGCCTTCCTTTGTTCAAGAAAAATTAGAGTTCATTTTAGGAACTGTACTTTCCGTTAAAGGGACTGTGTTACATTTCAGCACACAATGAGTCATTTGATGAGATTGTTTTCACCTTTCTGGAAGCCGTAATAGTCCAGTTATTTCCTCCTGTTCTTGTTATCTTAACCACTCATGACCTCACCGAGAAAGTGAGGTTTACGTGTCTCACTTATAGTATTCTCTTAAAAAATAATTTAAATCTTAACTGTATGAATATTTTTGCATGCATGCATGCATGCATGCATGTATGTCTATCCCATGCATGTTTGGTATTCACAGAGGCCAGAAGAGGGGATCAGCTCTCCTGGAACTCAAGTTGCAGAGGGTTGTGAGCCACCACGTGGCTATGTGGAAATGAACCCAAGTTCTCTGCAAGAGCAACAAATGCTCGTAGCCCCTGAGCCATTTCAGCTCTGTCCTGGCTTTTCTGACCTGGCTTTCTTTAGATCATTATAGGAAGAAGGAAGCTCATCTGCCCTGGGCCGTGAAACAGATGAGCATTCAATCACATGGAGAGACATAAGTAGACCTAAATTACTTCAAGTCAAATTCTTCTGCAAACTGCATACTAATTGGGCTATATTTTTGGTGCTGTTGTTATGGGGTAGTATGTGTGTGCTGTATGTGTGTGGTGTGTGCAAGCCTATATGCGTGTTTGTGCATGTGGAGACCAGAGGTCAACATCTGGTATCTTCCTCCATCATGCTCCACCTTATTTTTTAGGACATGAGCTCACAGTGGACCCGGATCCCTCCGTAAATCTACGCTATAAAGGAAACTCATGTGTTAATATTGCCTATAGATTCTAGCTTTAAATTCAGTAAATTAGCAATCCAAAACTTAAAAATTTAAACACTCGTATACACATACAAACAACAAACACTAAGGTGATTCTCTGCTCTCAAGCCCTGAGGAACATTTGCCTTCCACAATATTGATTCAGAAATTTGTTTTGAAAGTGCTGATGATATTAATAAGGTTATATATTGCTTCCATATATTGGTGCCTTCTGTTAAACTGTATGGTATTTAACATCACATTAATCTTCATACCAGAGCAGGAAGTAAACTTCTTATTGTAGATTTTTAAAATCTCGCCAATTTTTGTCTGATTATCAGAGTAAGACAGAGTTCTTGCAATTATGTGGGAAAGCATAAAGAGTCTGAAGAAGAAACCCAGGAATTGATAAGATTCAATGGCTGACTGTGTATGTAAGTTAGAAAGTAGCGAAGCTGGAGTTGGAATCTGGTCTTCCAAGTTATACCTTCAGTAATGTATGGTGTGAACCAATCCAATTATCAGGCTCTCTGGTAACACCCACAGTACTATAGCTTGTGGTACAAGCCTGAAGAGCTGATTTCAGTCCCCTGAAATTTCAGTTACACACATCTGTAACCCCAGCCCTGGAAAAATGGGGTGGGAAGATTTCTGGGGCTTGTTAGCCAGCCAGAGTAATGGAAACATGGGCCCCAGGGTCAGTTACAGATACAATCTCCAAAAAAAGGTGCCCCCGCAAAGACATCGGTTACTAAACACAAATCTTAGTGCCAGGAGTGAGATACCTCCATCAGAGGTCTTGGTTAGGGCATTTCCAGGGAACCTTCAGAACAACACAAGCTATTTCCAGTGCTTACGGTTGCCCACCAGAACTAGACGGTAAGACCTTCGTGCTGAAGACACAACACACTTTGGTGGGAGAACACAAAAATCTAGCTGGACTTGACCTGGAAACGTCTTCTTTGGTAACTAATTGGCTTTCAGTTTGCTTCCCAAACTGCTAGGGTAGAAAATGTAATAGTGGTCTCACTCAGTGACAGGACCTGCATGCTGCAGTACTGACTTGCCAGGAAAGATGTACCCACTAGTACAATAGCATTGAGGTTAGGGGGACAACCAACTATTCTATGACTGGATTTGAAGACTGCTTCACAAGATGGAATTCATGCCTAGTACCATAAACCTGGTAAAATCTTGTGGCTAGGTAGGCCCTAGGGAGGAGCCAAAAACTGAGTTTGTTTTTTTAATTGACATGTCATAGAATTGCTTTCTAAATATCTACATTTACATGCATACACTAGTGTTTCATTTCTTAAATCATTTTTATAATTTGTTAAAAAATTTTAGACAATATATTTTGATGATATTCTTTCCCCCTCCTCCTTCCAGAGACTCTCCTGCCATACCCACCAAAATTCATGTCCTTCCTTTCACTCTCTCTCTTTCAGTAAAAAAGAAACAAGAAACAAAAACAAAAACAAAAGAATCAAGACAAGAAAAGTGTGCACACAAACCCTTGAGTGTACATGCACACATGCACACATGTCCACACATGCACACACATGCACACATGTACAAACATGCACACATGTCCACACATGCACACATGTACACACATGCACACATGAACACAGATGCACACATGAACACACATGCACACATGTACACACATGTACACACACACTCACACAAGACAAGCAAATAAAACAAAACTTTAGAGTCTGATAGAGTCTGTGTATATTGGTCAACAAGCATGGGAACTGCCCTGAGTGTGGTTGAATACTCAGTCTCGTACCATTGGAGAAAGCTGATATTCCCTTTCCCAGAAGGTTTCAAATCCAAGTAACTTCTTCTTGGTCAGAGGTGGAACTCTGTGCCACTCTCCTTCTCCGGGCTGGGATTTTGTCTGGTTTAAACCTGTGCAGATCTTCTGCATGACATCACAGTCTCTGTGACTTCCTATCGGTTCTGTCTGGAAGGTGCTGTGTCCTTGGAGGCCTTCAACGTCTCTGGCTCCTACAGCCTTACTGCTCTCTCTTTTGCTAGATCCCTGAGCCCTGAGGGGAAGGGTTTGATAAAGACATCCTACTTGGGGCCGAGAGTTCCAAAGTCTCCCACTTCCTGCAGGACACCCAGTTGTGAATTTCCTTGTTACAAATTCCCATCTGCTGCAAGAAGCTTCTCTGCTGACGGCTGCTGCGTGGTGCTCTGTTCTAGGGACATAGCAGATTGTCATGAAAACGGAAGAATGATGTTAAGAGCTGGAGAAAGGGCCTGCGAGCAGGAAGTGCTGTCTTCTCAGCAGGTCATGGACACTGAACTCGTGACATCACTGCAGCTCTGGTGATGTCCACAGGATCACACTAACAAAATCAGTCAGCATTCCAACAGCAGCACTGATGGGCCTCTTCCTATAAAAGGAGAGAATGTGCTATGGGAAGTGGGAGGTGTTGGGGCAGTTAAGGCATGACCAAAATATAAGTGTATGAAACTGTCAAAGAAAAGTATTCATAAATAAATAATAAATGAGGGAGAGGCCTCTGGTGCCCACATGCATGTGTATACACACACGTAGGTGGGGAAGGGAAAAAAGACACATACATACTCACTCACACATGCATTACCACACACACAATACACACACACACACACACACACACACTATATATATATATACCACACACACAATACAACACACACACTATATATATATATATATATATATATATATACCACATTACACTACACACACATACATACCACACAGACACATACACACCACACATACACTATATATATATATATATATATACCACACCACACTACACACACATACATACCACACAGACACACACACACCATACACACATACATACCACACAGACACACACATACCACACACACATACATACCACACAGACACACACACACCACACACACATACATACCACACAGACACACACACCACACACACATAACATATAGCACATACCACACCACACACAACATATACCATAACGCGCACACACACACACACACACACACACCATTTTTAAAAAAGAAAGAAAGGAACAGAAGAAAAAACCCAGCACAGCAACACATGCCTGTATTCCATCATTCATTTTAGAGGTACAAGCAAAAGAATCATTGCAAGTCCAAGGCCATCCTGGTCTACAGGCTAAGACTCTGTATTTTTAAAAACAGAAGAAGAAGAAAAAAAGATATGGAGAGATGCCTTGTGTGCTAGAAGCACGGCTGTTCTTCCAAAGGATCTGGGTTCAATTCACAATACCCACATGGCAGTTCATAACTGTTTACTACTCTAATTAGTAGTGTGAACCTGGAAGAGGGGAGCCAAAAATGAGGCAGACTAAAGTCTCACGCAATAGCCAGCTTTATTCAGAGCATCGGACAATGTGAGTAAAGTGTACAGTCATAAGTATAAGCTGCACAGAATGTGCAAGCTGCACATTGCAAAAACACGTTTTTCCTTAAAAGCATAAAACAAACACAATAGCCAGCTGTGATGAGCAATCTCAGCAAACTCACTCCTGTCTGCAGTTCCCAGGCGGGACAGACAAGCATATCCCAAGAACAATTCCATGTTTTGAGGAAACTGAGGTCACAGTTTTCTCACATGCACTCCAAATTCCCCTACCGAGACTCCATTCTTGGACCATGTTCTTAACTATCTGTAACTCCAGTCCCAGGAGATTCGAACCCCTTTCCGGGCCACCTCAGGCCCCAGGCATGCATGTGGTACATTGATAAACATGCAGATAAAATATCCATAAACATTAAATAAATTTTTTTTCAAATGAAAGAAGCCAGACATGGTTTAATCCCAGCACTTGAGAGGCAGACACAGATAGATCTCCATGATTCCCAGGCCATAGTGGTCTATGGAGTGAGACCCTGTATTTAAAATGGGGGATAAAGGGCGGCAGAAAAGAGGAGAAGGAAGGAAGGGAGGGAGGGAGGGACAGGCAGAGAGGCTATGGACTAGCACCATCTCTGAACAGTTACTCCTATAACTGACTGCATTTATTTCATAAGGTGTAGACTTGAACTCTGTTGGTTGGGGTGAAGGCTTAGACTAAGTCTGGTGAACTAGCAAGCTGTTTCCAAAAACAGCGTCTTGTTCCTGACATATGGTGAGGATTTTATCACGGATCCATTCTTGACAATGTGTAGAAATTTGACATTTAATGAATTGCCCAGAGACATTTGTCCTGTGGACACTCTAGTTGGATTTCTTTTCTGTATCTACAAAGGGCATTATCTGTACAATCTGTACATGTTTCCTAAGTTGCTGTGGTGTGGTCCTCAAACAGTCCTCTGCAATGAAATTCATACTTTCCGCAGTCCTAGATCTAAAATTCTAAAATCAGGATATTAGCAGGGTTGACGCTGGCTCTGGGCAGTGAGGGTTGAAACTTCAATGCATCACTTGGGGTCAGAGGTAGACGTTAGGTCTTTGTGGCATATTGAAGATTGTTTTCAGATGACAGTAACATTTAATTGGTGAACATTTTGTAAAGCAGTTGCCAACAGTAATGGGAAGGATCTCTCCAGTTGGATAACAGGTATCTCCACAGGTACAATCCACACCTTGGACTGTTCTGCTGCTCCATCTGTGGGTTTGGATGTAGGAGATTGCATGAGTCAATTCCTTATGATAAATAAGCAACACGGGGTCAGGAGGGGGGGCACACAGAGCACCAGAAAGACACACAGAGAGGGCAGGCGGGGCTGGGGGAGGCAAGGGGACTATTGTCTTGGTTCCTCCAGAGAACAACAAGTCAAATATAGAAGGATCACATGCAACACATAAAGACCATTCCAAGGAAAAGACCTACATACCACAGAATTTTAAAATAGTTGCCTGAGGCGTGAGAGAGAAAACCTAGTGGTTAAGAGCACGGGCTGCTCTTTCACCACTGGAACCAGGTTCGATTCCCAGCACCTACCTGGTAGCTCACAACTGTCTGGAACTCCAGTTTCAGGGGATCTGACACCCTCACACCAATGCACATAAAAGAGAATTAATTTGTTTTTAGAGAAAATTAAGAAAATAACTGCCTGAGCTGAGAGTTTAGCTCAGCTGGTAGAGTGCTTGCTCAGAATGCACAAAGCCCTGGTCTGATCCCCGGTAAAACATAAACTGGGCTTGGTGGTACACATCTGTTCTCCAAGACTTGGAAAATAGAGACAGGAAGATCAGAAGTTCAAGGTGACCATTGGATCCAGCTAATTCAGACCCAGCCTGGGCCACATAAGACCTTGTCTCAAAACAAACAAACAAACAAACAAACAAACAAAAAAGAGCTGGCAATGGTGGCACATGCCTGTAATCCCAGCACTCTGGGAGGACGAGGCAGGCAGATTTCTGAGTTCGAGGCCAGCCTGGTCTACAGAGTGAGTTCTAGGACAGTTAGGGCTACACAGAGAAACCCTGTCTCAAAAAACCAAAAAACCAAAAAACCAAACCAAAACAAAACAAAAAACAAAAAAAAGCAAAAACAACAAATATGAAACAAGAGACCCTTGTGCCCGGTTGCCTAAATAAAGACACACACAGGTGATGACCTGAAGCGTATCACAAATAATCTTTTGTGAGCTCTCTGATGCTCTTGTAAATGGTCCCCTGGGTTGCTTTATGTTTTACATTTTAAGGAGCACTTAGGTATCTTTGGAATGCGTTTTGCAGCATGCTTTGGAAGAGATTTCTATTTTAATGTTCTGGAAGCCTCAGAAACTCAATCTAGTTTGGAACTTTCTCTGCCTCTGCCCTTTACTCCAGGCAACCCCGGTCCATCCATGCTGTGCTGGCTTTTACACACACTCTTCCAGTCCACTAGGTCAGGCATACCTGCCTAAGGGACCTTAGTCAGTGATGTCCGTGAGTTCAAGGCCAGGCAACTACAGATTCAATATCTGCTGCTGTAAGGGAGTCCTTTCCTTCTCCACTATCCTCTGTCCAGCATCCCGGGCAGCTGCATGCACTTTATAGAGGAGGTCTCTCTCCGTGGGCTCAGACCACGCATGGGATCTGCATGAGCCATGGCACAGGCCCTTAACTAAGTGTCAGGATATTTACAGGGGATCTAAGCAAGGAGAGACGTGTGTGTGTGTGTGTGTGTGTGTGTGTGTGTGTGTGTGAAGTCACTATAAAGAAGCAGCTTACCTTGTATGTTAAATATAAAAAAAATAGCAAAAATAAAACTAAAATGTTTTACAAATGTCGAGAAGGGACTGTGACTATTTTCTACACTGCTATAAAAGACTTCTGGACAAGAAAGAAGCAAAGTGAGTGCCCACGTGCCCCTTGTTCAGAGGAACATAGGTACGTGCCCCTTGTTCAGAGGAACATAGGTACGACACAAATAGGTTAGCTTTTTTTTTCCAAAAGAAAACTAAAAGCCGGGCAGTGGTGGTACATGCCTTTAATCCCGGCACTCGGAAGGCAGAAGCAGGCAGATTTCTGAGTTTGAGGCCAACCTGGTCTACAGAGTGAGTTCCAGGGCAGCCAGGTCTATACAGAGAAACCCTGTCTCAAAAAAAGAAAAAGAAAAACAAAAAACAAAAAACAAAGAAAGAAAGAAAGAAAGAAAGAAAGAAAGAAAGAAAGAAAGAAAGAAAGAAAGAAAGTAAGAAAACCAAAGTCAAGGTTTTTAATGATGGCATTTGGTAACAGGGAGAGAGAGAAATGCAAGAAGAGGACAGATAGGAAGCACTTTTTTTTTTTTTTTTTTTGAGAGACAGGAGTTCCAGGCCAAACAAAGACCTCATCTCAAAAGCAAGGCTCTGAGGGATGACAGTGAGGCTGACCTCTGACCTCCTCGTGCACTCACATGTGCACCCAAACACACACATATACACATAAAATCCACAACGTACCTCCTACAAGCTAGGTACTATTCTACATTATGCACATGTGTTAGTCAGCCCTTGCCATACCTACATGGAGTTGGGCGTTACCCTCCTTTGTGTGAACTCGGAAGCAGAAGCACACAGAGGAAGGTCCTATTCTCTTGGACTCTGTATTTAGGATTTGGTCCCGTGAGGCTGACATCTGTGAACCAGGATAGCCACGGACTATGAAGTCTACCGAGTGTATAAAGAAGACAAAGACTCCGAAGTGAAGCAGCCAATTTAGAAATAGAAAAGGAATTGAGACAGGAATCAGTAAAAGTCCAAAACATAAGACATTCCAGAAGGAGGAAGTGGCTAACAGTTTCCCCTGTGCCAGTGGGTATAAGAAGCCTGCCACACCTCTCCTGTCAAAGGCTCACCCACAGCTCACAAAAGCTTATCTCCCTCCAGATACTTCACCATAAAATGATGAGGTGTGACTCTAACCTGTAAATTAAAAGACATATTTTTATAAAGGCTTCTGTGAGTCCACATCCTGCCCAAAGAGCCATGAAATGCACAAATCCAGAAGTTCAGAGTATAACTAGAAGGAATTTTGTAATAATGGGATTCCATACAAGTTGTAAGATCCATCTAAGGGCTCTCTTAGGCCAGGGATCTTCTTAATGCATTTAAAATGTGATTCTACTTTCAAATCTGTCAGAATCTGTCAGACATGGAATCTTTAAAACAAGTTTGCAGCACACCTGTATCACGCATTTCACGTGTTCTCGTGTTTGCTGATTATGAAAGATTTAAACTTTCAGGACGAATGAAGCTTAAGAGCTGCTAAAGAAAATGATTAGCTTCTCCTTATAACTCGAAGATTATGTGCTTTAAATTTTCAAATCGTATTTGGCGTTTCAGTGACTGAATTTCTAAGCTTTTATGTTATTTGGCTCCTAGAAAAAAAATAATGTCCACATTCTCGAGATACATTTTGACAGAGATAATGGAGTCTGGACTTCCATTTCATGTGCATATGTGCAGCTCTTGAGAAATATCCAAGCATGAAACACATTGTGCACAATGGGGAATTAGAGATTTTTTTTCCTCTCCAAGGTTCTGTTTGTAGTCATTAGTGTAACACTAGTCTGTATTTTAACTTTACGAGAGAGCCCTGTACTCTCTTTTTGTGAGAGAGTAGAGTGTATTGGATTGAATTTTTAAAACCTTTATGACAGTATCAGAAAATGGGTGACATGTTGACATCTATGAAAACATTGGTTTTGCCCCACCTTTGTTTTGATGGTGTGGGGACCTGAACACCTCACACACAGGCTTGTGCTCTACTACCAAGTGGTGCTTTCAGACCTACCCTCGGCAATTGTTAATTTGATAAAGTTGACAATGGGAATTAACCGTCCCACAGAATATTTAAGTATGTTTGTATAGCAAACTATAAATTGTTTCAACAACAGTAACAGGAAATAGATAAAGGTTATGGATTATTAATAATAAATCAATAAAGTGCTGGCTTTGGGAGGTGGCTGTCACTTGGTGGCTGGATAGTCACCTGGCAGGAGTGAGAAGCTGGCTCTTGCTGCTGTTGTCATTTCTGTCTCACTAAGAATGGACCCCACAGTTTCTAACAACATTAGCCAAGCGTTTATCCACTGAATATATCCCAGCAGAGACTCTGGGTTTGACCCCAAACCTGCAGAAAAACATAAAAATAAATCACGCAGCTGGGTGCAATAAAGCTCACACCTACAATCTCAGCCCCAGGGAAGCTAAAGTCCAGTGGCCACGAGTTCAAGACCAACCTGTGTGGCATAGTGAGACTGAGACGCCATCTCCACATGAACCAAACAGACAACAGCACTGGTTTACAGATCGGGATGCAACAGAAAGCTGCCTCTGATTTGGAAAAGGAAAGGAATAGAAGGGAAATGAAGCAGTTGGGTTCCTGGGTCATTTTAAGAGCATCCTGGAAAAATGGCCTCTCTGAGCATGCTCCTCCCTAGAATTCGCAGTGGAATAACGGATGGGAGCTACTTCCATCTGCAGTGCACCGCCTCGCAGTGACTGTTACTTGGTGTTCAGGCAGTGGGCTGAGCACCAACATTTACTGCTCCTAACTCCCCGGCTACAGAGGAGCTGACTTGCTGCCTCAAGTTTCTGCCCGCCGACTTCGCTAGCATAGTAGACTGTACCCCTGAACTGCAAACCAAAACAAACTCTTCCTTTCTTGAATTACTTTTGTCAAGTATTCTGTGACAGCAATGAGAAAAATAATGGATTTGCCCCTACTTCAGAATTTATAACAAGTTTTATTAGTATCTCACCTTGAAAAAAAAAAAAAAAAACCTGGTGACTGCTCCCCAGGGAATCCACTGAGTCCAAGTTTCTGCTGTTAGGAAACTCTTCTTCTACAAGAAAGGACAATCTAGTCATTGAGAAGTAGGTCCCTGAAAATGATTGTGGTCTCAGTGGCAATAATTCCTAACCTCTTGTGACATGGCTTTTGGGGGCAGGGAACAGTGAAAAGCCGGCGTAGGGACAAGTCGGAGTCACCAAAGTGTCAAACTCCTATCCAGTTATTTCCAAAACGAAATCTTCCAATCCTGGGTTGGCCGAGGCCTTTTCAGGAAATCTGCAAGGTCAAGGCTTTATGTTCGCTTGCTTGTTTGTTGTTCATTCATCTTTTGTTTTGTTTTTTATTTACTTATTGGTTAGTTGGAGGTTTTTTGTGGGCTTTTTTATTTTGGTGGTGGTGTTGTAGTTGTGTTGTTTGTTTCAAGACTGTAGAACCTAGTTTGAAATCCTTATGATGTAAGAAGCCCAGGCTGGCCTCAATCTCACCCTGTTTCTTTCTCTTCCTCTTAAGCACAATGATTGCAGAACTGTGCCACCATATCCAACACAGTTGTTACAGTTGTTTTTATGATCAAATTACAGTGCCATTCTCTTCTACCCTAGTAATAATTATCAAGGATGTGAAAGCAATAGCATGTGAAACAGTGGGTCCCTGGACTGGAAGTGCGAGGGCGATACCAAGTCACTCCGGCAAGTCAACACCTCCGCCATCTTGTACCGCCAACCAGGGTCTACAGGGTGTTAGTAGGTCACTTGTAGAGCCTGCACAGGGCAGGGTTCAGTTGCTGACCCTGCAAATAATGGAATAAATAATACTACAAGTCAGACATACTGGCTTTTGTAAGACCTGAAAAACGAGGGCGCCCCAGCGCCCCATGCCTCGGAAGGCGACACCCATATCACTTTCAAGAAATGGTCTCAATGCAATAAGCAAGAGGATTTTTATTACAGAGCTCTGGGGTCCACAGTTATACCCCACGCAGGGGTAGAGGACTGTGGGACCCCAAGTGCAGAATTGGAACAGCTTTTATAAGTTTACAACAAAGCCCACGAATCACAAACCAATCATTCCTTAGCATCGAGAGCCTGTGTAGTGTGAGCCAAACGATTTGTACCACTCCATAGTTTTTAAGCCAATCAGTTTAAATTATCGGAGCCCACACTCTGTGGACCAATTAGTTTCCTATTTTCTTGGAGGTCTATAGCTGCATGAATTCCTGGGTGGGGGTGATGGCGTAAGCAGTTTACAGAAGCAAGATAAGCAGATAATTAGCTAATTTCCAGTTACCTTACAGGGCCAGGATCACCTATTCAAGGCCTTTTTGTCTAGCTCTTAACAAAGGGCGGGCTCTGGAATATGAAGTGTTTGGGGCTCCTTAGAAGGCTGGAGTTAGAGAGATAGCTCAGTGGTTAAGAGCACTGACAGCTCTTCCCAAGGTCCTGAGTTCAAATCGCAGCAACCACATGGTGGCTCATAACCATCTGTAACGAGATCTGACACCCTATTCTGGTGTGTCTGAAGACAACTACAGTGTACTTACAAATAATAAATAAATAAATCTTTAAAAAAAATAATGATTAAAAAAAATAAGGCTGGAGTTAGAGCTTCTTTGGAGCGAAATAGCATTTTAAACCTCTGACTTCTCGGGTCATTAGAGAGTTAGGCTGTATTTCCTATCCTTTCACTTTCACGACATCTGAGTGGCAAACTGGAGGCGCACACGGGCAGCTCCTGAAGTCTGATGGCTCTCCCGAGGGCAAGAAACTTGCACTAACTTTTATGTTCATAAAATGTTGAATTCATCGGGGGAAAAGGTAATATAGTACTGGTGGCGTTTTAGATGGGCAATTAGAAATTTTTTTAACAATTAAAATATAATCTTGATAATACAAGGAAAATAATGGCATTTATTGACTACAACAAGAGTTTGAGACTTTATGGGACTTGAGGAAAGGCTCAGTGTCAAAACACCAGTGCTCTTCTAGAGGACCCAGGTTCAATTCCCAGCAGCTGAATGGCATCTCCCAACCATCTGTAACTCCAGGTCTAGAGGATCCAACACACTCTTCTGGTTTTTGCTGGTACCAGGCATGTATTGTACAGACATGCAGGCAAACACACATGCATATAAAATAAAAATAAATCCTTAAACAAATTAATACTATGGGACAAGTTTTAAATTTTGGAAGATGTGAAATTATAACCATGATTTGGCAGTTTTTACAACAGGATTGGTTGTAATATTAGCAGTGGTGTAATGAAGTTAATCAGAATTTCAGAAAACTGAAAGAAATCAGTAGATCAATACTCCCAGTAATCAACAAATATTGCTATGAAGGCTTGAAAGATCTATTTAATGTTTAAGGAAGACTAGAGTATTTCAGCATAGACATGTAGAAAGAATTGATAGACAAAATCACTCCCAAAGTTTAATTCTGAAACGCTACCGGTAAAACATTATAAGCAGTATTAAATGCTCTATAGGTAACATGTAGTACTGTGTCTGCATGGCCCCAGGGACTTGGACCTGACTCAGGTAGTAAGAAAATGAAAATAATTCAGACCCAGACAGACCCACAGGAAAGCTGGGATCGGATGGAACTAGACTCTCTGCCGAAGAAACCATAACAACCCAGAAAGACAGCAATTGCTATTTAGAGTTGAATAGTGAGGTATGATTATTCTAAACAGCTGGACAAGGAGGTGGGGTTATAACGTACACATAAACAAGAAGGCAGAGTTTATGGTATCCAACTGGGTAAAGGAGGCAGTTTAGCTAACCTCTGTGAAAGCAATCTCTGTAGGAAAGCAGTCTTTTCCATGTAAACATCTTGGGGGAGAAAGCCTTCTGTACACAATATCAGCAGCCACACATGGACCAGAGGAAAGCTTTGTCATTTCCCACAGGTCTAAGGCTTTGGAGCCTTTGTCAAGCCCATGCCAATATAATCACACACTTACTAATGACCTCTGCTCCCTTCAAGGAGCCGAAATTCCACAAAGTGTGTTTTAAAGGTGAAAACTCTAAATCTTTGGAAATACAGGGTCAGCCCTCAGAGTCACAGCTACATGTGAAGCAATATTTGTCTCATTGGCTGTACAGAAATCAGGGTAGGGATGAGGGACAGAGACTGGGAACAGGGACATCCTCAGGAGGAGTGTCTTTTCTAAACTCTTACAGCTTGGGACTTGGGAGATGTAAGACTCTCCTGTCTCTTTTGGGAGGCAGTATTCTTCTGGCTTTAAGGGCTCCAGATAAGCCGGGCAGTGGTGGTGCATGCCTGTAATCCCAGCACTCTGGGAGGCAAAGGCAGGCAGATTTCTGAGTTCGAGGCCAGCCTGGTCTACAGAGTGAGTTCCAGGACAGCCAGAACTATACAGAGAAACCCTGTCTCCAAAAAAAACAAATCCAAAAAATAAAAAAATAAATAAAGAGCTCCTGTACAATCAAGTAATATGAAAAAAAATAAATAAAGAGCTCCTGTACAATCAACTTGATTGTACAATATCTGTACAAGCAAGTAATACCAAGTAATACGATGCTATCTTATTATCCAGACCAACCAGGAACTGAAACCTCTCTAAACAAAAATGTAAGGGCCTTCAGGCCCATATACGTATATTCTGCCCGCAAGTTTGAATTAGAGAGTCTCAGATTCCACAGAGGCCTCAGCCACCATCGCATCCCTTGTTCATCTTCGGAAATAAGGAAACTGTGGTCCAGAACCATGAAGCCTCCTGCTCACAAGTTTTCACAGTGAAGAAAGCCAGAGAGGATTGGAAACCACAGGCTTTGGTCTCCGCAACTTGATGGTCTGATTGCTTTCATCCTTGGTTGTCAGCTCCCAGTCACTAACCTGACATCGAGGTTTTTCCTAACCACAAGCAAAAGGACACAGCATGCTAAAGAACTAGTTAAATGGAATCAAGGAACTCTATTTACTTTCAAAAAAAAAGGAAAAAAAGATAAAAACTTTTGTTAAATGCTAAAAAGTTCTTAATAGTCTAGTCCGTTGATACGAGTTCTTAGGTTTCAATTACAGAAAAGCATTATTGGCAGAGTGCAGGAGCTCTACCCTAATTTGTCATATTACTTTCTTAGACAGAATGCTTTTGATCTGCCCTTGCACAAAAGAACAAATGTGGAAACTTCAATGCTTAATAAAGTTGAAAGCTTCTCTCTGGGGTAACTGAAATTTTTATCAAAGACATGATAGACCTGGTTGCAGCTGTCACAAAGAAGGGCTACATCGAGCCAAGAGGAAAGAAGTTACCCATTACCGGTGATGCAAGGCCCTTGAACATGGCCATATTAATTGGAATCTATTGCATAGGGCATCCCACTGCATGCTGGGCAAATGACCCTGAAAGTGTTGAGTCTCTCTGGTATATAAAAAAAAGTTCAGATGTAAAAATAATCATAGAGATGGCAAATCCTCTATCCCTGAATGGGCACAGCTACCCTGAGATCTGGGTGACCAGAGATTTTCTTTTTTAAATAATGCCCTTTCAGAGAGTGCCCGTATATACATCTTCTTTTTCAACCATTTGAAAACTTGTAATAATTTCACACAGAGCTTTCAGTGCAAAAAACATTCTGAAGAATGGGGCTAATGAAACATGGCGACTCCCACACTTGCACTCCTGTGTGTCCGTCGGGAAATTTCTGATGAAAAGATGCATGGACGTTCAAATTGGGATTTCTTTATTGCACCCCAAATGAATAACTTCTGTCCCAATAGCAAATTAGTGAGATCAAAAGTGGGGACAATCCAGGCCCTGCTGTGGGTGCGTGCAGATGAGAAAGGCAGGCACTTGTGACTGAAGGCTTGTGCCTTCAGATGCTCATATTGTCCTCGGTGTCAATCGACGTGTAAAGAGTAATCACCGTGTTTGTCCTCAAGTGTGTGCTGCTCCTGAAGATCATCACGGCCTCTTTCTCCTTTGCTTGATGCTATTAAAATGAAGCCACAGGAGATATTATAATATCAGCGATAACCTCAAAACTTGGGAAACACTGTCAAGACGTACTAACAGGAACGATCCTTTGTAAGTGTCCCAAAATTTGCCTAACTTCACAAATAAACTACCAAGGATGTAAAAGCAATGAAAGCACAAACCTGTCAATCAGAGGACGGATAACCTTTGGAAGCGCTGCCCTCCCAGCTAACTTTCACTTACTCCGACCTACAAGTCCCTAAATCTTAAGCATGTCTGACTGTTCTTCCAAGCCACGTACCCAAACTAGAGAGCTTCGCTGTTTAGATTACATCCAATTTATATTTCCCACGAAGGCGCAACAATCGTATCAATGGCATTTTAAAAGAATACTTGATGAATAAAAATTATTTCCAAGTATGCTAGCACATGTCTGTAATCTCAGCACTTGGAGACAGAAGCAAGCCAGATTATCTACAGTTATGCCAGCAAGAACTGCATAATAATATCGTGTGTGTGTGTGTGTGTGTGTGTGTGCGCGCGCGCGCGCGTGTGTGTATGTGTGTGTGGGTGGGTGTGCACGCGCACACGCGCAATGAAAACATTTAAAATCTAAAAGCTTTTTAAAGAAAAGTTTCCTTTTCTAATTATGTATAAGCAGAAGTATGTCTGCGTTTGTTCTCATGAATTCAGTGGCCACAAGAGGGCATTCGGTTCCCGGACCTGGAGTTACAGGTGGTTGTGAGCTACCCCAACGTGAGTGCTAGGAACAATTTCACCCCACCCCACCCCCTGCAAAGACGCTCTGACTCCTCCCTCGCAGCTGCGACAGCTGCTGTTCCACTTCTACACTAAGCTGGGTCACAGACTCGCATTCCTGGGTTTCAGCTATCTCATTAGCAGGACTATTATTAGTGTCATTGAAATGGCAGGATTCCCTTCTTTTTAAGGCTGAATAGTATTCCACTCTCACACACACAGTATTTAAAAGCTGTTCATTGCCGGGCAGTGGTGGCACACACCTGTAATCCCAGCACTCTGGAAAGCAGAGGCAGGCAGATTTCTGAGTTCGAGGCCAACCTGGTCTACAGAGTGAGTTCCAGGACGGCCAGGGCTACACAGAGAAACCCTGTCTCGGGGAAAAAGAACAAACAAATCCAAATAAATAAATAAATAAATAAAAGCTGTTCATCACTTCCTGTATCTAAGTTGTTTGCATTTCTTGACTTTGTGCACAGAGCTGCAATGAAACATGGGGCATGTCTGTCTCTGCAGTACAAGATTTCATTCTTTTGGGTACTGAGACTGCTGATCACATGGTGGTTCTATTTTTATTTTCAGGGAAACTCCACAGCACTTTGCATAATGACTGTTCTAATTTACATTCTCACAATGATGTTGAAGAATTCCTCTTCCTTGCCAATATTTGTTATCTGTTGAAGTTTTTTCATTTTTTATTTTTTATTTTATTTTATTATTATTTTTTTTGTCCTGAATTTGCTATACAGCCTAGTCTGGCCTCAAACTTGCAGCAATCCTCCTGCTTCAGCCTGCAGAATGCTGGGATCGTAGGCACTCTCCATACACCTAGCTTGTCTTTTTTGACAAGAGCCATTCTGAGGGAATGAATAAAAAACACACTATATGTACACAGTGGAGTTCCATTCCGCTATAAAAGGAAACAAATTTGTTAGGCCCTAGGTAAAATATTAAGGCCTAGATGGAATGCTAAGACCTAGGTAACAGTTACCTGAATAGCCTGCCTTTATAAGAAGACATTCTCATATGTTTCTGCAGCCAGAAACATTTAGAATGTTTTTTAATTAATTAATTAATTTTTAGACTTGTTTATTTTATTTATATGAATACACTGTAGCTGTCTTTAGACACATGAGATGAGGGCATCGGATCCCATTACAGATGGTTGATTGTGATCCACCATGAGGGTGCTGGGAATTGAACTCAGGACCTCTGGAAGAGCAGTCAGTGCTCTTAACCTCTAAGTCAACTCTCTAGCACCCACATTAGAACTTTCTGATGCCAAGATTGATTATATATTTTGTTATGTTCTTTGCCCTTGGGAACCAATCACAATAGAAGTCAATAGGATTGTTTTGTACAGTTACTCACAATAAATTTGGACCCAAACCAATAACAGAACAGCGCTTCCTGCACCTGTGTGTGGGTTTTTATAGTATTTGCCTTTATAAACTGCCCCTGGGATGGACACCAACATAAAAGAGACACCTCTACCAATATAAGAAACTATTTGGAATAAGACTTTCATTTTGAACCGGGCAGTGGTGGAGCACACCTGTAATCCCAGCACTCTGGGAGGCAGAAGCAGGCAAATTTCTGAGTTCGAGGCCAGCCTGGTATACAAAGTGAGTTTCAGGACAGCCAGGGCTATACAGAGAAACCCTGTCTCGAAAAAAAAAACAAAATCCAAAAAAGACTTTCATTTTGAGTAGTTGTCTAGTAAAGATTAAGTTCCCAAGACCTACTTGGCAGAAAGAGACATGTACCTGGATAACTGACATCCTGGTTGACATGTTAAGACATGAAAGGTTAGGGCTGGAGAAATGGCTCAGTGGTTAAGAGCACTGACTGCTCTTCCAGAGATCCTGAGTTCAAATCCCAGCAACCACATGAACCACATGGTGGCTCACAACCATCTGTAATGGGATCTGATGCCCTCTTCTGGTGTGTCTGAAGACAGCTACAGTGTACTCACATACATAAAATAAGTAAATAAATCTTTTTTTAAAAATAGTTTAAGACATGAATGTTAGACAAGTCCCATTCTAAGAGACAAGTTATGACATGAATTTTAGACAAGGCAAGTCCCCTGCCACAGTTGAATGCCCCAACCAATGGAAGCAGGATAAGTGTACAACAAAGACATGTTCATAGCCGGGCGGTGGTGGCGCACACCTTTAATCCCAGCACTTGGGAGGCAGAGGCAGGTGGATTTCTGAGTTCGAGGCTAGCCTGGTCTACAGAATGAGTTCCAGGACAGCCAGGGCTACACAGAGAAACCCTGCCTGGAAAAAACAAAAACAACAACAACAACAACAACAAAGACATGTTCCTAAGGAAATCGCCTATCCATATATCCTGATGGTGAAATAACTTAGGACAGATGTTCATGGATTTGGGGGCCTTAAAAACCCTGTAGAATCTTAACTCAATGCTATGGTTCAGTTCCTGAATCTATACTGACCATGGCCCAGGTCCATGGCTCTGGTTGACCAGTCCTGAGGTGTATGCTGAGTAAAAACTATCCCTGTCTGAATGAGGTCAACATTCATGTGGTTTGTAAGATGATTTCCCAACTAAAAATCATGCGATTTTTCATGAAAATATGTGAAACTGAAGATTAGCATATTAAATGTTATAAATCAGACTCAACTTTCTCTCATTTGTAGGTGGTATATTTTATATATGCACATAATTGTGTGTGTGTGTGTGTGTGTGTGTGTGTGTGTGTGTTGTGACAGGAAAGTAGATGCAAAACTGTCTAAGGAAACAAAGGGTCCTGGGGGGACAGTAATAGGGACAGGGAAAGGTGCTCAGAGTAATACTGTATTTATATGACATGTTTTTTAACGAATATAGACAAAAAAAATACAAATAAAAAATAAAGACACTGTGTTGCAGGCAAAGAGGGTAAATGGTGTCAGGCAGGAAAGGAGGCAAACTCCATCACAATTGTGCCACTGACTGACTGAGAGAGCTTCCAAGCTATGAACTAGGAAAAGAGTTTGTCTTAGAAACAGGGGAGGGTCATCAGCAACTGGAATTCACCAAGCAGATTGCCAAAGAGGACTTCACCAGAGAGCTCTCGAAGCATCTCAGGGACCAGGGAGCACCCCTTATTTCAGATGGATACACACAGGAACTCCGGGATGCCAAGGAAGGACACGTTGGATTAGAGGTGTAACCCTCAGCCAGCCCCTGTACCCACTGCTTGTTTGGACACACTTCATAACTCACACGGCACAAGAAAGTGCACACACAGGAATTCTGCCACAGAAGGAGTGCAGAACTGGACCTTGTTCAAATGTCCCAACGTTACCTGGCAACACTTGACCCAGAAGGATCAAGTTGTTTCCATGTAACTTATCTACGTCCCCAGAGAGAGTTCAGGGAGCTTCTCGGGAATCATAAAGTAACCCATTCTGCCCACCAAGCTAAAAGGTGCTGCACACAGTGAAATGCAGGAGGAGCACGGGCGAGTAGTAATGACCTCAAAGAGAAATAATAGAAATGGAATCAAAAGTCACGAGAACTCATGTCGAAAGACATTGAAGCAAATGCTTCAGACATTATAACTATTTTATGTGTTCAGTAAGATTAGTGAAAGAACAAATATATGTGATGAGTAGATCAGGGGAAGTCATAAATCACAGTGCATGGGGATTGCAGAAGAAAGGATGGTGGGCGAAGGGACCAAAAAGGAGAAATTGAAACACAAAATACAGATTAGGGAGAAAGAAATGGACAAAGTTGTTGAATATCGGTATCATAGGAGAGCTTCCGCCCCTGGCCAAGGCACAATTTGAGCCTCCAGGAAGGGGAGAGAAGAGAGAATAGAAAAAAGCAAAAAGGAAGGATATGTAATTAAAAAAAATTGATGCATGTTCTAAGATTATATGTTCAGTTGCCTGACTGAATCAGAAAAGGACCAAGAAGGAGCAAAGCACATGATACAAAGTACTGCTCAAAATCATTACGTCAAAAAAAGGAAGCTTCAAAATAAGGCAGAACCACACAACATACAGAGGACCAGAGATCTGAAAAAATCAGATGTTTTGGCTGTTGCCCATGCAGGTTGGAAGACACTGGCATAATAACTGCAGTATGGCAGCCAGGCGGTGGTGGCGCATGCCTGTAATCCCAGCACTCTGGGAGGCAGAGGCAGGTGGATTTCTGAGTTTGAGGCCAGTCTGGTCTACAGAGTGAGTTCCAGGACAGCCAGGGCTACACAGTCTCGGAAAAAAAACAAAAAATAACAAAGAAAACAAAACAAACAGACAAACAAACAAACAAAAAAACTACAGTGTGCCCAGATGAAAAATGGCTGACCAAGAATTCTATAGTCAGAATGCACATGTCAGAAATTAAGGGGAATGGAACCTAGTTGTTTTTTATTTCCCCACAGACTCTGTATATGTGATATGTGTTGAAGCTAAATGACATCATCACCAGGACACAGAACTGCATGACCAAAATGTCAAAAGAAATCTTCCCGCCAGAAGGTTGGTACTACAAGATAGAGATCTCCATCTCCAGAGAGGAGGGGAGAGCAGGAGACGCCATGGTCTGAAGACTATGTGGCTATCAGGCCTTACTATGTAAATCTCCATCCCCCTCTATTTCTCTCTCTCTCTCTCTCTCTCTCTCTCTCTCTCTCTCTCTCTCTGTCTCTGTGTGTGTGTGTGTGTCTGTGTGTGTGTGTGTATATACATCTGCACATGTGTGTGTGGAAGCCAGAGGTCTCTACCTTATTTTTTGAGTCAAAGTCTCTCATCGAATCAGCAGCTCAGCTAGACGTCAGCTGGTCTGGTTGGCTAATGATCTCCAGGATTCCTTCTGTCTCTACCTCCCCAGCCCTGGGATCCCAGGCACATCCTGTCTTGACGGGATTTTTGTTTAAAATAATTTCTCCTCTTTTGAAGCTACAATATAATTATATTATTTCCTCCTTCTCTTTCATTCCTCAAGCCCTCCAATAAACCTCTCTATGCTTTTGTTCAAATATATGACCTCTATTTTTTATTAGTTGGTGTTAAATGCATATATATATGAATATATATATATTCTTAATGCAACCTGTTCGGACTGTATAATAATGTTACTTGAATGTATATTTTTAGGACTGATAGTTTAGTATCAGATAACAAACTGGTTTGCTTTTTCCCTGGGGAAGACTATTTCTCCCACTCTGAGCATTCCTTAGCTACCTGTAGTTTTGTGGTGTTGTTGTTTTGTCTAGGGTTGAGGCTTTGTGTATTTCTGGTATGTATGATCATGTTTGAGTAATCACGTTGGTGAGACTTTATGAGTGTAGCTTTTGACATTACTAGGAGACACAATCTCACAGCAAACTCTCTCTGATCCCTTGGCACTTACAATCTTTCTGCACCTATCTTCTGCAATATTCCCCGAGGCTCAGGCGCAGCAGTGTGTTGTGGGTATCTCCACTGGCACTGGGCTCCACAGTTCTGCACTTTAGTTGGTTGCACTTTTCTGTAATGACCTTTGTCTCTTGCAGGAGAAACTTCCTTGAAAAGGGATAAAGACTACAATTGGGGCTGGAGAGATGGCTCAGTGGTTAAGAGCACTGACTGCTCTTCAGATGGTCCTGAGTTCAAATTCCAGCAACCACATGATGGCTCACAACCATCTGTAATGAGATCTGATGCCCTCTTTTTAGGTGTCTGAAGACAGCTACAGTGTACTTACATATAATAAATGAATAAATCTTTTAAAAAGACTATAATTATCTGTGGGTACAAAGACAAAGGTTTAGAATATTGTTATGAATTATACAAGTTCAGTAAAGTTGTGGTTATAGGTTCTCCTCTAAGATCCATGACTTCACTAGTTAGGCTTAGTTAGATAGGATTTCAGGACTGTAAGACCCCCAAAAACCGAGGGTGCCCCAGCACCCCACGCCTCGGAAGGCGACACCCAAATCACTCGTGAGAAATGGTCTCGATGCAATAACATGAGGATTTCTTTATTCCAGAATTCTGGGCGTCACAGCCATACACCGCACAGGGTTAGAGGACTGTGGACCTCAAGTGCAGAATTGAGACAGCTTTTGTAAGTTCACAATGAAGCCCGCGAATCATTCCTTAGCATCTAGAGCCCACGAATCACCAACCAATCATTCCTTAGCATCGAGAGCCCACGAAGTGCAAGCCAATCGATTTGTACCACTCCATGGTTTTTAGGCCAATCAGTTTAAATTATTGGAGCCCGCGCTCAGTGGACCAATTAGTTTCTTATTTTCTTGGAGTCTGTAGTTGCGTGAATTGCTGGATAGGTAATGGCATAAGCAGTTTACAGAAGCAAGATAAGCTTAGCTCCTTTCCAGTAACCTTGTGGGGCCAGGATCACCTATTCAAGGCCTTTTTGCCTAGGTCTTAAAGGGCGGACTCTGGAATGTGACCTTTTACCTAGTTTATAACAAAGAGCAGGCTCTGGAATATGAAGTGTTTGGGGCTCCTTAGAAGGCTGGAGTTAGGCTGTATTTTCTATTCTTTCAGGACCAGGTGTGGTTTCCCTCTAGTTGAGTGTATCTGAAGTACAATTAGAGAGCAGTTGGTTGCAGCCTAGGCATGCATGCCAGCACACATGCTTGGAGTTATTTTACCTTGCTAATTGCTTTTGTGGTTCACAGATATCACAGCTGGGTAGGAACCTAGGTTGCTTCCCTCCTAAGGAAGCTTGCGTGATGCCTTCCGGTACTGTGGAGAGCCTTTGGGGGTGGGGGACCTTTGGTAGGAATCTGACATTGGCCAAGGACAAGGAAATGGGCTTCCAGCTGGAATCTAACTTAGGCCTTGACCTGGAAGTAAGTTCTCTGCTGTAACAGAGAAGTCAGTTCAGGCAGGAATCTTAATCTTAGGGTGGAACAAAAGAAGCAGGCTTCAGGCAAGAATCTGATTTTGGGCCTGGACCCGGAGGTGGGCTCAGATATTTAGGTCCTTCTGACAAGCCCTTGGAAACTACTGTCTCAGGAGTGATCCAGGGGCTTTGCTTATAGCCTTGCTTCTTCCTCATTGTATTGCTCGCCTTTAATACTTGCATGTAATTAAAATGGTATAAAAGCAGATTGGGAAAAAGTAAACCTGCTCAGCCTCAGAACTGGCTGGAGTTGTCTAATTGTCTTTTCTCTTTTTAATCCTCACTCCTGCGCTGTAACTTATTGTAAAGTTGGGCATGCCTAGAGGGATTTCTGTTATCAGTTCAATATTCTAAACGTGTTTCAACACTAAGGAGCAAAGTTCTGGTTTCTTTAAGAACTCAGTTGTGTCATATGATGTTTTTCTGGATGCTGGTACGTGACGTTTTGATGAAAACAGTCACTTGAGAGGGCAGGTGATGCTTAAAAGAAAGAATGTAAATAGAGCCCCACAGACGCCAGGCCGAGGTGGTGCACGCCTTTAATCCCAGCACTTGGGAGGCAGAGGCTGATGGATTTCTGAGTTTGGGGCCAGCCTGGTCTACAGAATGAGTTCCAGGACAGCCAGGGCTACACAGAGAAACCCTGTCTCAAAACAAACAAAAAGAACCCCACAGACACTGAGAAGAGGCTCTTGCGTTGCTATGCTGTGTAATGCTTCCCTGGTCTTCACAGAGAGAATCGCACCAAAGAACTTTTAGTTTTTCAAGACAGGATTTCTCTGTAGCCCTGGCTGTCCTGGAACTCACTCTGTAGACCAAGCTGGCCTTGAACTCAGAAATCTGCCTGCCTCTGCCTCCCCTAGTGCTGGGATTAAAGGCATGCACCACCACCGCCCAGCCAGATTGGTTTTGTTAATAGTTTGTGGGGTCTGGAGAGATGGCTCAGCATTTGAGAGCACTGGGGTTCGGTTCTCAGAGACCATGCCCACTCAGCCAATCAACAGGTTCTCCAACACAGGAGTGAGGATTAAAAAAAAGACAATTAGACAGTATTGTAGCATGACCCCAGCAAGTTCAGGCTGAGGCAGGTTTATTTTTTTCCCCCAATCTGCTTTTATACCATTTTAATTACATGCAAGTGATAAGGTCAGTTCTAGGTTTCAGAACAAGCAAGGCAATAAACACAAATAGTTTAGGAACAGGCAAGGTAATAGACAAAGTCCCAAGACCACAGTTTCTAAGGGCTTATCAGGATGATCAAAATATCTGAGCCTACTTCCCTAGCCCAAAGTCATATTCACGTCAGAAGCCTGCTTCTTTATTCTAGCCTAAAATTAGATTCCAGCCTGAACTTACTTCCTTGTCATGCCCTAATGTCAGATTCCTGTCTGAAGCCCAGTTCCTGTCCTTGGCCAATGTCAGATTCCTGCCAAGTGGCCCCCCAAAGGCATTCCACATCTCAGCACCCACAAGGCAGCTCACAACTGTCTGTAACTCCAGTTCCAGGGGATCCAACACCCTCACACAGGCATACATGCCAGCAAAACACCAATGCACATAATATAAAAATAAACAAAAAATTTTAAAAATAGTTGATTTGTTTAATGATTTATTAATTAATTAGTTTCTTTTTTGTTTTTTTTGGTTTTGGTTTTTTCAAGACAGGGTTTCTCTGTATAGTCCTGGCTGTCCTGGAACTCACCCTGTAGACCAGGCTAGCCTCAAACTCAGCAATCTGCCTGCCTCTGCCTCCTAGAGTGCTGAGATTACAGGCGTGCGCCACCACCGCCCAGCTTTTTTTTTTTTTTTAGATTTATTTATTTATTATATATAAGTACACTGTATCTGTCTACACCAGAAGAGGTCATCAGATCTCTTTAGGGATGGTTGTGAGCTACCATGTGGGTGCTGGGATTCAAATTTATGACCTTCAGAAGAGCAGTCTTACCTACTGAACCATCTCTCCAGCCCCGTCTTTTTTTTTTTGTTTGTTTGTTTTTGTTTTTGTTTTTCGAGACAGGGTTTCTCTATGTAACCCTGGCTGTCCTGGAACTCACTGTGCAGACCAGGCTAGCCTCGAACTCAGAAATCCGCCTGCCTCTACCTCCCAAGTACTGGGATTAAAGGAATGTGCCACCACTGCCTGGCACAAATTTTTTAAAAAATAGTTTATTTGTTTAATGATTTATTAATTAATTAGTTTCTTAGGTCCAACACTAAAAGAACAAGCAACCAAAGAAAGTGGTTTCTCCAGAACATTCTCAGCAGCGAGAACAGATGGAATTCTCCACCACAGATCAACTTTCAAAGCACTGTAGCAAACACAAGAAGCCACGATGAAAGGCTATACTTCATGATTTTGTTCATTTAAAATACAGTATGTAGGGCCTGGAGAGACGGCTCAGTGGTTAAAAGCACTGACTGCTCTTCCGGAGGTCCTGAGTTCTGATCCCCACATCCAAATGGTAGCTCACAATCCTCAGTAATGAAATCTGACACCCTCTTCTGGTATGTGCGAAGACAACTACAGTGTACTTAGATATAACAATAAATAAAATCTGTAAGCCAGAGCAAGCAGGGCCGACAGGAGCAAGCAGAGGTCCTGAATTCAATTCCCTGCAACCACATGATGGTTCACAACCACCTGCACAGCTACTTATATACATAATAAATAAATAAGTAAGCCGGGCAGTGGTGGTGCACGCCTTTAATCCCAGCACTTGGGAGACAGAGGTAGGTGGATTTCTTTTTTTTTTTTTAATTGTTGTTGAGTTTTGGTTTTTTGGATTTGGTTTGGTCCCCCCCCACCCACCCACAGGGTTTCTCTGTATAGCCCTGGCTGTCGTGGAACTCACTCTGTAGACCAGGCTGGCTGGCTAGGGCAGGTGGATTTCTGAGTTCGAGGCCAGCCTGATCTACAGAGTGAGTTCCAGGACAGCCAGGGCTATACAGAGAAACCCTGTCTTGAAAAAAAACAAAAACAAAACAAAAAACAAACAAATAAATAAGTAAATAAATAAATCATTAAAAAATAAAATACAGTATGTAGGTAAATTCATAGTGACAGGAAAACGAATAGTACTGAGGGGCTGGACAGAGGCCAACAATTGAGTGCTGATGGGCACCAGGTGCCCTTCGGGGCTTTAAAATGTTCTAAAATGTGCTGTGGTGGCGACCTCACAATCATGCAAAATGCTAAAATGCATGGAGAATGACCTGTAACTCGCAGAGCTATGTGGCACAGGCATGTTTCTTGGTAAATCTGTCCTTTAGAAGCAGGAATGTGCCCTCTGCTAATGCCCCTGGCCTTGGAGTCTACGGTGCAGAAATAGCAGCAGATAACATGGTGCTTGCAGTTAGTGGCTTTGGCAGGACGCAGTGTCACAGGGCACACTGAGCCCTGATGTGTCAGTCCCTGAGTTCTGAGCTTTGGCCTCAAGGAAACACTGCCATTGTTTCTACAGTGGTCAGTCACTGTGGCTGGGGGGGGATCAGAATCCTGTGCCTACCACCAAGATGAGGAATTCGGGTCCTGCGACAGTCTGTCATCTAGCCAGTCAATGGCCTGTGTGAGTTTGAACTGACAGGGAAGCAGTAGGGTGTGGCATATTGGCAGTACATTTGCCTCGAATTCTCCAAGTCCCAGGTATTTGCATCCTTAGCACTACACAAAACGAGAAGTGGGAGCAGAGAGGACAGGCAGCCAGTACGGTGTCCTTACACTGATTTGTTTATTGTGTGTATGTATAGGTCTGTGTGTGCATGCACACTAAGGCATGGGTGCAGAGGCCAGATAACAATTCAACTCTACACCCAGGGAGTGAGTTCATGCCTTCCACGGTGTGGGACCTAGGATCCAATTCAGGTTGTCAGGCGTGTGAGCGAGCCAGAGCCTTTCCCTTGGAGACATCGTTCCAGCCCTAGAGGGAGAGCTTCTAAGAACACAGAGCTGCTTAATAAACTCCGTGCCTGACTGCAGAGGCAAACGGGGCGCGGGGGGGGGGGGGGGCAGGAAAGAGAGATGGAGAAGAGATGAAGGGCAGAAGAGATGGAGCCCAACGACAGACCCGGGACATTTTGCATTCCGTACCCCTGAGAAAACCGCATTCAATGCAGAATGCATTCTTCCTGGGGTAGTCCGGGCTCTCTCCTCTTATGCTTGGGTATCAGAGTTGGATCATCTCTGTGAGTCACAGCATCATCTGTAAGGCGACACTTCAATGCCCAAGCCGTTATGCTAAAAATATCTTAAAAACAGGATTTATTGCCAGGCAGCGGTAGGGCACACCTTTAATCCCAGCACTTGGGAGGCAGAGCCAGGCGGATTTCTGAGTTCGAGGCCAGCCTGGTCTACAGAGTGAATTCCAGGACAGCCAAGGCTACACAGAGAAACCCTGTCTCAAAAACTAAAAGCCAAAATAATAATAATAATTGTTGGTATGATGGTGTTGTCTTTAATCCCAATACTTGGGAGGCAGAGGCGGGCACATATATCAGAGTCCAAGGCCAAACCTAGTGTACTAGTGAGTTCCAGAATAGCCAGGGCTACATAAAGAGATCCTGCCTCAACAGTACTTCCCTCAAACAAACAAACAAAAACAAACAAACAACTGATTTATTGCTAGCCTTAGTGGTACTATGCCTGTGATTAAAGCACCCAGAAAAGTGAGAGTTCATATCTATCCTCAGCTACGCTGCACGTCCAAGGCCCTCCCGGGCCACATGAGACCTGCCTAAATTCAACTAAACAAGGAAACTAAAATATAAAATACAAACGTAAATTAGAGAGTCTCTCCCCCCACCCCCGCCCCTCACTTTCTGCTCTCTGGGATTGATGTCTGAAGGGCCGACCACCTGCCTCTCCTTCCCAGGGGGTCACTTCCTCTTTTATCTCCTCACATTCTCAGCTGCTCTGCTCATTCCTCCTCCCAGGAGCATCCAGGGAAGCAGGGAGAGGGACACAGAAGGTTCTTGAGCAGCTGGTACTATTTTAAGATGGTTTTAGGCTCGGATTTAGCAGGTGCTGAAAGCTGGGCACGTCCTTCTTAAAGATGGTCTCCTGTGCTCTGCGTACAGGGTGCTCCGTGTAGCGCACCCTGGAAATCTCGGCAGCTCCAGCTCTTCTGGCTCAGCCATCTTTTTCTCAATGCTCCCGGCACCTCTGTGGCTGCAGGAAACAGGAACCCATTTCTCAGAATCTGTATGGAGGCCTGTGCCTTCCCGGGCGATCCTGAGAAGACATATTGCTGTAAGAAGTTAATTATACACTTTCTTATTGCTTACGTCAGTTAATCATACTTTTAAGATATCTGTAAGTCAAAGGCGTTCCCCGTGGCTGCTCCCCTCCATTTTGTTTCTTCCTTCTCTCCTGCTTTTATTTGTGAAAGGGGAGTTGCTAATTGTTCATTTTTTTAGGAGGTGTCAGTGGTCCTGGTTTGGTAGCTGAAGCTTAGAGTCTCTCTAGCCGCACGAGGAAGAATAACAGGAAACCCACTGGTTCATTGATTATTAATAAGAAGTGTAATGATGGGGCCGGAATATAACTCAGGAGGTAGCATGGTTGTCTGGCAACGTGAGGCCCTGGATGCCCTCTAACAGCAATACCCCGGAAGTTCAAGGTGGGCTACACAGCATGGTTGAGGCCAGCCTAGGCTACACAAGGCCCAGTTTCAAACGGAGCAAACACCAACGATAGTGAAGAATTGCTCGCTGAAATATTGAGAGCAGGAGTTGAAGAGACGGCCCAGTGGGTAAACTGAGGAACGCGACAGACCTGAGCTGTGCATCCTTTCCTGATTACTTTTCTGTTGCTCTGAAGAGACAGCGTGACCAAAAAGAAAAGATCTAATCATTTAATTAGGGCTCTCTTACATCAGAGGGTGAGCCCATGCAGGTGGGGCACTTGAGCAGTACCTGAGAGCTCACATCTGACCCACTAGCACAAGGCAGAGACAGAGAGAACTCAGGATGGAAGGAGCTTCTGAAACATCAAAGCCCATTCCAGTCACACTTTCCTCCAACTAGACCACCCTTCCCAATCCTCCCCAAACAGTTCCTCCAACTGGGGCCCAAGTATTCCAACACATAAGGCATGGGGCCATCCTCTTGCAAACCACTCCATGGAAAAGCCGGGGACAGCAGGACAGGTCAGTAGACACACTGCTTTGGGGAACTGGAGACCGTAGGATAAAGCCCCTTTGGGAGCTCCAGGCCAGCCAGACCAGCCAAAACTGCCTCAAAAGATACCGTGGAAACTCGTAAAAGAGGAAAGCTAACAAAGCCTCTGCCCTCCACACATGCATGTCAACATGCAGAACACACAGGACACATGAATGAATGTTGGGAGCCTTAAACTAAACCCAGCCAAAGGTAAACCATGTTCAGACCTTTCTCTTTGAACCTCGAGTTTTTTTGTCTGGGGTTAGCGAATTTATTTTCACTCTGTTTTTGAAGCTAAATAGAATGACTCTGTGTTTTAGGCAGTGAGTATAAGTTATCTCTCTGCTTTCAAAACTGATAGACATTTGTTAAAAATCTAGAGCAAAAAGCAGTGACTTGAGGCTAATATGTGTGTCAAACTGAACATAAAATAAGCTGAGATGAACTCCAAAATAATTGCTATTTTTCAAATTTTTAATGTCATATGTCATTAATATACTCCTTTATAGAAATATTCTAACAATTCCAAAGTACACACACACACACACACACACAGAGTTATGCAACGTTAGATTTTTACAGGAATAACCTCTTGCGAACATAGTTTCCTATGGCTCATACTGTGAGCTAATAATTTGTTCTGAGAAATTCCCAAGGCAATGAACAGAGCTCGTTTGAACAACTACATAATATTCAATAGTGGACTGCAAAAAATATATTCATGCAAACTATTAATGAACCCTTACACTCCTTTGAATTTTCAGGCTTTATACAAAACAGTGCAACAAATAATAGATGTTCCTAGAGTCAGGCTTTTTTTTTTTTTTTTTGAGATCGAATCTCACTGTTTAGCCAAAATGTCCTCAAACCCACGATTCTCCTACAGTAGTCCCTCTGTGCTGAATGCATAGGTGTACAACTGTATGCCTAGCAGTCTGTATCTCTACAGAATCAAAAACAACATCATCATCAACAACAACACAGTATATTGGTAAGACAACAAAATATTCTGTTAGCTAGTACTGTATATCTGCTTGCTTACAGGAGAGCTACAATGGCAGACACCACCTCTGAACCTGCACAGCATTCTCTGCACAGAACAGCACCCACAATTCTGAGAGCCCGGCTCAGAGCAGAGCGCCTAGTTCCTGTGTCCTGGGTAGTAGTTGCTAGCTGACTCTGGGAGCAGTTTCTCAACCCTCCTCTGCCTCTCCTTCTCCCCCGCCCCTCCCCCCCACACTTGTATGTTCCAGTTGTTCAGAATGTCAGGACACACTGCTCCAGCCTCGGCTCCTTCACACTCAGACCTGGGGGTGCTGATTGCCAAGCCCTACGACAAGACCCAAAGGTTGGGTTCATAAGCGACTCTTTTAAGCAAGGACACTCTATCAAGTCAAGCCACAGTTGAGCTTCATTACAAGGGAAGACTTCCATTACATTTTTTTATTAGCTGAAAGAAAACCCTACCACGCTTGGCTTCTTACGTGGGCTATAAATAGACATTGTCATTCAGCAGAAAGGAAGCAGAAATATGATAAGTTTTACATAAGGCTCAGGGTCACCCACTCTTGGCTCCCCTAGCATGACAGCAGGCCTTAGCCACAACTCCCCACCTGGCAACTGGAGAAGAAAATCGTAAGAGAACCGAGGTCCAAAGGCATCAGAGTGTATTTTTAGACTTTTGTGGAGTCATGAGCTGTTCTTTTTAGGTGTGGATTTCACATATTAAAATTCAGTGATCAGTTTTCCAAATTTCATCAAAACCCTTTGGGTAATAATCACAGTGAAAAGCACCTGCATGGTGGGAACCCCCTACCTCCCGCCGTAACCAGAGACATATGTTTGAGTAAATCCCAGGTTTATGTTCCTTAGCAGTTCTACCTGTGTCCTGTGGTGCCCTGGGTCTTCCCAAGTTGCTAATTGTAAAGGCTTCCGTAGTCTGGCCTGCGAGGCTTGGAGGAATGCACGCCATGCTCAGAGCCAGCAGACACAAATGCCAGGTAAGGAGTCAGGCAAGGGCAGCCGGACATAACATTCTCTGTCTGTGTCGAAGGAAATGTGTTGAACAATGTTTCCTACCAGGTTGAATTTCATTTCACCATGCTAAAGAAAGCAAGCTTTCAGAGATAAAATAATTTTCTTACAAGAGTTTAAACACAGCTCAAGTCTTTCAATGAAATCTTTTGTTTGTTTTTAAATCGTTCAGTCGGGAGATGGCTTGGTAGGTGCAAGGTTGACAAACTTGATTTTATCCCTGTAATCTCACATAAAGGTGGATGGAGAGAGCCAACCCCACTCCCCCGGTAATAATACATAAATAAGCAAATTGTTGTGTTTAAAGACTTAGCTATGCCCTGAGTTTTCTTACTAAGATTCAGATAAGATTCCTTGAACTTGGGACACTGTTATGCAATGTCTTGCAATGTGGCACAGAGCTGGTGTTTATTGCTTAGGGGACATGAGGCCTGAATTCATTCTCTCTTTTTTTTTTCTTCTCGTTTTTTTTTTTTTTTTTTTTTTTTGAGACAGGGTTTCTCTGTGTACCCTGGCTGTCCTGGAACTCACTCTGTAGACCAGGCTGGCCTCGAACTCAGAAATCCACCTACCTCTGCTTCCCAAGTGCTGGGATTAAAGGCATGCACCACCACCGCCGCTGGCGAGTTCATTTTCCTACACCAAATAGATATGCAATACTCAATACAGGCGACTCTCCCTTGCCAAGACCAAACCCAGTCCTTGGGTGCTTTTTTTTGGGGGGGGGGGGGGGAATGGCTTTCTGTCTCTTAATACTGGTGCTTAATTAAAATCCACACTTATAAAATTTCTTAATAGACTCCAACTATGCATCAGTCTGCCAACAGAGTTGCATTGCCAGCCCCTGGAGTGTCCTTTGGTTTGGTTTGGTTTGGTTTGGTTTGGTTTGGTTTGGTTCGGTTTGGTTTTATGTTGTCTGTAATGTTCATGAACTAAAAAGTAAAAAGTGTACTTGGCTTGTTATCATTGATAAGCAAAGGATTGCTGTTAGTAATGTAGGTGTGCTAGGCTGGTTATCATAGCTCAGGAAAGGATTGTTGTTAGTAATGTTGTAAAGACGATGCTCTCCAAAAGGTGGGTCTTGGAGACACCATCGACTAAGTTAAATTAGCAGATCTCAGAAGTTTATTTTAATCAGAAAAAAAAACAACAGAACAAAAAAGAATAAAAACTAGGAAAGCATTCATAAACCAAGAGCTGTGTGTGTTGGGAAGTTTCACTCACTGATGTGTGTATGTGTTAGATCACCTGGAAAAATACACTGACTTCAGGTTTAGACTTTCATAGGTCAACTTAGGAATACTTTTATGCCTACCATTATTATATTTATATAAAATTTTCCATGATAATCTTCAATTCTAACATGTTTTTCTACATTTTTCTACAATTTTATTAGAAATATTTTCCATGTAAATCTTCAATTCTATCAGAAAATGTTTCTATCCCATATTTCAATTAATTTAGTAATGTTTTACATGTCCACCACTTTACTCTTTAATTTTCCATGAAAATTGCCAGTTTTTACGTGTTTATCTGAAATATTTTCCATGTAAATCTTTAATTTTATCATAAAGTGTTTTTACTTCCCTTTTCAATTAAAAAAAAAAAGGACTTTCAAAGGCTTGAAAGCAGTCATGTTTACTTATTTGTTGCTTTGAAAATGCTCCTAGAGGCTGGGCAGTGGTGACTCATGCCTTTAATCCCAGCACTTAGGAGGCAGAGGCAGGTGGATTTCTGAGATCGAGGCCAGCCTGGTCTACAGAGTGAGTTCTAGGACAGCCAGAGCTACACAGAGAAACCCTGTCTCAGAAAAAAAAAAGGGGGGGGGGGGGAGAAAAGAAAATGCTCCTAGAGGCCAGGCAGTGGTGGCACACGCCTGCCTGTAATCCCAGCACTTGGAAGGCAGAGGCAGGTGGATTTCAGAGTTCCAGGCCAACCTGATCTACAGAGTGAGTTCCAGAATAGCCAGGGCTACACAGAGAAACCCTGTCTCAAAAAACCACAAGAAAGAAAGAAAGAAAGAAAGAAAGAAAATTCTCCTAGACCTTTCCCTTTCCATAGGACAAGAACATTTCATGGCAATCAGATGTTAAATGGAAAGAAAAAAGGTAGTACTGGCCTAAAGTGTCTAGAAATGAAATATTTGACTTACTCTCTTATTTATCCTATTTATAGAAAACCATTACATCTGCTGAATTGCCGGTAAATTGAATTAAAAACTTGGTCCATATCATAGACCAGACCACATGTTTCCTCTGCACTTAAGATACATATGTAATACACAGTTCTTGTGCTTTATAAGATATACACTTTGCTAAAGGACAGAGTTGCCAACCCTCAAGGGGAATTTGGCCTCACAGCAGTCTAATGTCCTCTGTTTCTCAACAAAGACTCTGCTGGCCTTGTCTTTACATTTTTCATCCTGTTTATTTTATAGCTTTTCAGGCACATGTCATACGTGCAGGTTCTTAGGCAAGCCTGGCTGGTAAGTTTCTAGATTGGGTGGTAGGTATATCCTAGCAGGTGCCAGCATGGGCCCAATGTTTTCCTGCCCACCTATAGCTCTACCCAAGTTGATACAGATACTTTTGAAAATATACCAATGCTCACACACACAGTAGTACAGTAATATATAAAATGAAAAGATATGCTTTCTTATCATAGTAATTACAGCGTGAGTGCATGTGCCCATGAGTGCGCCCATATACCATGGTGTGCATGTATGTTTGAAGGCTGGAGAACCAACTTTCAAGATTTAGTTCTTTGCCACATGGGTCCTGGGGATTGAACTTGGATGGTGAGGCTTGGAAGGTGATACCCAAATCACTCGCGAGAAACGGTCTCGATGCAATAACATGAGGATTTCTTTATTCCGGAATTCTAGGTTCCACAGCCATACACCTCACAGGGCTAGAGGACTTAGGACCAAGAGTGCTGAATTGCGACAGCTTTTATAAGTTTACCTCGAATCACAAGCCAATCATTTCTTAGCATGGAGAGCCCTCGAAATGCGAGCCAATTGATTTGTACCACTCCATAGTTTTTAGGCCAATCAGTTAAATTATCGGAGCCTGCGCTCAGTGGACCAATTAGTTTCCTATTTTCTTGAATGTCTACAGCTGCGTGAACTCCTGCATAGGCGTAATGGCGTAAGCAGTTTACAGAAACAAGATAAGCTTAGCCCATTTCCAGTTACTTTATGGGGCCAGGATCACCTATTCTAGGCCTTTCTGCTAACTCTAAACAAAGGGCGGGCTCTGGAATGTGACCTTTTACCTAGTTTCTAATAAAGCAAGATAGCATTTTAAACTTCTGACTTCTTGGGGTCATTAGAGTTAGGCTGTATTATTTTCTATCCTTTCACTCCCAAGAGTTCCTCGTGGCAGTGGGCTGTCACCCTGGCTGCGTTTGTCTGTTTGTCTGTCTGTTGTGACAAAGTCTCATTTAAGCCAGGTCAGCTTGAACCAGATCATCCTGCCTCTGCCTTCTGAGTGTTGAAATCACAGGTGTGCGTTATAGCTACTTCTAAACCTATTGTTGTTGTTGTTGTTATTTTCAGAGAACAGAATGAAAAACTCAGAAAAGAAAGGCAAGCAAGCAAAAACAAGCAAACTAGTTAAAGCAGGTGAAATGTTTTTCTAGATCTAAAAGTACAAAAATAAAAAATATCAAGCTTGGTGGTGGTGGCACATGCCTTTAATCCCAGCACTCGGGAGGCAGAGGCAGGCAGATTTCTGAGTTCAAGGCCAGCCTGGTCTACAAAGTGAGTTCCAGGACAGCCAGGGCTACACAGAGAAACCCTGTCTCAAAACCACCCCCCAAAAAAATCAAAACAAAAGAATGCCTGAACTGCTCAGTGGTGCTGCCATCTTGGTCCTGCCTGTACAGCTGCTCGCCCCTGTGTGAGACGCCCCCTCCTCATAACGGCACTCAGCGCGTACTTAACGGAAAAAAAAAAACACCAACCAAACAAAAACATTTTAATCAAATTCATATGCAGATTAGATGGGCTCTACCCAATTTCTCCTATCATAATTGACCAGAGCTATGCTTCTTCCATGCCTTGTAGAGTTTTAGAATAATTTTCTTTGAAGCACCTTTCATAACATTATGAAATATAACCTTTAAAAATGTTTTTAAAACCAATTTCCTATCCTCTTGTTAACTTGTGAAAGCATTAGTCAGTAAAAGTTAAGTTATTTATTTTTATGGTTTTTTTTTTTGTTGTTGTTGTTGTTGTTTTAAATTGCTCTTATATAGGAAATTGGGGCTGGGTAGGTACAATCAAATTTGCCTGTGTTTCTAAGTAATTTTACTTGTTATCTCAAATACTTTAAACAAGTCTAAAGTTTGCATCCTTTGGAGTTACCTTTCAAAGTGCCTCATGGAGACAATAAAATCGAAATTAGCAGAGGTGATTAATGTCCAAAACAAGAAATATGTGGTAAAATTGAAAATAGTGTTTCTTACTGTTTGTTTTATTTTGCAGGTAACCTTTAAAAGTAGGGCCAGCAAGATGGCTGAGTAGGTGAAGGTGCTTACAGCCACGGCCGAGTTTGCTCTCCTGATCTCACATGGTGACAGGGGACTCTACTCCTTATAGTTGCCTCAGATTATCACATGCTCACTATGGCACAAGGATACCCTCATTATACACACCACACACACACACACACACACACACACACACACACAGACATACACACACAGACATACATCACATACCACACACATATATCACACACACACACTACAACATATACATGTATATACCCTCACCACATATACCATACACACATAAACACACACATACCATACCACACCCCACAAACACAATAATAAGTGAAAAATAAAAATCACAGCACTTCTAGAAATTAATAATGTAACAAAAAGAAAAGCTAAATAGAGAACTTGAAAGAATTGTGAGAAAAGTAGAGAAAAGAAACATTAGCTAGCAGTCTATAAAGAATATGGCAGCCAGACATGTGCTTGGTAAGAATGAGAGACCTGGGCGGTGGTGGTGCAGGTCTTTAATCCCAGCACTTGGGAGGCAGAGGCAGGCAGATTTCTGAGTTCAAGGCCAGCCTGGTCTACAGAGTGAGTTCCAGGACATCCAGGACTATACAGAGAAATCCTGTCTCAAAAAACAAAACAAAACAAAACAAAACAAACAAACAAACAAAAAAGAACGAGGGAATATCTGGGTGTGGTGGGCAGACCTGGGATCCTGGTGGAGGAAGGAAGGTTGGGAGTTCAAAGTCAGCCTAGAAATGCAATACCAAAGGAACAAAATGAGTAAATAAACATCATGAAAATAGCCCAGCTCAGAATGAGTGGGACACATCAAATATTGACGTATCAATATTCCCAATGGGACACTGTGGGGACAGCAATGGTGAGTGGGGGAGGGGCATCGAGCACCAAGGAAATGAGTCCTGAGGAAGGTACCTCGAGAAGGGAGCCAAGCCTTCAGGGCATGTGCACTGACTTTCCAGAGACTTGAGAGATGGCAAAATAACAGGTCAGCCAGTCATGTCTGGGCCAAGGAAAGATGGTTAGGGATGGACATTTCAAAGTTTGTAAAATACCAAGAGAATCAATTGATTCTCTTGTTGGTAGAATTTTCTTTTATAAAAGTAAAAACTGAAAAGGAGAGATGCAACTTTTCCAAAAGGAAGAGTCTGCTATGTTCTCTATAAAGTGTATAGACTGAGATCCACTATCCAAGGCTGAGTGTCTTGGAGGCTGAGGAGTTGAACAAATTCCATTTCCACTCCCAGGGCTTAGTTTCTGGTTTTAGAGATCCTTTAGAGTCACACTATTATATCACTCTGTGTGTGTGTGTTGGGGGGGGGGGTCAGAGGTCAACATTGGTATCCCTAAGGCACTAAAGGCACTGCTCTCCTTATTTTTGAGACAGTCTCTCACCGAGCCCTGGCCCCTCTGATCGGGCTAGGCTGGCCCACAACCCCAGGCATGCTCTCGTATCTGTCTCCTCATCGCTGGGTAACAGGCTTGGACTACTATACTTGATCTTTTAAAGACCAGGGGTTCTGATCCAGGGCTTCCTGCTTTCTAGGTAAGCACTTTACTAGCTGAGCAATGCCCCAAGCCCATTTCCATACTTCAGTAACTTCCTCTTCGTTCCTTCTTAAGTAGTACCTCCCCTCTAACTCTTATTCATGTTCCCCCTTAATTAACTGTAATTACGCGAAGATGTTGTCATGTCACAGTTAAGAGCGTGAACTTTGGAATCAGAAAGATTGAGTGGAATACTGATTTGACTCTTTATTTGCTATATACCTTTGTTGAGTTGCAAAATATAGCGAAATAATGTCTATGCTAAAGAGGTAATGAGAGGGTTCAATGAAACCATATAGAGAGCTGCTGTGTTCTCTCAGTCAGCCTTTAATTATGACTAAGCTCTGGAAAACTCTCGCTGTTAGAATCATATTAAGCATGAGACTCATTTAGCTGAAATCATTATTAGTATTTTCTGCTTTTTGAAACTGTTGAGTTCTGAATTGTTATTGGATCATAAAGTGAATTCGCTGGGTCATTCTGAAGGTTTTAATACCGGAAGGAAGACAACAAGGAGTACTTTGCACTAATAAGGGATTGATGTAAGTGTTCAGTAAATGTTGGCCTAGGTACTATTTGGTTTCTCTTTTTAAATAAGCAGTTATAGAAAGATATATTGAAAATATTATAAATAATTGTAAAAATTGCTCAGCCTTTTCTCTTTCCTTCCCTTCCTTCCTTTCCTTCTTTTCTTCCTTTCCTTCCTTCCTTCCTTCCTTCCTTTCTTTCTTTCTTTCTTTCTTTCTTTCTTTCTTTCTTTCTTTCTTTCTTTCTTTCTTTCTTTCTTTTCCTTTTTAGGGTAATACAGGATCTCAGTATGTCGTTCTGGAACTCACAAGAGATCTGCCTTCCTGTGCCTCTCGAATGCTGGTTAAAAGTACATACCACTGTGTCTGACCTCATAATAATAAATGTAGTGGGTCAGTCTGATGCTGCTTGTATCTTGTAGGTAAAACTGGTTCCTCAAGATGTGGTTGTCCCCAGACGAGCGGATGCTCACATACTCAAGCGATGCCATGTGAACCTTCTCCCCAATTTAACTGGTCAATCAGAGGCAGAGGCAGGCGGATTTCTGAGTTCGAGGCCAGCCTGGTCTACAGAGTGAGTTCCAGGACAGCCAGGGCTATACAGAGAAACCCTGTCTCAAAAAAACAAAAACAAAACAAAGGCTAGAGCCTGTGATTGGGCAGTGGAAGGCGTAAGGACTGGAGGTTGTAGAAACAGGAAGCAACAAGGGTTTTACCGCTGGATTTGCCTGCCCTCCTGGCCATGCAGGCCTGGTTCATGGTGGCTTCCACCTCTCCATTTGCCCATCTGCAAAGTCCTCTCGAACCTTCATCTGCGGGTGACTGTGCTGAGACACGCACCTCCCAGCCACGCACCTCCCTGCTGGGTAGTCTTTACCCAGAGTACAGTTCCAGTCTAGGCAGGAGAAAACAATTAATAAAACCGAGTTGAAGGAGACTATACAACACTCTGAAAGTTGTCACCTCCATGAAAACCACAGGAAGAGCTGGAGGTTACAGACTAACCCTATCAGTTGGGAGCTGGTGGCAGCAGGTGGCAGATTTGATTCTACCCTGGGCTACGCAGGGACAGCTCCTCTCAGAAAGGAACAAACAAAAAACCCCCGACATGCATATATAAAATATGAACAAACCTATCATAGATCAGAGGAGACAATGTAATTTGATATCCAGAATGGGATCCTAGTATAGGAAAGGAAGAAAGGGGGGAGGGAGGAAGGGAGGGAAAGTGTCTGGGGGTTGGACTAGAGACACTTTAGTAAAGTCTAGAATTTAATTTTCACTAGATTTCTTGCTTTGACAACTGTCCCATGGTAATCAATCTGTTAACATTAGGTTAAACTAGAAGGATACATACTGGAACCCCATAGTACTCAGCTTTTCTGTAAATGTTAAAGTTGTTCTAAAATAAAATATTATTTGTAGAAGAATATCATTTGCTGGGCAGTGGTGGCACACGCCTTTAATTCCAGCACTTGGGAGGCAGAGGCAGGTGGATTTCTGAGTTCCAGGTCAGCCTGGTCTACAGAGTAAGTTCCAGGACAGCCAGGGCTAACAATCAAACAAGTCTGAGGCAGGGGCTCAGCTGGTGGAGTGCTTTCCTAGCATGCACAGCACTCTGTGTTCTTCCCTGATGCCATATAAACTGGGAGTGGGGGCTAGAGAGATGGCTCCTTGGTTAAAAGCAGTGGCTGCCCCTAAGGCTTGCTGTCCTTGCAGGAGACCCAGGTATGTGAGGTGGCCCATAGCTGCCTGTGACTCCAGTCCCAGGGGATCCAATGTTGCCGGTAAGCACGTAACAAACACAACAAACAAATCTCTAAAGATAAACAAACCCGGTTTGTTAGTGTTTAATGGCCCTCAGTACTAAGATCCTAAAGGCAGGAGGATCTGGAGTTCAAGGTCATCTTCAAGGAGAATTCAAAGCCAGTCTGGGATGCTGGAAACCTTTTTGATAAACAGAGAAAAAAAAAGGAAGGGAGGAGGGAGGGAAGGAGAGAGGAAGGGAGAGAGTGAGGGAGGAAGGAAGAAAGGAAGAAGGAAGGAATAAATGAATAAGGTTGGCATTACCCACGGACAGTGCACTGTGTGCCCTGTTGTGATCTAAGGGTTTTGTAGAAGTTAGAAAATGAATTGGTGGATAAATGGAGACTCCAAAGACAATTTCACTGGCTAAAGCTATGTTTCATGGGCTCAATCGAGGTAGATCCTGTGGTCTTTACACTTTGATTGGCAGATTGCCCCTCTGATTCCTCTTCGCCATGTTCTAGAGGCTCCCGACTAGAAGAATGTCACAAAGGTTTTAGGGTTTTACAGATAGCAAGGCCACACCCTCTTTACTTCCTGTCCCACACTGGCTTGAGACTTTTGTCACCTTAAGGACTAAAACACTACATTAGCAAAACTATGAAATCTTTGAAGAGAGTGAGGGTTGATCTAATATCGGAGGGTGAGCTGCCCTGAGATGTCATTTGTATAATTTAGGTATCACTGTTTATCTCAAAACTGCAACGCACCGCGAGCAGCTCTGTTGAGCTCTGTGCCACCTCCCAGTTCGTGTTTACCTGTGGCTCTATTCCTTTCCTTATAACTGGGTCGTATCATTCGATTATATTAATAAACTTATTTTGTAAGTGTAGTATGTTTTCTCTACTCTTTGCCAATGCCGCACCTGTGAACACTGCATTTTGACATGTGCACCCCTGGGATAAGCTTGTTTCAATTTCTTCTCTGCCAGAGTTAGGCTGTTTGATCCCTCCCTCCCTCCCTCCCTCCTTTCCTTTCCCTCTTCTGTGCTTCCTCCCTTATTAATTGTGACTGCAAGATCATTCTGACCAAGAAAAGGCCTCATAAACCTACTGAGTGCATACGCAGGGTAAATGCTTACAAGTTGCATTGATGGTTTAAATAGCGAGAACAATTAAAATACATCTTCAGAGAAGTTCAGAAACGTATTCATTTGTGTATCAGAAAGGGAGGAAGTAGAGTTGGAGTTAGGGTCACATATGTGTTCCATCTGTTGAAGGTTAGGGTGACCCTTTTTAATATGCGTACTGGTCATTAACATGATCTATTACTATGTCCTTCCTCCAATTTTCTATGAGATTTTTTTTGCATATTATGATTTAGAAGAGATCTTTGTTATCGAGATCAAAGATATCATTGAGTAGAGTATGACTTAGTCTATCAGAAGTGGGAGCTACTCAGAGATGGCCTTTTGTACAATGTCATTTGGGGGGGGGGGTAGGTTTTTTTGAGATAGGGTTTCTCTGTATAGCCCTGGCTGTCCTGAAACTCACTCTGAAGACCAGGCTGGCCTCGAACTCAGAAATCTGCCTGCCTCTGCCTCCCAGAGTGCTGGGATTACAGGCGTGCGCCTCCACCACCTGGCACAATGTCACTCTTTATCTAAGCTATTAAGAGCACCGCTTGCTCTTCCATTGGACATGGGTTCAATTCCCAGCATCCACATGTTGGCTCACAACCATCTGTAATTCCAGTCTCAAGAGGCCCTATGCCCTCATTCAGCCTCTGTAGATACCAATCATGCCTGTGGTACATAAGCATACAGTCAGGCAAAATACTTGTATACATAAAAAAATAACATAATAAGCACAAGTATTAAAGAAATAGCCACTTGGGTCAACAAGATGACTCAATGATGGCTGTTGATCTGAGTTTCTGAGACCTACATAAAGGTATAAGAAAGGAACAAACTTCACAAAGTTATCCTCTGACCTCTGCACATATGATGTGGCATGCGCACCCACCAAACATCATGTATAAAATAGCAATAATAGCAGCACATTTTATTTTAATTAATTAATTAATTGGTTTTTTGAGACAGGGTTTCTCTGTGTAACCCTGGCTGACCTGGAACTCTGTAGACCAGGCTGGCCTCAAACTCAGAAATCCGCCTGCCTCTGCCTCCCAAGTGCTGGGATTAAAGGCATGCGCCAACACTCCCTGACTAGCACATTTTATTTAAAGGACTAATCATTGTTCTTTCATATGGCTTATTTTTATTGCCACACCATCTTCTAATTATGCACATGGAAAGTTTTCTCCTGGTGAGAAGTTTAAAATATTCAGTTAGGCATCCTGTCTTGAGCAGTGGCTTCTGGGTGATTTCTGAGATCTCCCCCAAATAGTAGTGATGTTATAGGAATTACTCTAAAACCACAAGGTGGGGAGGCCAGGCAAGCAAGAATTGACAAAAACTCACAGGGCAATAGCAGGTTGCCAAGGGCAACAGCCCATTGTCTCAGCTGTCTCTCTAGGTCATTCTGATCCAGGTAGCAAGTGAAGTCAGTCAGGCTTGGCAAATAGGCAGTAGAAACAGTGTTTCAAGTAACTAAAGAGAGTAATAAATCAACATCTAATAATTGGCCTTTTGTACCTTATTCTACTTAAGTAAGATTGTGTGGTTACATACACAAGGTGCTGGGTTTAATCCCAAGAATTATTAAGAAAAATCATTGCACATACACCTGGACCTCTACATCTATGAGACCATGTGGTCCCAATAAACCTCAGTGCAGAAATAACTGTGTCAGAACTGGGATCTGCAAAAACTTTCCTGTCAATATTCTCTAAGCAAGATAACGGAGCAGCTCCTTATTTGCATAGCAATTATATTGCATTGGTTACTGCATTCTCCACAGAGATGGTTTGCTTCCCATAACTCAGGGCTGTCATGGTTCCGCAGCTAGTGACAGGTGTTTGTCACCTCAATAGCTTCCCAGACCCGAGGAGACCCCAAGACCTTACTTAGTACATCTGACTCCATGATGGAAATACCATTCAGACTGTAAAACTCAGCATGGAGTAGACAACCCCAGCTGCTAAAATGAAAACGAAGACCTAACTCATCAAAGTCCATAATTCTGAGATGCTCTCTAAATGTGCTAACCTTGCGTTTTGGCTTCCATTGTTCCCAGGGTAGTCACCAACTGGCTAATAAAGATTTTTTATGGGCTCAAACCTAATGTCTGAGTAGTTTTCTCAGGTGGATGCCTGACAACCGTCGCCAAGCCTGTTGACCTGAGTTCCATTCCCCTCACACGGTGAATGAAGAGAATTGACACCTACAAATGTCTTATATGCTGCACCTGTCCCCCAACAAAAATAAATACAATAAAAGATGGATAAATATAAAGGACAGTGTATATAAATTATATGTAAATACTTCCTGCTTTCTGTGATGTACTGGGATACCTGCAGATTTAGGACCAGGAGTTTTGTTTGTTTGTTTGTTTATTATATGTGAGTACGCTGTAGCTGCCTTTAGACAGATTCAAGAAGAGGGCGTCAGATCTTATTATGGATGGTTGTGAGCCACTATGTGGTTGTGAAATTTGAACTCAGGACCTTCTGAAGAGCAGTCAGTGCTTTTAACTGCTGAGCCATTTCTCTAGCCCATAAGAGGTACTATAGGCCTTTGTCTACTTGTACAATATCCATAATTATTTTTATGCTTAAATCTTTGTTCTTGTCGGGCGGTGGTGGCACATGCCTTTAATTCCAGCACTTGGGAGGCAGAGGCAGGAGGATTTCTGAGTTCAGAGGCTAGCTTGGACTACAGAGTGAGTTCCAGGACAGCCAGGGCTCTACAGAGAAACCCTGTCCCGGGGTGGGGGTGGGGGAAGGGAACTATGTTCTTGCTAGAGAATATATTTTATTTTATTGTTATTATTATTATTATTACTATTATTATTTGGATTTGTTTTTTTTTTTCGAGACAGGGTTTCTGTATAGCCCTGGCTGTCCTGGAACTCACTCTATAGACCAGGCTGGCCTTGAACTCAGAAATCCGCCTGCCTCTGCCTCCCAAGTGCTGAGATCACAGGCGTGTGCCACCACCTCCGGCTTTTTGTTTTTGTTTTTGGATTTTATTTAATTTTATGGCCTTCTTAGCCTTGAGCAGGCCCTTCCCAGACTTGAGCAGGCGGAACAGACCTTGAGCTCCAGCCACAACAGACGTAATTGACCTAGGTGGAGTGGAGTCCCCGGAGGTGGTTGTACGAACCTTAGGTGGAGTCAACTGCCTTGATTGCACGTGCAAGTTGTCACAGGAACTTAGAAGAAGGGACCGCCTGCTGACCTTGCTTTGCCACATAATCCAGCGGAAACAAAGGATAGGGTCTGTGGGCTTGCCCTGTGTAAATGCACTGCTGACTATTACACTTGGAGTCTCGATTAGAACCTTGTCTTGGCTTAATTCACCCACCCCTCTTGCCCTGCCCCCATGATCTCATTTCCAGCCCCCCTTTCAGGTAAACCCAGTTTGTCCATGGCCACTGGACAGCTACTTTATTTTATTTTATTTTAAATTTTGAGGCAGGATCGCAGGATCTCACTATGTAGCCATAACTGGCCTGGAACTTGTATAGACTAGGCTAGGCTGGTGATCAGAGATCACTCTGCCTCTGTGAGATTAAAACTGTGAACAAATCATGCCTGATTTTGGAATAGATTTTGATGGAAACAGTAAGGGAAGGTTGTGCACTTGTTAAACAAATTCTAGCTTCTCTGTTAAATAACCAGGCCTTGGCGGACTGATGCTAATAATAGTCACACACAGTCCAAACTAGAAAAATGGCAGGTGGCCTGGTAAGTGGGCACACCATGCTCCCAACACTCAGCACTCACCGGTCACCAACCCAGAAGCTCACCGAATCACAAGGTAGACAGTGTTTATGCAATTAGTCTCTAGGGACCTTCCCTCCCATTCTGAAGGTCAGGGGGTTGATCCCATTGAAGTGCCTATTTTAAATTATGCCTCTCCAGCCATTGATTAGCTTTTTGCCAAGGACAAACAGTGTAGTCTCAATTAGGCAAGTTTAATTTATTTTCAAGTATACCACTTTGGAAAGATTTAAAATCAAGGTAATGGCTAGTATATTCTTTTATTTTTGCAGAAGTGAGGAATGCAATTCCCCCATCTCTTGTAACATTTCATCCAAACAACTTTTTTAGCCGGGCGGTGGTGGTGCACGAGGTTTCAAAGCCCACAAAATTCCAAGGTAGCTCTCAGCACATAAGCGCTCAGCTTCTGCTCCATCACCACGACTGGCTGTCTGCTCCTACTCCCGTGCTTCCTGCCATGGTGGTCATGAACTCTACAGTGGGAGGATTACCATGCGCTGGTCAATCTATGTAACAGATCTTTACGGAAGGTGTCACATGTAGTCAATCTATAGAACCTATCTTTATGTACTTTACAAAAAAGTTCCAATGTAGTCACAACTTAAGCTTTATTGTACACATGGGACTAAGCGAGTGACCCCCAGAAAAGTTTTCACCAAACGGTGCTGTGCTTTAATGTGCCTAAATAAACTACTTAGGGTCAGACTCCCAAAGTTCGAACCAATATCAGCTACAGAGTCATGTTGAACCAAACTACCTTCTTGCCTCCCATAGATTGTTACTCTGCTGGCTGTGGTGATCTCAGAGACCCACCACCACTGCTCTACTACCCTCTGGAACTTTGAACTCCAAATTAAATGCTTTCCTTTATAGGTTGGCTTGGTCATGGTGTCTCTTCACAGTAATAGAAAATCAACTAAGACAGTATGGGCTTTTGAAAGCTCAAAGTCCACCACCAGAGATACACTTCCAACAAGCCAACACTTCCTAATCCTTCACAAATAGTTCAACTGACTGGGGAGCAAGTATTCAAACATATGTGCCTACAGGGGCCATTCTCATTCAAATTGCTTTCCTGCCCTTGGCCTCCAGAAGCCCAAGGCTATATCACAATACAAAATGCCTTTAGTCCAGCTTCTAAAGTCCTCAAAAGTCTTTCACAGTCTCAACACTGTTTAAAAGGCCAAGTGTCCTGCCTTAAATTAATTCCTGCAAAAGCAAAAAGCAAATTACAAACCTGGCTGTGGTGGCACACACCTGTAATCCCAGCACTCTGGGAGGCAGAGGCAGGCTGATTTCTGAGTTCGAGGTCAGCCAGGTCTACAGAGTGAGTTCCAGGACAGCCAGGGCTACACAGAGAAAGCCTGTCTCCAAAAAACCAAAAAAAAAAAAAAAAAAAAAAAAAGCAAATTACATACTTCCAACATAAAATATAAAATGGCGTTGAAAGACTAGAAAATACAGCCTAACTCCAGCCTTCTAAGGAGCCCCAAACACTTCATATTCAAGAGCCCGCTCTTTGTGCTCTTTGTTAGAAACTAGGTAAAAGGTCACATTCCAGAGCCTACCCTTTGTTCAGAGCTAGGCAAAAAGGCCTTGAATAGGTGATCCTGGCCCTACAAGGTAACTGGAAATGAGCTAAGCTTATCTTGCTTCTGTAAACTGCTTAAGCCATTACTCCTATCCAGGAGTTCATGCTGCTATAGACTCCAAGAAAATAGGAAACGAATTGGTCCACTGAGCGCGGGCTCCAGTAATTTAAACAAATCGGCCTAAAAACTATGGAGTGGTACAAACTGATTGGTTTGCACTTCGTGGGCTCTTGGTGCTAAGGAATGATGGTTTGTGATTCACCGACTTTGTTGTAAACTTATAAAAGCTGTTGCAATTCGGCACTCGGGGTCCACAGTCTTCTTCTACCCCTGTGCGGTGTATGGCTGTGGAACCCAGAATTCTGGAATAAAGAAATCCTCATGTTATTGCATCGAGACTGTTTCTTGCCTTCTGAGGCATGGGCTGTCACCTTCTGAGGAGTGGGGTGCTAGGGCACCCTCGGTTTTGGGGGGTCTTATAGCATGAAATTTATATTACCATTCCAAAATGGAGGAAAGTGGGCATTGTGGGAAAATACTGGATGAAAGCAAGACCAAAACTCAGTAGGGCAAATACCAAATCCTGAAGCTCTATGTCTAGTGTGAAAGGGCTTAGCTGGCTCAGCCCTGCAGGCTTTACTGATGTAACACTTCTCTCTTGGACTGCTTCTGCCCACTGTGTGCCATTCTTCTTGGTAGATGTCTCATGGTTCTGGCATCTCCAATATCTTGGGGTCTCCCATAAAATCTAGGCTTTAATTTCACAGTTTCATGAACTGACCTCTCAGAACCTCCACAGAAGGACTCTCCTGCCTCATACCTGGCCTTAGAGCAAATGGTTCTCAACCTTCCTAATGCTGTGATGGTTTAATGCAGTTCCTCATGGTGGGGTGAGCCCCAAACACAAGATTATTTTCATTGCTACTCCGTAACTGTAATTTTGCTACTACTATAAATTGTGATGTAAACATCTATATTTTCCAATGGTCTTAGGTGACTCCTGTGAGGGGGTTGTTGGACTCCCAAAGGGGTGGAGACCTATAGGTTGGGAACCACTGCCTTAGAGGAAGATTTCACAACCCTCTTGTTCCGGAATCTTTCACGACTCTAAAGCCTGACCACATAGACATCATTGCCAGACTTGACTGCTGCTGTGGGAGGAGCATGGCCCTCTCCTTGGGCACATTTGTAAAAGCATTTCCTTGTTGTTTTAGGGACTGAAGTTTCCAGGCCTTTTATTTTTCACACATTGGAGACTATTTGGGCAGGGGTTGGTCTGGTGCTGCTTGTATTCAAATGTTAAATTCTGTACCCTGCAGACTCATATTTTTCAAAATCTAGTTTAATAAAGGAATTTAAATGCTTTGACCCTGCTTCTAGCCTAACCCACCAGAGGTAGTGTAAAGGAACGGCTAATAAGGCAAAGGAGGATGTGGATCTATGTAGAGATAGTTCTTTGGGGCGATCCCAATCTTCGTTGCCAGGATAGTAGTTCAGCTTACAGGAATCAGCCATTCTATTCAGAAGAAAAGGAGAGGCTCTGCCAATCAGTCCAAGTCCCCAAACGTGGCAAGAAACTGGAACACCACCAGAAGTTATTGGTCCGTTTCTCTCTATGAAGTCATAACAAATGATGACCAGTGAAGAAGACAAGGCAAACCAATGCTACCGTGTCATCACAGAAGACCAGTGTTAGCCAAAAGTGACAAGGTGAACCAATACCACATGTTGTGTTCCACTGTTTGTTGGGTTATATTTATACCGTTTCCAAACGTCATGCGTTCTCTCAAGTGTCTGCTCTAGCAAAACATCACATGCCCTTTTCCCAGGCTGCTTCCCGAAAAACACCACGTGTCTGTTCTCAGCAAGACATCCTCTCATAAGACAGTGTTCAGAAAACATCACACGACACAACTGAGTCTCCAAAGAAAACGGAAATATCTGCTTCAGTCCCCCAAGATCTGGTTGCCCCAAGATGAGCAGATCCTCACATATACCAGCCTTTGTTGGGTAAATCTTGCTCCCCAGTTTAAAACTGTTGGTTAAATAAAATTGGCAACAGCTGATTACTAGGGGAAATAGAGGGAGGCAGGAGCTTGGGGTTGTAGGTAGGGACCACAAGGAGAAAGAGAAGAAGAAAGAGGCGGGGGGGGAGAGTAAACCATGAGCATTGAGGGAAAGATGGAAAGAAAAGGAGGTCTCCATGAGTCACGATGGACCAGCAGGATGTGCCAGAGTGAAATGCCTCCCCAGCACATCAGACTGTTGGAGCAGAAATAATCCAGAGATCTTGTACAAGGAGATAAGAATGGAGATACAGAGTCAAAGTTTAGAGCAGGGTCTGAGGGAAAGACCATCCAGAGACTGTCCTACCTAGGGATCCATCCCATATATAGTTACAAAACTCTGGACACTGTTGTGGATGCCAACAAGTGCTTTCTGACTGGAGCTAGATATAGCTGTCACCTGGGAGGTTCTGAGAAATACAGAGGGGATGCTCTCAGCCGGCCATTGAACTGAGCACAGGGTCCCCAATGGAGGAGCTAGAGAAAGGACCCAAGGAGCTGAAGGCGTTTGCAGTGCCACAGGAGGAACAATGATATGAGCCACCCAGTACCCTCCAGACAAGAAGGTTCAGTCGGTAAAAGTGCTTGCTGCCTGGAGACCCGAGCTCAATCCCGGAAACCTGTGTTAAAGATGGAAGGAGACAACTGACTCCATAAAGTTGTTCTCTGAACTTTCATCCATACATTCTCACATGTGTACATGCAGGCACACTAAAATAATAATAGTAAATAATGAGGTTGTTTTAAATTTATGCCACGTGTCATGATTATAGGAGCTACAATTACCAATATGACTGTTGGAAGCAGGAAATAAAGGGTTTACATCTTAACTTCTGTCTCTTAGCACTGTGAACTTACAAGGGTCACTAGGTGCTACATAAGCTCAGGTTTTAAATGAAAATCACCCTACCTAAAAGGAGTAGTGAAATGTTGACTGGAATCTAAATTAAAATACTTTCCGTACACAAGGGCTGAAGACCAACTCTTATTTTTCAACATTTTGACCATCCAGAATCCTTTGGATTAGGTCAATTAGAGCTTTATAGAGTTCTATTCCAAACAAGCAAGCAACATCCAAAACAAGAAAGGGGAAGGGAGAAAGAAATGAGAAGCAGCACCTTCCTAAAGCAAAGTCAGAGGACACACTGCCTGCAGGTGGCCAAGCATGGAGCCACTTTGGAAAAGTGTGACAACTTCTCACGTGGTTACACATTGAGTTATGACAATAGGAGTCAGCGAGTGGGTTTCTTGGTATACAGCCAAAAGAGATGAACTTTGAAAACAGAAGCATGAATTTTCATAGCAGTGCTGTGACTAGTGCACCTTACATCCTGGGATCCTTACTAGAGGCCCTGAGAGAAGAAAACTAGAACTGACAAGATCCAGAAATATACATGCAGCAAGCCCAGGCCAGGCGGGGTTCTGCTACCTTTGCAACCTAGAACTCAGCATGTTTATTTCTAGATATAACACCGTGGGTGGGGCTAGCAAATTTCTGTAGGAGTCTGTACCTCTCCTCCAGGAGGAGGAAGTCAGTTAGTTGTCTTTTCACATACTGATTAGTAATGAACACTTTTGCCAATCTTCTTGAGCCTGGCCCGTATGGGTAAGCCTGGTCAAATTGTATCATGGGTCTGAGGCCTTGGAGTTGTTGGCATGGTATGTCAACAGTACACATCTGTTCACGCAGGTCTGTGCACACATGTGAATCTGTAGTCTTGGAGATATGAAAAGGGTGTTGGATATCCTAGAAATGGAGTTACATATGGTTATGAGTTGCCATGCTGCTGGGAATCAAACCTTAGCTGTTTGCAAGAACAGGTATTCTTAGCTGTTGAGCCATCTCTCCTGCTCCAGCTTTTTCGTTTGAGTCAGGAAATACGTATCTCTAGCTGTCCTGGTATTTGATATGTAGTCCAGGCTGGCCCTGAGTTCAGAGATCCTCTTGCATTTGTCCTCTTATAACTAGATTTGAAGGTGTTCACCACTACACTGGGCACCTACGCCGGCAGCGTTACTTTTAACAGCTAAACGAGAATTTGACCCAGCTAACAGTGGAGTTCACTGATCCAGAACTTGTAAAGTAGCTGATAACCTTGGATTCCTGATCCTCTGGATTCTCCACAATATTACAAGCATGGCCTCCAAATGAGAAACAAATAAAGGGCTAAAGACAGTGATGTGTGTAGTTCAGGGGCAGAGAACATATGGCTACGGTACGGACCTTATTTCAATCCTCTGCATCTGACCCACAAACATACTAAAAAACCCATCAGCAATATAGTGTGGTATGCTTATGTGGTGTAATACTGTGACAAAAAGGGATACCTAGTCATATCTGCTATACCATGGGGCTTGAAATAATATTCTAAACGAAAGTAGCCAATCACAAAAGCCCTCTCATCATGATTCCACTCATATGTGAGATCGAGCTATGCAAATCGATACATAGAAAACAGATGGGCAGTTTCCTAGAATCCGGGGAATTCAGGTGAACTGGGGAACAAACAGCAAGCACAAGTGTTTTTTATTTATCTATTTATTGTTGTTTATAATGAAAATGTCTTATATTGACCATAGTGATAGATGCTGAACTGTACATTTTCAAATGGACTAATTTTGTATAAAGAAAATGTACTTTATAAAAACCAAGGTGCTGGGCAGTGGGAGCTCACACCGTAAAGCCAGCACTCTGGAGGCTGGGACAGGAGAATGGTAGGTCAATCGAAAGCTGTCTTGGGCTGCTTAGTGAGACTTTTGTCTCAGAGTAACAGATAACTGTGGGGAACTGAGCAGGGACATATAAGCCTGTTAGCCCAACGGGCACCTGGAGGTGGGAGGCAGGGTGGCGAATTTGAGGCTAGCTGGCCTAAACAGTGAGTTCCAAATAAAGCAAAGACAAATACATCAAGCTTCATCGAAAACAGTCATGTAAAGATGCACCTACGAATGAATTCTTTAAGTACTATTTCCAAAAGCCTTGCTTCCAGAAGTTGGCATTAACTTATCAAACTAAGTGTGAGTGCCACAATGCTTTTAGGGCTGGTGGAGTTTCTGGTAGTCACACAACACACAATCCAATAGGTTCTTGGATCCTATTTGCAAAACTTCTCAGGTGTAACATGTGGGTGTGGGGTGGGGTGGGATGGGAATACACTTTCCCATTGTTTAAAGCAAAATCTTTTCAAAGTAATCCCAGTACTCAGATGGTCTGAGGCAGAAGCAGCTCTGTGGGTTCAAGGCCAACCTGGGTTTGAGAACTATGACTCCAACAAAATCCCCCGCAAAATTAGCTTAGGTTTCCCAAGTGTTTAGTAGCGTATTAAGGCAACCGTGCTTGGTTGGTGACAGGCGGGTGAGCTGCCTTCGCGCGGGGCGAGGCCCGGGGGAAACACCGAGGCACAGCGGCGTTCCCGGCTCGGACTGGGAAAGGCTCTTCAATGGAGGGCGGGCCCGAGGCTCCAGAGCGGAGACTTCTGAGAGCGTCGGCCGGCCATGCGCTCTAGAAGAGCCGGAGCGCCCGCCAGGCCGCCGCGGCTCCTGACGGGAGCGTCGCCGGCCGCGCGGATCCTGGGGCGAGTGTGGCGCGCCGGGCGGGTCCGCCTCACTCATTGTGCGCGAGGCGGGCCGCGCGGGCGTGGGCGTGGGCGTGGGCGGACCGGCCCGCCGCAGGGTAGCCGCCCAAGGACCCGCGTAGAGCGGCGCCGCTAGCGGAGAGCCCGGGAGCGGGCCGGGAGCGTCCCGCCCTCCCGCCCGCCCCTCCCCCGCGGCGCTCGCCCCTCCCCCCTCCTCCCCTCGCGTTGGAAAGTTTCTAGAATCTCTTCCCAGCAGCCTTTGCGGTTCCAACATGGCGGAGCTGACGGTGGAGGTTCGCGGCTCCAACGGGGCTTTCTACAAGGTACGGGCCGCGGGGCGGCCGAGGATGGGAGCTGGGAACTGGGAGCGGAGTCAAGGGGCGCCGGGGACCCCGGGGGCCGAGCAGCGGTGGCAGGTGGCGTCGGGGGGCAGCTGGTCCGTGCTGCTGGCCTCTGCCCTCGGCGCGGTTTAACGGTCTCGGGGCCCGGGCTCCGTTATGTTTGGAAACAAGGCGGCGGGTGCTGGCTTGCCTCCTTCCCGGGAGCGTCCTGGGTCGAGGCCTCCGGGACGCGAGCGGGCGGGCTGGAGCGGCGGGCTGTGGTGCGGGCGCGCCGGCGAGGCCTGGCGGGGTGGGGGGCGCGGACGGAGGCGGGCAGCTCCCCGCGACCCCACGGCGGCCCGGGCCCGCCAGGCTCTTGTGCGCCCCGCCCGCGGCGTAGTGGCGGACTCCGAGGCCTCCCCGGTGTGGTGCTGCCCCGGGGGCCCTGCGAACCCATGGCGCCCGCGTGGAAGCCCAGACGGGCGGCGGGCCGGGGTGCCTGCGGCCTGGGGAGCGGGCGGCCCCTGCGCCCCTGGGCCTGGGAGAAAAGCGAATTCTGAAGGAAGGGTTCAAAGGTGAAGCGAGGGCAGGTGGGGGGGAGGGGGACGCGTTTCTTCACCGCCCCTGGGAAGGTGGCTTTTTGGGTGTTTTTTTCCCCCCTAAGTCCTCTTCCACGAGGTTCTTTTTGTTTCCTTTGAGAAGAGGCCGAGCATTGCTGCGGAGTCTGGCCTCGGACACAGAAAGGATTCTAGAGTGGAGGAATTTGTAAGGCGCTTCTATTAGAAAAGGGGGAGGGGGCGCCAAGCAGAACACGGAGGCCGAACAGTTTTCCATAGTAACGGCCCCTTCTTATTTTCTTTTTCCCCCCAAAGTGTGCGAGAATCTTAACAAATCAATACAAAACCTTCTCAGCTGTTGTCTGTCAGTCACTCTCCAAGCCAGCATCTCAAATGTTTGAAAGTCCTGGCTATTTTTATGAAGGCCCTCTTCTAGTACATGAGTATTGTATGTACTTAAAATGGTTTCTCACAGGTTTTCATTTCAGTGGCTCCTTTATTCCAGAGGATTTAATTTGGTATTAACTATTTCCTATTTTTTGTTAATGTTTTGGTTTTCCCTTTTTAGCTTGCGGATTAGATGGATGGATTTGATTTGTCACGTGGTTATAATATAGGCAATAGCTCATTGACAAAGAATGATTAATATATTTTTTAAATTTTGTTTTGTAAATTTTGATTGCAAAATTTCTTCTGGTGGCCAGCTAAGTATAAGAGTGACTGTTGAAGGCTTTAGTATGACCTATTAGCTTGAAACTGACTTCGTTGGTGTTCCAGGTTTAAAACATGATGTCAGGCAAATGATCCAAGCAGTGTGTGAATAGATACCTTTTTTTTTTTTAAAGTTTTTTTGGAGACAGGGTTTCTCTGTGTAGCCCTGGCTGTCCTGGAACTCCCTCTGTAGACCAGGCTGGCCTTGAACTCAGAAATCCGCCTGCCTCTGCCTCCCAGAGTGCTGGGATTAAAGGCGTGTGCCGCCACCGGGCGGAATAGATACCTCTTATTGAAACCTAGTGGTTACCTTCTCTGCAAGATTGCAGATATGGTTAGCTGTACCCTTAGGGATGGACTTAAAAATACTTTCCTGCCTAGATAAAAAGTTCATTAGTATGTAGCTTCTCCCTGCACTATGGAAAAGTTTCAGTTTTCACTAGTTTTCAGCACACTTTAGGTAATACAGATTAAGCAGTTTTTCCTTGAACATTGAAAAGTGATTGTTTCAACAAGTTATTCTTCATGGTGTAGATAACAGTGAACCATTTCTTTTATTGTATTTTATGTCGTTCTGTAGTACAATATAATCAGTTTGACTTCCTGTAAAGTTGGTTTGCAATCATTGGTGTCTTTTTTTTTTTTTTAGTCATTTCACAAGTATCTCCATATTAGTAATTGATTTTGGTTGTATTGAAAATTGAGCCTACAACTTTGTAGTATAGTAGGCATTTTGGGGTGGTGGGGCATAAAGCTTTGCTCTGATGCCTTTTTCCCCCTTCTTTCATAGTCTCAGTAAGTTGTCCAGGCTGGTCCTGAATTCACTCTGTAATTCATGCTGGCTTTGAACTTGCATTCCTCCTTTTAGCCTCCAGGGTAGCTATAGCTCCTTCAGGTCTGTACCACGGGACCCCAGTTTATTGATCCCCTTTCACACTCTACAGATATGGGTATACTTAGACTCCACCCCACCCATTTTACTGACAAAGGTTGGGAAGGACATTAGACATATTTTTGTGTATTTTGAATGTTTGAAAGTTTTCATTATGTGATCGATTGTGTGTGTACTATGTACAAGATGTAGACTTCAGGACCTTGGAATGTCAAAATGGTAAAAGGAAAAGAGCCTTAACTAGACGTAATAAACCAATGGGAATTCTAGGTGGCATACTTCATTATCTTGTTAGTGGATTCCTGTAAATCAGGGACTTGAAATACAGTGTTTTAAAATACATTTATGTAGTGAAATTATCCGTGTTCTAAAATACTTTTATATCTTATGTAGTGAAATTATCCACATGGCTTGTGCTTGCCCTTTCCCCTGCTTCCTCCCAAAGTAGGTTTATTCAGGAAAAATGAGTAAGAACTCCTTAGAGTGGACAGGTCTTTCAATGGGAATAATGCCCTTCTCTTTTGAATTTGAACCTGGCTGGAGCCTTCCCATACATGCTTGGCAAGAGATCCACTACTGACCTATACTCTTAACCTCATTTGAGACACACTCTCAATGAGATGTGGCTTTGAATTTACCGTCCTTTGCCTCTGCCTCTAAGAGCTGAGATTACAGGCACGGATGAAAAAATTCTTACAACCTGTTTATTATTTTCTGTCATTTAAATTTTTAGGATGAGGTTAATTTGTATACAGCAAAACAGCTTTTGTTTCCTTTTTTCTAAGTAAACTTAAATGTTTTGATAAATGCTGACAATTGTGTGCAATCACAACCGCTATGATAGAATAGTTGCACCGTCTTTTAAATTCCGCTTGTTGACCCTTTAGCTTCTAGGGCAGGAGATAACCTGTGGCTCACCTTTCATGAGGGTCAGATAACCCTTTCACAGGGATTGTATATCAGATATTTATATTACAATTCACAACAGAATTACAGTTATGAAGTAGCAACAAAATTTTGTGTTGGGCTCACCACAATTCGAGGAACTGTATTAAAGTTTGCATTAGGAAGATTGAGAACCACTGCTCTTAGAGAATCCTCTTTCCATAGTTCTGCCATACCTATATAGAATTAAGCAAAATAATGTTAGAGTTTTGAACTTGGCTTCTGGTTAGCATAGAGGGATTTAATTTTTCTAATTTAGAAGATAATAATGAAGAAATTTTGGAAAAACTACTAGTTAAAAACTAGAAGCTTAGAGTCAAGAGCTCTAAATGGTTTTATTTTCTTGTACCTTTCTCAGTGGTAGTTTTTCATGTATGGGGTGATTCTGAAATTCTGACCTTACCAACTTTTACACTTTTTACTCCCCCAGAAACACAGGGACTGCACACATTTGGCTGTGTGAATCGTGATTTAAGAGTTTGAGAGGTATCATGGAGCTTTGATCTTTGTAACGAGGACATTGCCTTGAGGCGCTGCTCTTAAACATTGATTAAATGGACTAAAAAAATCCATCCATACATAACAGCATGGTAATCGTGCTAAGCATATTGTTTTGCTGTTAACCGTGTATTTGGTTTTTTTTTGTTTTGTTTTGGTTTTTGGATTTGGTCCCCCCCCCCCCAAACAGGGTTTCTCCGTGTAGCCCTGGCAGTCCTGGAACTCACTCTGTAGACCAGGCTGGCCTTGAACTCAGAAATCCACCTGCTTCTGCCTCTGCCTCCCAGAGTCCTGGGATTACAGGCATGCGCCACCACTGCCCAGCTTAACCGTGTATTTATAATACACGTCTCTTTGCAGCCCTTTAAATCTGGGGATGGGAAAGAACGGGGGGTGGGTGGGTGTGGGGGTGAAGGGGAGATGTGAAACACTTAGTGGTGGGGTATAATTTGGTAAAAAAGACCTGCTTCTGTACTTTTCCTACCTAAAGCAAAGTGCCTTTTTTAGAAAACGTAGAGAGGTAGAATGTTTTCTACTCTAAGCTAAAGGACTGGAAGAGGTACTCATCTGAACAGTGGGATGGTTTGCTAAGATACTTAGTTGTGCATATGTTGCCACTATCCCATTTTTCAAAATTTAATTAGCCTTAGATTCCTTTGTTGTGGTGATAAAATAACCTAAAAGGTAACTTAAGGAAGAAAAGGTTTATTATTTTATTAGGCTCACAGTTCAAGTTTATGATCATCATTGAGGGAAGTCAAGGCAGAAGGGATCTGATGCATCTCATCATAGCACATCTAGCCAGGTACAGAACAGTGGGTTAGTGCACATGTGCTGGGCTTAGCTTGCTCTCTACTCTTAAAAGCAGTCTGTCTCATTCCTGGTGTTACCCACAGTAGGTGAGTCTTCCAGCCCCTCAGCCCCCTCACAGACATAATCATAGACCGTACTAATTTGGACAATGTTTCATTGAGATTTTTTTCAGGGGATTTCTAGAATGAATGTCTGAAGTTAACAATTAAAACCAGTCATCGCATATTCTATTACCTTGCCTCCCCCCCCCCCCCCGAAAAATTGTGCCCATTTTCATCATTAATATGTATTTTAACTGATGCATGTGACACTAAACTTTGGGATCTCTGGTTTCAAGGGAGCTCTTGGGTTCATGTGATCCTCTTGTTTCAGTCTCTGGAAGTGGAGTTCAGTGATATCTGTAAGTGCAAGTCCCAACTCTGACATGCCTTTTTGTAATGTTGCATTGTGTAGTTTTGGGTTAAACATAAACACGGTTTTTGGTAGTTGATCCCATGCATGGTTTTAATGCTTTATGTCTGACCTGTATACTTTCACACTAAATGCAGTTTTAAATAGAAGTAGAGCAAATTACTCAGTTTCTGGTTTCTATGGAGGAATTTTTCTGTTTGTCCAGATGAAATTTGGGACCCTTTAATTGTGCTTTAACCATATAATTGACACATCTCAAAGTATTGTAATAGATCCTTTAAGCTTACTAGTAAAAATAAAAACAGATTAATAACGAATTTGTGCAGTAGTAGGTTATATTTTACTCATGATGAACATAAATTAAGAGTGGCTGAGCAAAAGACTTTACAGTGAGTAATTTCAAATGCCTGAAGGGAGCACTTGGGAGGTAGAGGCAGGAACTTCAGCATTCTAGGTCAGAAAAAGAAGAGTGGCTAGGTGCTTTCTGCCTCACCTGGAAATTTTGAGTTTGAGTTGGGCAATCCACATGATGGTAAGAGAGAACACAGTTCCAGTTTACTGTAGACCAGACCTTGTAACAGCCTTGTCAAACTCCTCACCAACAACTCCTGATTTAGTATTTGAGGGAGAAATAGTAGCTACCTTAGTATTAGGGCTCTTCAAATACAGTCAGATATATTAAGATGATTTTGAGTTGTATTTAAAATACAGGCTTTGTAAATGTTAATTTTAAGTGCCTGTTCAACCATACTCATTTTATAATTTTTATTTTCATTTAGGAATAATGGCCAGATATGGCTGTTTGTAAGGGGGAAGGAATGCTGGAATCTTCTTTGTTATTGTGAGACAGGGTCTGGAATATCTTAAGATGGCCTGGAGTTTGATGTACTTTTAGCAGAGACTGCTCTTGAACTAGTTGCCACTTCTTCAGTGCTAGGATTATAGGCATGCACTACTGTACCTGATTGTTGGATTAAGATTTGAAAAACAGGCCGGGCGTGGTGGCGCTCGCCTGTAATCCCAGCACTTGGGAGGCAGAGGCAGGCGGATTTCTGAGTTTGAGGACAGCCAGGGCTACACAGAGAAACCCTGTCTCGAAAAAAACCAAAAAAACAAAAACAAAAAAAAACAACAACAAAAAGATTTGAAAAACAAATGTTTGTGATTTTATTTATAGGAGTAATACGTAATAAAACATCTGAAGGCGAGCTATAAAATACTGTCTAGAAATAGATATGTCTTGGCTATTTTCTTAATGTACCTATATATTTTATGTATCATGTTTTGTGTGTATTTTGTAGGAGAATAGCTTGACAGCCTGTTATTTATTAGATGCTGTTTTAGGCTTTCACATGTATTTCCTGCATACTAAAGAACGTCATGAGGTATGGTTTTGTGTGGGGGTTTTGTTTTTGAGATAGGGTCTCACTGGGCAGCACTGGCTGGCCTGGAGCTCACAGATCTGATATCGTGGAACTCACAGAGATCCAGTTGTCTTTTCCTCTGGAATGCTGGGATCTAAAAGTGTACACGGCCATACCAGGTCCACTTAATTCACTTGATATACAAGGAATCGATTATGATGATATAGGTTGTCCTTTCTCTGTAGTGCCATTTAACTCTAGGGTTTTCACTTCCTTTCACTTGTTGCTTAGTTTATGATACTTCCTTACATGATAGTTTTGAGTAATGGACTGTGTGTGTTTAACTGTATATGTGTTTGTGGATGAGTGTGTGGTGTATGCATAGAGTCCAAAGGTCCTTCCTTCAGGTCACCAAGCTTGTATGGCAAATGCCTTTACCTGCTGAGCCATCTTGTCTGTCGGAATTTAACTAGATTATAACTTAGTGATGGTGTTCTCTATCAACACTATCAAGTATGATTCTTAATTCCAGCACTCAGGAGGCAGAGAGACCTTTTTCTGTGAGTTCAAGGTCAGCATAGTCTACAAAGCTAGTTTCTGGACAGCCAGGGCTATTATATACAGAAACCTTGTATCAAAAAACCAAAACCAGGATTCTTAATTTTATAGTGGCCGGTTGTGAGGTTTTAGTTTTTTTCATCTGCATTATGAGATAATTGTATATATTTTTTACATTGTAAAAGTTGATATTTTTGGAAGTTTTTTTATTGCCCAGCTCTAACAGTTAGTGCTTAGCCTTCATACTGTTTGTTGAATGTTTTTTGTACATTAGCATTTCCAATTTAGTCTCACAGTAAAACAGTTAACATCATTTGGGGAAATCAGAGGCCCTGTCCAGCTCCACAAATCAAGTTCATTTAAGATTCCTAGTCTGTTTTTGTTTCCTTGCGGTTTATATTTTTTAATGTATTGTATGGATATACCCTCCCACGTCCCCCAACACACCTTGTTTTGAGGTAGGGGCTGTTCTAAAACTTGGTTATGTAGCTGAAAATGGTTTTACATTTCTAATATTTCTGCCTCTACTTCCTAAATGTTGGGATTATAGGTTTGCACTACCATGCTGTATAGTATGATTTCCTTAAGTACAAATATTACTAATACAATGGGAGAAACGAGGACTGAATTGGGATGAATGTTGCAAAATGATTTAGGCCTTTTTTTTTTTTTTTTTTAATGACTTTTGCTTTCTAAGAATGTGCTCTTTTCCAAAATGGTAGCTTGCAGCCATTGAGCTGAAATATCCTAGTAGAATTGAGGTGGTATTCTTTTGAAAAAGACTATAAAGCATAATAGTTCTTAAAATACTAATTGAATATTGAAATAATATCTTGAGTATATTGGGTTTTAAGCAATTAAAACCTCATCTGTTTTCACGTTTTTAATATGGCTATTTTAAGTACATGCTTCATATTTTACTTTAATTACATCCTTCATAGTTCATCTTTGCCTTACTGAGTATTTGAAATAATGTGAAGTGCACATACATATTTGTTGAAATGAAGTGCCTTTTGAAAAAAAATTTTCTTGTCATGTTAGAAATGGAATTCTGGGCCTTGCCTATATTATTTTTGAATATCAAGACTTTAAAAAATTGTGTTTTTGTTTGTTTGGGGTTTTTTGGGAGGAGTAGAGGGTGCTTAGTTAATGAATAGGAGCAAACTACAAACTGCTGTGGCGGCTTTTCTAGGACTAGGTTTTCAAAATAATAGCTGGAATATTAGAAAATTAGGCAATGAAAGCAGAACATTGCTTTGTTAATCTAAACACTCATGCATGTGTATATATAGTTCATAATTCATTGTCTTTCTCTTAGATTGAAAGCCATAGTAAAACTGACTTAACAAATCTCACATTAAGAGTAAATTTTTGTTCATTTGTTCACTGGAAACAAGATTATTTTTGGTATGAGGTTCTTTTTCCTTACAATCCCTTCTGTTTCACCTTTAGTATGTTTGCACATGTATTTTTGGAGAATAACTGGAGAGTTCTTGGTAATATTGATGGCATTTGCTATTGCTTCAGTATATATTTGAATAAGTAAAAGAATTAGTCTTGTTTTCTGGACACAGGAGATTTGTTGTGCCATCTTAATAGTTATCTAAAAAGTTATATCTTTCTGATTTGGTTCAAACTGAACATTTCAAATGGCTTTTTGTTTGTTTGTTTGTTTGTTTTCCAGACAGGGTTTCTCTGTGTAGCCCTGGCAGTCCTGGAACTCACTGTGCAGACCAGGCTGGTCTGGTCTCGAACTCAGAAATCTGCCTGCCTCTGCCTCCCAAGTTCTGGGATTACAGGCGTGCACCCTCCCCCCATCCCCCCACCCCCCCCACCCCCACTCAAATGGCTTTTTAAAAAAACAATTATAGGACTGGAGAGATAGCTCAGTGGTTTAGAGTACTGACTGCTCTGCCAGAGGTCTGAGTTCAATTCTGAGCAACAACTATCTGTAATGGAGTCTAATGCCCTCTTCTGGGGTGTCTGAAGACAGCTACAGTATACTCATATACATAAAATAAGCAAATCTCCCCCCTCCCCCCCCAAGACAGGGTATTTCTCTGTGTAGCCCTGGCTGTCCTGGAACTCACTCTATAGACTAGGCTGGCCTCGAACTCAAGAAATCCGCCTGCCTCTGCCTCTGCCTCTGCCTCTGCCTCTGCCTCTGCCTCTGCCTCCGTCTCCCAAGTGCTGGGATTAAAGACAGTTGCCACCACTGCCCGGCAAGCAAATCTTTTTTAAAAAGTGATTATATATTGATAAGGACATAAGTTCTGATATTGTCACAAAAGAAACTTCCTGACACCCACAGGGATAACTGGAACTTCAGTGCTTTGCAATAGTAAATTGGGAGTTTTCAGAAGCTATGTGGAACCATTAAGGCATTTTATTTCAAGAACTGTTGTATATTAATGCAAGCAGTGGAAGATATCTGCAATCTTGTCCTGTTGCTTTGTGTTTGGAACAGTTAAGGCAGTTAGTGATAAAAGCTGCTGTGCTTGGCTAAGGACAAGTTTTTTTGTTGTTGTTGTTAAAAATTAGTTTCACTATATGAAACTTCTATATCAGTTTCCCAAAGTGCTGGGGTTACAGGTGTATACTATTAAATGCTCAAGGACACACTTCTCATTTTGGTTTCTTGAGACAGGGTTTCTCAGTGTAACCAGCCCTAGCTTTCCTGGACTCACTTCGTAGGTGAGGCTGGCCTCAAACTCAGGAAGATCCTCCTGCCCATGCCTCCCAAGTGCTGGGATTAAAGATGTGTACTGTCACACTCTGCTAACAACATATATTGTAAAGGATATACACCCATGTGCATCAGTGCTCTTATGCATGTGTGATTTATTATTGGTGTGCTATACAAACTTGGTTCAGTCCAAATGTGTTCCTTCTTTCTTCTTTTTTTTTTTTTTCTTTCTGGGTTTTTTTTGTTGTTGTTGTTGTTGTTGGTTTTTTTTGTTTTTGTTTTTGTTTTTTTGGAGACAGGGTTTCTCTGTAAAGCCCTGGCTGTTCTGGAACTCACTCTGTAGACCAGGCTGGCCTCAAACTATATAAGTATAAAATTCAGGTGTTTTTCAGTAACCTACCCTCCCACCCCCAGTGTATCTGTGTTGCTGTTAGATTTTAAAGAAAGGGATAATTTAGGGGCAGGTGAGATGGCTCAATGGATAAAGTGCTTGCCATCGAAATTTAAGGGCCAGCCTCCTAGAGGGCTTGAGGTAAGTCCTCTCCAGTTGAATTGGTGAGCTCTAGGTTCAGGTGAGAGACCTGGGCTCAGTGAATAAGATAGCGAAAGATAAGACACTTTATGTCAATCTTTGATCTCCGTGGGCATTGCCCACCTATTTATACATGCATCCAACAGGTGCAAAAAAGAGTAGGATGGTTGGAGTATTTGAGGGTACCTCAGCATAAGAAGCTCCAGTCTGTTGCAGGTTGTTTTGGGTTTTTTTGTTTGTTTGTTTGTTTTATACAAAGTTGCTCCCAGGTTTGGGACAAAAACATTGGTTTTAGATACTATTCTAGAGATGTGAAAAAGACTATAATTCATTACACACAGTAGATTGATACCTAACTGTTGGGCTATATTGGAAACCTGATTAGAAAACAAATACAAGCAGGCGGTGGTGGCGCATGCCTGTAATCCCAGCACTCTGGGAGGCAGAGGCAGGTGGATTTCTTCAGTTCGAGGCCAGCCTGGTCTACAGAGTGAGTTCCAGGACAGCCAGGGCTACACAGAGAAACCCTGTCTCAAAAAACCAAACAAACAGACACAATTTTCTAAATACAGTATTTAGAAGGGTTAGTTGGGTTGAAAATGATCTAAGGTGATACTCTGTCTATATGCATGTTGGCTGAAACATAAGCCATGGTCAAGAAGTCAAAATAGTTGAGTTAGGTTTAGGGTCCAAGGAATAGTTTAAATGTGGGTAGGTAATCAGCTCTTGAAAAGGCCGAGGCAGGAACATTTCTGCAAGTCCCAATCCAGCCTCAGTTGCAGAGTGTGTTCTTAAAAAGAAACAGTACTTTCAGAGGAATAGATTATTTCTCCAGATAGATTTGGATGTTTTGTGAAAGGTCTATGTCATTTTATTATAACCCAAAATTATGCCAACTGCAAGAGAAAAGTTGCTATATATCACTCCCAGGATTGGTTATAGTTTAGAAGCTTACAAGAATTAATTTTTATTTTGGGTACCCAAAATAGGAAATGCAGGCTAAATAAGTTACTTAAAACACTATTAAACAGATATCTTGCATGAATTTTCACTTACTTTGCAAGTGTTGGTGCTGATACTTTGTTGATTTTTATCAAGATATCAGTAACTTTCAGCCAAGCCTCAATCCTTCCTTAGTATGGTATTTGAGTGCTACAGAAAATTTGCAAGCAAAGTCTGAGCTTGCCTAAGTGGTGACACGTGGCTGTCAGCTATTCTAAGATGCCCTCATTTTTAAGAAGTATCCTGGTTTCTGAGATGCTGAATTGTCAGATTTGAGACTGGGAAATTAGACAGGAGCTGGAAAATGAACCTTTGCCCGAAGCCTGGCAAGTCATAATCTAATGCAATTTTACCAATTCAAGAAAAATAGAATCCTTAGTCTTGTGGAAATTATGCCAGCAGTGATCTTTAACTGATGCGATGAGGGAAAGAGGCCATAGCATCTAACACTGAGCCTAGTGCTTTCAGTAGAGAAGTTATTGGTTTTTAGAACCCCGTAGTACTTCACAAGTTTGCTTCAGGTCAGGAACTAGACCTGATTTTAATTACCTTTGATAAGAAGTCAAATACATAAGATTATTCTGTTGTGCCAGATCTAGACAAATGTTAACCTGTTATGCAGGGACACTAACACAGGGCACAGAAGTCAGCCAGTTTTAAGAAGAATGCCCCGACAGCTGAGAATAGCAGTAGTGTCAGTCTGATAGTTTGCTTGCTAATGAAAATGTGAGCTGGGCAGTGGTGGCGAACACCTTTAATCCCAGCACTTGGGACGCAGAAGTAGGTAGATTTCTGAGTTCGAGGCCAGCCTGGTCTACAGAGTGAGCTCCAGGACAGCCAGGGCAATACAGAGAAACCCTGTCTCGAAAAAAAATTGTGAACTAGATGCCAGATGTATTTATTTATTTATTTTTTGTTTTTACAATTATTACTTTTTTTAAGGGTCTTATTATAGAGGTCTGGAAATTCTGGAACTTGCTGTATAGTTGAGATTAGCCCTGAACTCACAGAGATCTGCCTGCCTGTCTCCTGAATGTTGAGATTGAAAAAAATGTATGCTATAATACCTGGCTTGTTTTTATTTTTAAGTATTGATTGATTTATTTTTTTTATTGAGACAGGGTCTCAATGTACTCCTACCTGTTTTGGAACTTGCTATGTACACCAGGCAGGCCCTGGGATTAAAAGGTTTGAGGTACCTACCATACTTGGTTTGTTTTTATTTTTAATTATGCATGTGGAAATGTGTTATGTGAGTGCAGGTTTCTGGGGAGTCCACAGGCATTGAATCAATACCACTGGAGCAGAAGTTAGACGTGGTTGTGAGCTGCCCAAGGTAGGAGCTGGGAACTGAGGACTGTGCCATCTCTCTCCTGAAACATTTTATTGAGGTGTGAGTGTGGGCACTCGCCAGAGGACAGCTTTTAGAAATTAGTTTTTTCCGACCACTGGGAATTGGGGGGGTGTATTCCCAAGATAGAACTCAGGTGGGCAGGCTTGGCAGTAACTGCCATTATCCATGGAATCATTTGCCTACCCAACCAATGAGAACTTTAATAGATTGGACTTTAAATATCAGAACCACTATAGGAGGCTGGGACAGCTCAGCAAGGCAAGAGTGCTTACTGGTTTTACAGAGGACCTGGATTTGGGTTTCAGAACCCAGGTGGCAGTTCACAACCACCTGGAACTCTTGTTGGCTCTTCTGGCTGCATACATATGGGGTATATACATTCATGAAGGTCCACACACATTCAGGTAAAAAGGCAAGCAGATCTTTAACAGATAAATCATTTTTTTAAAAAAAGGATTAGGCTGAGACCTGTCTTCACTTTAGAAAGCTGTATTTGCTCCTCTTGTTCCTAGCAGTTTGTTTTGCAGTAGAAACCTTAGATCTAACAAGAAATTTAAAGTTTGAGTTTTTATAGCATGTACGTCTAGTTTATTTTTATCTAGGCTACCATTCTAAACTCATTTTTGTAGCTTTTAGCTGTTTAATTCCTGATTACATACAGTTGGTGGTTTGTTTGCAGAGCATATGGTGGTGTAGTTTCTGTTTGATCTTTTGTATACATTAGTTTGTAGTGGATAGCATAAGAGGAAGACATTTGATGAAGTCTTTTTTTTTTTTTTTTTTTTTTTTAAAGATTTATTTATTGTTATATATAAGTACACTGTAGCTATCTTCAGACACACCAGAAGAGGGCGTCAGATCTCATTACGGATGGTTGTGAGCCACCATGTGGTTGCTGGGATTTGAACTCAGGACCTTCAGAAGAGCAGTCAGTGCTCTTAACCGCTGAGCCAGCTCTCCAGCCCCTTGATGAAGTCTTAAACAACCAAAAGTAATAATTGAGCCTTGTCATATAATTCTCCAAATGGGTTGTGGCAGTATCAGGGGCCACAGTACCTGGGAGGTGGAGACACTGCTGCATCCTGCCATCTGCTGCAGTCTTAGGAGTTTTTTCAGGGACCTGAGTTAAAGATTTACCATAGACTTAAGCATAGGCCTTACTGCAGAGGTGCTCAGGGAAACAAGATACACCTAGGTGTAGGTGTGGATTTTTTGAGATAGTGTCAGCAAGGGCCATAGACAGTTTTGATAGTTCTGAAATTAGCCTGATGCTAAGATACCCCTTCCCCTGTTTTTCTTCTCTTTCAGTAAAGAGGTTAAGGGTGTCTCTGGAGCTGGTTTGGATGGGATTATATATAGTCCGATAAAGTGAAACCATATATCAAAAGGGAGGTCAGACTTGTTTTCTGTAAAATGGAGTTTTTGTGAGATACTTAGAGAATTGAAAGTTTATGGCTGGAAAAGGAGGGTGGCTATGTTGATACTGCTTATATTCAGGCATTAAACATGGCCCTTTGCTGTGTGTAAGCAATCTTAGCAAATGTTAACTGGGCTGGAATTCTTTACTCTTAGCTAGCCAGGAACAAGCTGATGGCTCCTTCCCCTTTCCAGGTTTCATTAATTTCCCAGTCTTTATTTTCTACCTCCAATTTAGTGGTAGTGGCTTCTTTGTTTCCTCCTTTTTGTTTGTTTGTTTATCTATTTATTTATTATAAGTATGCACACTAGAAGAGGGCAATAGATCCCATTATACATGGTTGTGAGCCACCCAGTGATTGCTGGGATTTGAACTCATGACCTGGAAGTGGAAGAGCAGTCAGTACTCTTAACTGCTAAACTATCTCTCCAGCCCCCGTGGTAGTGGTTTCAAAAGGTTTTGTTGAGAGGGCTGGTTGCTGTGGAACTCATAACTGAACAAAGGTGACCTTGGACATCTGATCCCTGATTCTCCTACCTCTACTTAAGATTTCAAATGTATGGTGGGTCTCTTGCAAGATTTCATTTTGCTTTCCTGTTACAAATTGGGTTTTGATGATTTTTTTCTGTAAATATGAAAGTCTTTTTTCTCTTTTCTTTTTTCTTTTCTTTTCTCTTTTCTTTTCTTTTCTTTTCTTTCTTTTCTCTAAGATGAAGTTTTTGGAAGATCATTTCAAAACTATATCTTCAATGACTATTCTGTGTTGTACTGTGTACTTTTTTTTTTAAAATCTGTTTATGCTTTCATATCAAAACTGCCAAGAACCTTAGGGCAGATACTTGAAAACTGAAGCAAAGTTGTATATGTTGATAATGTGGGTCCCAAAACAAAGTGAAATTGGAAAAAAACAAAGGTAAAAGAAACTGTAACATGTTATACCTTAAAAGTTGTATATATTAAGATCAAGGTCTCAATCTGTTCCCTTCTCATTGTGTGGTCTGTCCTGATGTTCTTATTGACTGGAAAATTTATGGAATTTAGCTCCTAGTTGATAGTTAACCTCCACCCCCACCCTGCCTGCTTACAATGGCTCTTTTAGGTAGGTTTTGCTTGCTTTCTTGCTCTCTCTCTCTCTCTCTCTCTCTCTCTCTCTCTCTCTCTTAAAATTTTATTACTTACACTGGGATTATGAATAATTTCCTCATGTTTCCCCCCAATTTTTTAAAAACTAAAAATTTTCTTTATACCCTACCCCCCTTTTGAGACAGGTTTTCGGTTTGGTTCATTCTGGCTCCAAACTCACTGTATAGGCTATACTGTCTTTGAACACTTTATCATCTTGATTCAGCCTTGTAAAGCCAGGCATGGTGGCCTGTACTCGTGGGTAGGGTCAAGTAGAGCTCTGTGAGCTTGAGGTTCCAGGGTAGCCATGACAGGGAGCAAGGAGAACATTTCCCCTCAGGTCTGTGGTAGCAGAGATGAAATACAGATTGGAAAAGATATTAACTTGGGAATCTTGGAGGGGAGTGTGTGCTAGCCCTGGGGAGGTTTAGAAGTGTCCAGCCATTGAGCTAGTCATGGGATATCAAAATTAGCTGGGGTCTTTAATTCACAATCCTACTCGAGACCCGCTAGGAACCAAAGTGGATTTAACTAATTCATCAGTACAGATGACACCCAACGTGTGGCAAGAACTCACTTTTAAAAATTAAATGGAGATTCCTGAATGGAATACACATGCATCATGATAAAAGATTAGGAAGAGGAGAGAAATGATTTCTCAGCCAGCCAAGCCAAGTCACATGGTTCCTATTCAAGCCATGAAACAGAACAAGGAACACAACTGCCAGTGGGGCTTTACCCTGAGCCCTTCTAAAAGGTTTCTAGCTGCCTCAAAGAGCTTAAGCTTGGAGGTGCTGGGAGCAAGGCAGCTACTCTGAGGCAAGGAGGGAGAATAGAAGGAATGAGAAAAATGCATTAAAAGAAGTTTAAAAAAGTTTATTCCAGGGCAGCTCTCGGGATCTTCAAACATGGTTTACATGGGATTTCTGAGATTACTCAGCCTGGCATGACAAAAATAGAGCCTGGAAATAGGCTTTTATAGTAAGTAGAAGGGGATTTAAAGTTAAATACATAGATGAATAAGTAATTGAAGTTTTTGATCTTAAATTATAGGTCAAAAAGCAGGGGATACATGAAAAAACTTAGATAAACTTATGTTAATTCAAGTTAAAGAGAAAGGGACATGTACCCACAGAGATATTAATTTCCATAGAAGGGAGGATTTAAATATAAATAGGTGAATAAATAATCAAGGCTCTTGATATTAAATTGTAGGTCAAAAAGCAGGGGATAGGCAGCCTAACCTATCTCACACAGTAGGAACTTAGGCCATAATCTCACTATTAAAAATTAATCTCTGTTATACAGAGAAACCCTGTCTTGAAAAACCAAAAAAAAAAAAATTAATAAGAATAAAACAGGAGATAGTGGTGGATCACTATCACAATAGGTAATATTTGTTTTAATTGCTTTGAGTTGTTTTAATAATCAAAATGAAGATGACTATAAGTTTGGTATTTATCATGTTTAAAGTCCTCTGGGAGAGGTCCTTATTAATTCATTCTGTATCTTTACTGATTTCTGGTTAGTGGACCAAGGACATGTTATTTTGGGAGAAAGGCTCTGTAGGTTGAGAGGAAAGGAGAAAAGGCTTTGGGCCCCTTCCAGAATGATATGGATCAGATATGACTGGGAACGACCTCCTGAAGATCTTAACTATATACAGAAAAGAGAAATTCGAGAAAATCAAACAGATAACTTGATCTGCTGATTCCTCAAGATGGGAATAACCCATTAATTAGCTTAGACATAAAAATGTCTCTAGCCAGAACTCAGCTAAATTTAGATAGTAAATCTTGTTAGTTGTGGAATCCTTAAGATTCTTCATATGGCATGACTAACTTTCCAGTTACAAGGAATTCTTGCTGGGGTTGTACCGGGCTTGCTGTTTGGTTTTCCTTCTGTTGGTTTATATTTTTAAATATGTTTGTATTAGTGTTTAGCTTGTTAATTGATAGTAAGACATTGAATTATTGCTCTTTTAAACTGCTCTGTTATTTAACAACAATTACTCTTTTTTTTTGTCTTTGTCTTTTTCAAGTTTATCTTGGCATATACTTTAGTGTTAAATAGATTTTAAGAGCGCATGAATGGAAGGATTTCTTTGTTGTCCTTTCCCAAGTACTGAGTGCATGTGTCTGTCTGGCTAGTCTTGAGTGCATGTTTTGGAGTTGTGTTAAGTCTTGAAAATATTTACTAATTGTCCATTGGGTTAAATTATCTATAGAAGCCCTGGACTAGAGAGGCATTTGCAGTTTTGTTTCACTTAAAAACAAATCTTATGTGGTATATTATACCCCCGTCTCCAAAAAAATCCATTATGCTTTTTCCTTTGTTTACTATCTGATGTTGGTTAGTTGGATGTTTGGAGTAACCCAGGCTGTTTTACTTAGCCATCTGATTGTATACTGATTATAGGTCTAATTGTGTCTCTGTGGTATTAAATGAAGATACACACTCTAAAATTTACCTTTAAGGCTAGAAAATGATCGATTGATTTTATGTTTATTGATAATATATTGATTGTTTTGAGGAATTATATTAACTGTAGCCGAATTTGAGAAAGAAACTGAAGATGTGAGTTCAGACACTCGTATGCTGTAGCATGTGTGTAGAGGTAACAACTTCCACTGTGGGCTCCAGGATCAAACTCAAGTTGTCATACTTGCATGGCAGGTACTTTTACCTGCTGAACTGTCTTTCTGGCTCTGGCATTTTTAACTCTGAGGGAAAAAATGACTAGTTTTCAAATGTCATGTTTTTCCAGACTTGGACTGTAATGTAATAGTTGTAGTGCTAGGCACTTTATTGAATATTACTTAAAATTTAATTTCTTATACATGAGAACTAATTAACTATTAGATTAAAATTATATGTGAGTTACAGAGTTAGGATGCTACCTGAAAACAAGAGTTTGGGTCATTAGCTCTTACTGAATTACTGAACTCTCAAACAACTTATGATTTCATCCAACTATGCCTCTGCTCCAAGGCTGAGTATGTGTTGTGTTTGTTGTGTTAATTTTTGTTATAAACCAGGCTCCAAGGGGCTAAAGAACAGCTTTTTACAAATGGTGGAGATGGAAATCAAATTCACATTTGAACAGTCTTTTCAAACCCTGTGGCTGGTGGGGAGTGTGGGTTTGTTTGAGGGCAAGGTGGAAATTGTGTGTGTGTGTGTCTCTGTGTCTGTGTCTGTCTGTCCTCTCTATCCCCTTTCAGTTTCTTCCATATCCCAGGCTGGCTTTCAACTTGTTATGTAGCCAAGAATGACCTTGAGTTTGCTGTTTTTCCGGCTGTTTATTGTGCTGGGGATATGGAGTGCTTGAAAATGGGAGGCAAGTATTCTACCAACTTAGCTATATTTCTAGCCCTGGGTATTTTTCCCCTTCTAAAGACAGGGTCCTGCACAGCCTAGGCTTGTTTGGTATTCACTGTATGGCCAGTCTGGCTTAGAATTTGGCACAGTTCTCCTATTGTAGCTTCCATAGTGCTGGGACAGACTTGTGCCTCCTGGTCTTCCGTCACCTCTATTCTTTTGTCATTCTACAGGTTTTATCTTTATTGCATGTTTTTAGAGTTATATAACATTAATGCTGATATAACTTTTTGTTTTATGCAGGGATTTATCAAAGATGTCCACGAAGACTCCCTCACAGTTGTTTTTGAAAATAAGTAAGTTATTGATGTTAACTTTTAAGAGCTGATTGTTCTTACAGATGCCGGTAGGAAAATGATTCTGCTTTTGAGTGCTTGATTCTCATGATTTCCAAGTCCAGTTTTGATAATACTTTACTTGCTTATGCATCACAATTTACATTTTTATGTCCTTTGTCTAAATATGTATGGATATGATTCAGTAGCATTTTTTTTCAGAGGTAGATGCACAAGTAGCATAATGCAAACCCCTGAAGTTGAAGTGGTGGTACAGATAGTGAGTTTGAGATTATCTTTAATTGCCTAGTGTTACGAATTGATAGTAATTCTCTCCATATCCTAGAGACTAGGCAGTGAAAGGTAGGGAAGGCAAGTACGCTAGGCTGGCTTGGGAAGGGTTATGGAAGGGCCTGTTAGCTTGAAGGGCAGAGGACTGTTGAGCTTTTGAATGGCTCCTAACTGCTTAAGAGATATGTGCCTGACAGCTTGTCTTATGGAGAGACAGGTGTTAAGATAGCTTCTGTTTTTGTGAGCTGCCATGTAGACAATAATGGTAAAAAAGGAAAGAAAGGGCTTTGAAATCCTAGACTTTAAGCTGTCTCCTTGCTCAGCATTCCCTTCCATTTTATGTGGTCTCCCAGGTGTGAGTTTCCTATGGAAGCTTGAAAACGATGCTTGACTATAAAAAAGGCAACAGCAGCTAAGTTAGTTTATATTGCTATAAAGATTATTATGCCTTTACTAGATTCTAATTACATATTTTCTAGCCAAGTTAAAAACTTTTTTGAGGATGTGTATGCTATGATTGAGCCTTGGCCCTATGAACATGCTAAATAAGAACAAAGTTTCCATCTGGACATAAACTTTTTTTTTCTTTTCTTTTGGTTTTTTTCAAGACAGGATTTCTCTGTATAGTCCTGGATGTCCTGGAACTCACTCTGTAGACTAGGCTGGCCTTGAACTCAGAAATCCACCTGCCTCTGCCTCCCAAGTGCTGGGATTAAAGGCATATGCCACCCCCCTGCCCTGCGGGCATAAACTCTTGAGTTTGAACTGTAAATTTTAAAGATGTCCATTAAAAATCCATGTGTATGAATTTTTTTCTGCATGTCTATGCACCATATGCATGTCCGGTCTCCTCAGAGGCCAGAAGAGTGTCATCTGGAATTGGTGCTACTGTGTGTGTGCTGAAAAGTAACAGCAAGTGCGCTCCAGGGAGTCAGTCTTCAGCTCCTGAACTGATAGTTTTGTGCTTCTTTTGTGAGCATGTACACTAACGTTACTTAGTTCTTATTATTTTGTAATTTGTGAAATTGTGGGGTCTTTTTGATGACATATTCTTGATCTCCACCTTCGTTTGATAGCTGCGAATGAACCTTAGTCATTATTGCTAAATTAGCTCATTTTTTTTTTGCCATTCTTACAATGAATAATTTGGAGTGTAATTAGTAAATTAGTATTAATTATAAAACATATCAAGAATCATACAAAAGTCTCAGCTTAATGAATTAAATAATGAAGGTTCTTTGTATTTATCTTTGGAACATTCTGAATGATAAAACTAAGTTAAAAAATTTATAGTACTAGTTAGCGTTTCTTTATTAGGGTCTGATAAAATAAAGGTACTAATTCTTTTTCTAATCCTTCAGTTGGCAACCAGAACGCCAGGTTCCGTTTAATGAAGTTCGATTACCACCACCACCTGATATAAAAAAGGAAATTAGTGAAGGAGATGAAGTAGAGGTATGTGTATTTAAGCTTTCGTTATTATGCCTTAATTTTTTTTAAATAAATATCCTTGTGAGCACATCTTTAGCTCATGGATAATCATGTTCCGTTTCCTGTTATTTATTGGCAGTGACTGTGAAGTAGTGTTACTGGAGACTTAAGTCAGAAATAGATTCATGTGTCAATGCTACTATTTTTAGCTTTGGTGGGCTTGATCAAGTTTTTTGAAACAAAAGTTTCTTAAAACTTTTAAGTGATACTGCATTTGAATTTTTGAAGAAACCTAGCACAGAACCATATAGTTAGTCACTTTTTAAAGCTAGATTTAGTGGTTTGTGCTTCAATATCTTTGGCTATATATTATGTGTGTATGAACTGCTTTGTGGAATACTGTAGGAATGTCTAGAAAAATTAAGTACAGAAAATTAAAATGGCAAACCCCAAAAATCTTACTACTAATTAGCACATTCTTCATATTGTGTTTTTACCTTCTTTCCCCACTGCTAGATGGACATATTGTGCTGCTGTTTCTGTAACTTGTTCCCTGTCTTCAGTATTAACTATTTTTGATTATGTGCTCACTGTTGCTGGGCATGGTGTTGCATGAGTGTAATCCCTAGTACTCCTTTGAGACTATATTGGGCCATGTATAATAAAATCCTCTACTTTAACTCCCCCCTCAAGTTAAAAATATTATCACAATACAATGGTAAGTTAAGGTACACTATTTATTTCAGTTTTTATTTTTTAGTTCTTTGAGGGTTTTGTACAAAATTTTTGGTCATAATTGCTATCCCCCACCTACCTACTAAACTGTACTTTTCCCCACCCACTAAAAAACAAAAGCAAATCTAATTTATGCTTTAGGACCAAATACTCTCAGATCTATTATCTTCACAGAAGAGTGGCTATTCTCTGAAACCACCTCTCTCTCCTAGCAGCTAGCAGTTGTTACTAGATCTATAACTAGGGCCAGGATGCTTGGTCAGCTCTTCCTTTCTTGGTCAACAAATCCTTTTTGGGAATTGGTTTGGCTGGGGCTTGCACAGGTCTTGTGCAGCTGTCACAACTGCAGGGAGTTCATGACTACAGCTGTTGCTCTGACCAGAAGATACTGTTTCATTGTAGTTACTGTCTCTGGCTCTTAACATTCTTTCTGCCCTCTTTCCTACCATGATCCTTTGGAAAGAGCAGATATATGTTCCGTTTAGGGCTGATCAGTCTGCAGTCTTATGTTTACACTTTGGCCAGTTGTGGGTCTCTTGTGATCACTTAAGCAGAATCTTTGAGAAGAGACAATGATCTGAAGAGGTTAGACTGGAAGGCTAGGGTATCAAATTTTTAAATTTTCAAGAAAGTTGTAACATCCTTCTACACTTATTTTTAAAAGAGATTTCGCTTTTCAGTATTATTTTTGCATGATTTATAAAGCTTGGGTAGTATAATAATTATTTCTCATTGAAATACCTAACAAGCAATTTAAAGATGTGCTCATCTTGGCCCAGAATTTGGGAGTATGCTTCATGGTGGTAGGGAAGGCATAGTAGCAGGAACTTGAGGCTGCTGCTGTTCTGATGAGTCAGAAGAGGAGAATGCTGATGCTCCCCTCACTTTTACCTTTTTACTAGTCCAGGGTCTCAGGCTATGAGATGGTACTTCTCTTTTAGGGTCACTGTCCCCAGCTCAGTTAACCCATTCTTGAACCTCTGTTACAGACATAGCTAGAGGATTGTTACCTAGGTGATTGTAGATCCTGTCATGTTGACAGTATTAACCATCACAGATAATACAACAGCAGGTGGGCTCACTGTTTTGCTTTTTTTTTTTTTTTTTTTTTTTGGCTTTTGGCTTTTGGCTTTGTTTTTTTGAGACAGGGCTTCTCTGTATAGCCCTGGCTGTCCTGGAACTCACTCTGTAGACCAGGCTGGCCTCAAACTCAGAAATTTACCTGCCTCTGCCTCCCAAGTGCTGCGATTACAGGCGTGCACCACCACTTTGTTAGCCTGAAATTTTAAGGAAAATGTTTAAGTTAAATGTTTTAAATATTTAATAGTAACATATTATAATACTTATACACTTATAATTAGCTAAAGTTGAGTGTGTTTTAGATTTTCCTTTGCATTTATAAAGAATTTTAGGTTGTAACAATGTTCGCTATATTACATATTTGTGATTTTTATAAATACTAATTGTAACTAGTAATGTGGGCATCACAGAGAGTGTCATGTTTGCTCATACATATTTTATTTTTAATCAAACATACAATTCCTTGGTGTGGATATATTCAAAATTGAGATCAGAATTACTACTGTTACAACAAAAGACAGTAATGTGCTTATGCCAAATCTTTTTAAGAAGGCCACTTGCTAGAGAGAATGGCTGGGTGAGAGGATCACTGGTTGCGCACGAGTGTAGACTTGAGCTTGGGTCCCAGTACTCAGGTAACAACCCTAGCATGATCTTTCACATGTACCTTAATCCCAGCTGCTTACTGGTTGGTGGGGAGAGGAGACTGGTGCTCACGTGTCACCAGCCTCCGTAAAAGCTGTAGGCTCAGAGGGAGTCTGTGTCAGAGAGTAGAAAAGCTGTGTGTGTGTTTGTTCTGTTTGTGAAGCTAATTTATGAAAACAAAAGAACACACTTTATGTTCTACTCCTGAATGATATGCTTAATCCTGTATTTGATAGTCTTATGAAATGAATTTTTTTCTTTATGAGTGTTCTTTTATATCTTGGAATTTTGCAGATTAGTAGAAGGTAGCTGGCATTCTTTGAATATGCTTCTAGGACAGTTAGGAAGGCTTGTTGATTGGTTAATTGTAAGGGATCATGGACAGCCAAATGGAAGGTTTAGGGATAAGAACCCAGCAATCAGAACTTCAGTACATAAGTTCTACCCAGCAAGAGGCTTAGTAGTTAATAGACAAACAGATGACTGCCATGTTAATTAGTCAAGCCAACCTTCCAGATAAGGGTTTTACAGATTCAAATACAGATACAGACAACTCTCGGAATTGTGATGTTTTCTGTTTTAGTCCAAATAGTTGAAATTTTTAAAAAAAATGGCCTGCAGAAGTACAGGCAGGAGGATCAGGAATTCAGGTCAACACTGTTAGCGAAATAAATAGGCCAGCCTGGGCTGGACCCTGTCTGAAAACAAAGCAAACAACAAAATAATATAATGTAAAATTCCCTTTTAGTTGTTTTTGTAAGATAACATTTGCTATGGTAGAGGAACTGAGTGTCTTATGTTTTACTTTTCAGACCAACACTTGTAATACATTGTACTTCATGGTTTTAACAGTTGGAGGTTCTGAGCCTTCTTATTTTTATAAATTTAATATTTTAAAATTTAATACTCAATTTTTAGTATTTTAAAGTTTAATCTTTAAAATTTTTAATTCTTCAAAACAGTTCCTAATTTTGATGAACAGTGTTGGCGAGTTATACATATTTTAATACAGTTGCCTTATAAGAAGCATTTCTTTAAATTCATTTAAACAGTTACATTATTTGTTAAGATAGATTTCCCAAAAGCTATTACTCAAGCTTTCAGCATCCCACGCGCCTCCGCACCCCCAAAGGGTTTCTCTGTATAGCCCTGGCTGTCCTGGAACTCCCTTTGAAGACCAGGCTGGCCTCGAACTCAAAATCCGCCTGCCTCTGCCTCCCAGAGTGTAGGCGTGCACCACTACAGCCCGGCTCATCCTTATTTTTAAGTAATAACGTCTGTCTACACTTCCTCTTACTCATTTCAGTAATAATATTTGGTTGAGTTCAATTAGATTTTACATTTACATCTTTAATGTCAAAATCATATGGGATGAATGGATAAAGGAATGCAATTGCTCCTCAGGTATATTCAAGAGCAAATGACCAAGAGCCATGTGGATGGTGGCTGGCTAAAGTTCGGATGATGAAAGGAGAGGTAAGTGACTGTTTAACAAGGAAACAGCTTAATTCTGGGGTGCTGTGGCTGTCACCTCTTACCTATATAGTTAATCCGTTGTTACACATTCACTATACCATTAATTTCAATTTTGTTTCTTTATTGCCAAACACCAAGGATTCTTTCTAGAGGTATTCCTCAAGGCTGTATGATTCTAAAGGTTCATGCTTGTAAACATTTATAATCTGGCTTATGTAAAGGATGTTGATAATATAAAGGTATGCTTAGTGTTTTTACATAGAGGGGGTTCTAGAACATCATCTAACGGTCAGTACTTCTGTTCACACGAGCTTTTAAAAGAATTTTGTCTTTTAGTTTTATGTCATTGAATATGCTGCTTGTGATGCCACTTACAATGAAATAGTCACATTTGAACGACTTCGGCCTGTCAATCAAAATAAAACTGTCAAAAAAAATACCTTCTTTAAGTGCACAGTGGATGTTCCTGAGGATTTGAGAGAAGCGTAAGTAATTTCATTGAATTGTTTATAAGCTGAGATCTTTTCAGTCTACAAAACGTCATTTCTGACTCAACCAACCAAAACTCACTCATAGAGGTAAATAAAGGGCCAAGTGGTGGCCCAGCAGATGAGCGCACACTATGATCTGTGATAGGACAAGACAAGTGTTCCATTCCCAGCACTAAAACTGGGTAACTCGGACGGACGCCAGGGCTTCCGATGCCACTGGTTGGTGTACCTGTAAGCAGAAGACAGACACATAATTAGAAATACTAAAGTGAGCATTAAAAAAAAAAATCTAATGGGAGATATCAAACTGAGGTTGCATTATGCTCTTCCTAAGTTTAATCCATTACTGAAGTCTTGCCTCCAAATTAATTTTTTCCTTAGGTGTGCTAATGAAAATGCCCATAAAGATTTTAAGAAAGCAGTAGGAGCGTGCAGAATTTTTTATCATCCTGAAACTACCCAGCTAATGATACTGGTAAGATAAGACCATATTTTAAGTTAATTAATGACCAGCCTTATTCTTAGGTATTTCTTAAGCTATAGTGTGTATAATGAACTTACTTTTTTGTTGTTGTGTTTTGTTTTTTTCGAGACAGGGTTTCTCTGTGTAGTCCTGGCTGTCCTGGAATTCACTCTGTAGACCAGGCTGACCTAGAACTCAGAAATCAGCCTGCCTCTGCCTCCCAAGTGCTGGGATTAAAGGTGTGCGCCACCACGGCCCGGCTGAACTTACTTTTAATAATAGTTTTTTAGGTATATTAATTTTCTCTCCATTAGTATGTTAGAAAACAAATGGTTTGATTTTAATTTTTGGCTGACAATTGATAAAGCCAATCCCAGCAGGCTCTGAGCAACAAATAGCAGTCATGTGTTGGGATTGGGCTGGGCTGCCATGCCTAGCTCACAGACACTTACTGTTCTCCCTGACATCTTGACATTTTTTTTCCCAAGACAGGGTTTCTCTGTGTAGCCCTGGCTGTCCTAGAACTCACTCTGTAGACCAGGCTGGCCTGGAACTCAGAAATCTGCCTGCCTCTGCTTCCGGAGTGCTGGGATTAAAGGTGTGCGCCGCCACTGTCCAGCCTTGAGATTCTTAATGTGTAAAATCTTTGGGTTTGTTTGTTTTGTCGCCCCCCCCCCCCCCACACACACACATTCTGAGCAGCAGACAGATGTACGTTTAGGAGATTAGAAAGGAAAGTAAGATTATTTTTGAGAGAGAATTTAGGATGAAAATAAATAAGCCCCAGGTAGGAATTATTTGGAAAAATTAAATTTTTGAGTGATAAATATGTTCATTTATAGTCGGCCAGTGAAGCGACTGTGAAGAGAGTAAATATCTTAAGTGATATGCATTTGAGAAGTATTCGCACGAAGTTGATGCTTATGTCCAGAAATGAAGAGGCCACTAAGCATTTAGAAGTAAGTTGGTTTGCTTTTGTGTCTCATGCTTTCCTGTGTCTTAAACTACATGACTTGTCACTGAAAGCTACCTAAGACCTATGATTTTAGGGCTAATACCTAGAGTCCTTTAAGAAAATTTTCTGTTTTACTTTTATCAAACATAACATTTCATTGTGATAAGTGTTGCTTAGCTTTCTTTTTGGAGCTTAGAAGATAGGTACCAAAGACCATTAGAAATTAGTAACTGGGCATAACCAGAAAAACTACTTATTTTTCTTTATTCTGCCTTTAATCTGGATTTTACTACCTTGTTAGCTGTTAGATGTGGCCTTAGTTTATGGGAGCAGGTGATTGGCGATGGATACCTTAGAGCGTACTTTACATAGGCTGCCACTGCCGCTTCTTCCTCTGTGGGCTCTCCATGTCCTCCTCCTTGTCCACTGCCACCCTGGGATGATACTGTTCCCAGCTAAGTGTGCATACACACTTGACCTTGGAGAAAGTGAGACAGTTTCATACCTCAGATTTGTGACTGCCCTTAGTTTACATGTTTTAAACAGTATATGAATGCGTTCTGAAACAGCCATCTTGAGTTGGAGAACTGCTGATATCTAATGCAGGAAAATAATTTTAGAATTAGTTTCCTGTGACTAGAATTAATTAGACTGAAACTAATTTTCTTCAATTTTATGAGTTCCTTTATTCTATAAGAGATTCTTTGATGACCTTGTTAAACTTAGTTTTTTGTCTTGAATTTAAACATAAAATACTCAGAACTAGCTCATTAACAGTTAGCATTCTTGGTCAATCTCCACAACTCAGCAGTAGAAGCTGAAGTTCTGAACAGCAGCCTCCCATTTGCTCATCCCTTCAGACCCCACAGCTACTTTTAAACATGTTTGTTTGTGGCCCGTAATGCCTGATTACCTGTCACCATACCCAGTAACAAATTTTCATGCTTTTTTAAAGAATTTTTCCCAAGTACATCCCAGTATTTTGCCGTTGGTAGGCAAGCTATCAGCACATTGTTTTGTTTGTTTGTTTGTTTTTTGTGTTTTTTTTTTTTTTTTTTTTAAAACATAACTGGTTCCATTAGTGTGATTGATGTTAGTATTTTCTGACTGACATATTCCTCTGAGGACAGTAATGTTAATGTTCTTGGCTTTCGTTCCTGTCGCCTATGCTCCTTTCCTTTTTGAGTTTGGTATTGCATTGTGTGAGTAGACCACATGATGTTCATACATTTATTACTTGGTTGGCATGGATCTTCCCACCACTTCTTGATTATTTTCAATGATGGTGAACATCAGCTTTTTTTTTTTTTTAAGTTTTACAAAAGAAAAATCCTGACTTCTCCCTTCTCACTAGTGCACAAAACAACTTGCAGCAGCTTTTCATGAAGAATTTGTGGTGAGAGAAGATTTAATGGGCCTGGCAATAGGAACGCATGGTAGTAACATCCAGCAAGCCAGGAAGGTTCCTGGAGTTACTGCCATTGAGTTAGATGAAGACACCGGAACATTTAGAATCTATGGAGAGGTACGTTATCTGCTTCTGGCCTTTGGTCACTTAATTTGGCATATTAGCAGTCTGCTCCATCAGACTTTTTTTTTTGTAATTTGATTTTTCAATTTTGAGGTAAGAATTCACATTACATAATATTTATTTCTGGAATCTTCAAAAGTACCGAGTGTAGCCTCATTTGGAGGACAGGCTTTGACCTGCACTGCCTAGAGGAGAGTCTTAGAAATTTACAAAACCTTATTCTGTTGTATGATGATGACGGTGTTTACCTCATAGTTCATGAAGACTTACTTTTGAACTGTGTCTAAGGAACAAGAAATGAAAGTAATTATCCACAGTATAAAATTGAAATAATCTTATCAGTGGGTCTTTTTAAAAAATGTGTCTTTGGACAAGCAAAGTAACTTTGTACAGCCTCTTGCCTCACCTGAGGTGATCTTTTCTCTCCTGAGCCAGGGTGTGTGTGTGCTGCTGTGCTACCACGCCCAGCGTAAAGCTTGTAAAAATCTGTGGTGCTGAGAATAGAGAGCCCAGGGCTTTCCTACAGGCAGACTTAGCACTTCTTACTAAGTTATCTAACAACTTAACCCAAATTCTCAGTAGACTGAACAGAACCTTGAACCATAGGATTACAATTGGGAATTTCCTCCCTTTTCATATATTTTGGGTTTGGTGGTGTTCTAAAATGTTAACAGGAGTTTGTCTTTCCTCCAGAGTGCTGAGGCTGTAAAAAAAGCTAGAGGGTTCTTAGAATTTGTGGAAGATTTTATTCAAGTTCCCAGGAATCTTGTTGGTAGGTACTTGTGTAAAAGTTAAATGAATATTATAAATGTTTGTTTTTATTTAATTGGATGCTAGTTTTATAATTTGTTCACCTTAGTGTAATGAGTTGTTTAATAGACTGTTGTTTTTTGTGAAAGCATTTTATGTGACTTATAACTTAATGTCTTTGTGCCTAGAAAGTAAGGTGTATTTGTTCTGTGCCATTAATAAGACCCATAATTCGTATAATATGTTGTTAAAGGTTTCCTTAAATGTCTTCTCATCTTTTGGGCACTTTTATTTATATGTTCACTAAAATTATGATGGTGAAGGTCTTAAAGTATGTGATAATTTTTTCTTTTGTTTAGAGTGGAAATAAAAGTAAATCTGGACTAATAATAGAGTAATAAACGTTCTACATAGTAAGCCCTGAATAAATAATTGGCTGTGGCAAAAGCATAGAATAAGGTAAAAAGTCCTGGGGAGGAGAAAGGATGGTAGGATGGTAAGGAGAGAGACACGTACATTGTCTACCTTCACCAGCGATAACTATGGTATTCATGAGGTATAAGTTGACAGTTTTGAGTTGGCAGTGGTTGAAATTACTTTTAGGTATGTTAATTAATGAAGCTGCTGTTGATGTGCCCTCCTCTGTCTTTGATTTTGTGTCTTTGAGAAGCAGAGGATCCTCCCATACCCAGGGGCCTCATGTGTGGTAGCAAGTGCTGCGCTAGTGAATGGTGCCATGCCTCTTTGTCTTGTTTTGTGCTACTTGATGGAGATAGGAAGGCTTTGGATATATGTTACGAACGTAGTGATTCTCCAAAATAGTAAATGTAAAATTAAGTGCTAACATAATAGGGTGGAATTTGCTAGCAAGCCATGCAGTTTTGTTTCCTTTTGTCTCCTTGTTTTTTGACCCTACAGAATTTCTTTGAGCCCATTGGGTTCCATTAGAAGGTAATTTACTATCTATCCATGTAGTATTGCTCATATCCTGTAAAATAAAGTTGTAAAAGATTTAAAACATTTCTCTTAAAAATAACTTGTTTGACCACTTACGGGGCGGTATAGGGCTGCAGGCATGTAGCTCGGTGGGTAAAAAGCTTGTTTTCCCAACCTGAGCTCAATTTCTCTGGACTTGTATAGAAAGCCTGTTGTAACAAGTATATCGGAAACCTTGGTGTAGTAGGGAAGCAGATCCTGCTGGTTTAATGGTCAGCTAGTCAGGCTGGGAAAAAGTGGATTTTGGTTTAAGAGAGAGAGAGCCTGTCTCAACTTAGTAAATAAAGAAATAAACAAGTAATAAAAAAGGCAAGGACAGATAAAGACACCCAAAGTTGACCTTTGGCTTCCCCATAGGTGACTTCACACAGGAAAAATGGTTAATGGCAAAAAAATTGTTTCTTGTAATTCTGCTACTTAATAGTTATGTAGCAGAATTTCAGTTCATTTAAATAGCTATGATATTGCCAATTAATACAAACTCTTAATAAACATGAAAATGCAAAGCTTTGTTAAGATTATTGTTAGAAAAAAGAACTTCCCCAACACAAGGAGAGGTAAAAAAAAAAAAGAACTTTTGAATTTCTAAAAGTATCTTAAAAATATTTGAGCACACTCATGGGATCTCGGTCTCAGTACAGGTGAGAGGGCTATGAGGCAGTTTTCTCTTTGTATGTCTGTAAGAGTTAGGAAATTAAATTTAGGTTGCCAGGCTTGTGTGGCAAGTGTTTTTAAGAGCTGAGACAACTTGCTGCCTTGTCATACATAATTTTACTATCCTGCTTTTTTTTCTCCTTTCTCCTCTTCCTTCCACTGCTAGGGTTTGAACCCAGGGCCTTGCCCCTGCTAGGTAGGTCTTTATCACTGAACCATACTCCAGCCACAAGAACTGCTTTTGAAAATGTTCGTTGTGCTCTTCAAGTCAGTTATTCACATGGGTGAAGTGCTGAGATCTTGGTAGATATTCTATAGAACATTATTTGACTGAACTAGGCTTTCTCATTTGAAAAAAAGGTTTTGGTGGCGGTTTTGTGAAAAGGAAATCAAGTTTTGTCCAGCTTAATTTTACAAAGATAAACCTTGGTCTTTTAGATTTTATAGTATTAATAATAAAAACTCCTGGTAATTCAGAAATAAGGGAATTGGATATATTTGTAGTTCTAGTTCTTTATCTAGTTATCATTGCAAAGAGGGGGAATCCATCTATGTATCTTGGTCTATTCTCCTGTCTTGTTTGGCTTTTCTGATTTGCTTGTGTGCTCTTTAGAAAGCATGCATTAGCAGGAGCAACAATAATACCGAAACTCTGCTTCTTCTGTTGCTTGTCATGCATAGTAACCGTATTTTCCTCCAAAATATTTCATGGGTTAAGCAGTCTTTTGAAAACTAAATGTTCTTAATCCAAATGAAGGCAAAGGAGAACTGAGGAGTAAGGGAATGAGGACCACTTGGTGGGTAAGTTCTAGAGAGGATGGAGGCTTTCTGTGTTTGAGGCATTCTAGCATTTGATCATTCCCACCTGTCCAAAATCAAAATAGTATTTCATGAACACTGATTTGAATGAAAGTGGATCAAGACCATTCACTTCATAGAAGAAGCTGCCTTTAATCACTTCTTTACTTTGTCCCTTCAACATTATACTCAATGCTCAATTTATACTACAGGTCTGCTTCAGTTTGTCAATATGCTCTGGAATTTAAACTGTGGAAATGATCATTTAAAATATTGAAGGTCTCTGGTGGGACTAAGTAAGACTTGAAGGTAGGTCCCCGCCAAGGACCCAGAAGGGTGATGGATGCTTAACTCACCACTGGTGTAGTTCCAAGAAGCAAGTGAACAAGATTCTTGGGGAAGGGCTTATGTCCCATCAGCCTCATTTGTTTTCTGAAAAGACATTTGCTTATTTTTTTAGCAGGTTAGAGGATGAAGCTACTGCTTAAGCTTCATTGTGTAATCTGTGAAGGTTGCTTTTGATGTGCTGCTGCTAGGGTTTCTTTGAGAAGACCCAGTCATGTGACCGCTGTCTGTTCTAACCTATTCAGTTGCTGCTCTTTAAATTGAGGCTTACTGATGGGGACGGAAGGGGTTTAAGATGAGTAACAAGAGATGGAAAGATCCCATTAGCAGAGTGTGTTTCTGCTCTACCACCCAGTTTACTGTTGTCACTGCTTTCTGTGTAACAGATGACAGACTTACTTCATCTCCTTTCAAACGAAATTTTAGCTTTTCCTGAAAAATAAAAACTGTGATGTTGATTTGGTTGTTACAACGCCGCTGCTACTTAATAATGGATATTGCTGTTACTTATACCCCAAGAGTATACTAGATACTTGAGATAAATGTTTATTCTTTGGGTTAATCTTTATAATAGGGAAAGAGCACTTCCATGTTACCTTTGGAGTTTTTCTTTTAAGTACTGTGTATTTAATAGCTGCTGTTTGAAAGACTAACAGGTCAAGTATGAAGGTATGGATTTTGAATCATTTTACAGTATGTCACTCCTAGCAAGACAGGCATATACATGCTATATGCACTTATATAAATCTATAAGCTAGTTAAAAGATTTGGAATATTTTTGCTTGCAAGATAATACATGTATGGATGTGTGTATACATATGAATGAGATGAACGAAGTGACGGGGCTAATAGCAATTAAAATTGCTTTCTCTTATGCTTCATGGGCAGTGGTTTGGAATGGATTGGAGTTCATATTTTAAAGTATTAGAAATGGCTCACATGTTTAAAAATGTTTAGGCATGGGAATTCTCTTGGTTGTGAATTGCATTGGTCTACTGAAGTCAGTAGCGTTTAGGCATATATAACAAAATTTCAGACAAGAGACTGCTCCTTTAGCAGTCTTTAGGTGAAGTTATTGAAAGTAAAAACAATGATCTTTGCTTGGTGGTTGTCATTTGATAGGAAAGTAATAAATAATCTAGGTTGGTATATAAGATGGATAACAAACCAGTTTTACCTTTTTTTATTTTGTTTTTTTTTTGTTTTTTGTTTTTTTTTAACTAAAGGAAAAGTAATTGGAAAAAACGGCAAAGTTATTCAAGAAATAGTGGATAAATCTGGTGTGGTTCGAGTAAGAATTGAAGGAGACAATGAAAATAAACTACCTAGAGAAGACGTAAGTGTTTCATGCAGTTTACTTGCCTATTTTATGTAAGCTTTACAGTTAGTTTCCAGTACTGTGGATATTCTTGTTTTTGAAAATTCTGTTTCTTTGGACTATTTTACATACTTAAAACAAATAATCCTTAGTTTTGTGGACTGTGTGGCTTCTTAGTTGGTCTGTCATTACAAAAGTTTCGGCTTAAAAGTTTTTTCTTTTCATTTTGGGTCCTCCCTCTTTTTCTGTGTTTGAGTATTCTGCTTGCATGCATATATGTGTACCATGTGCATGTCTCGTGTTTGTGGAGGTCATATGGGACTGGATCTCCTGGTATTGGAGTTATTAATGGCTGTCAGCTGTTCGACTTTGCTGGGAACCAAATCCAGGTCCTTTGCAAGGAAAAAAATGCTCTGAACTACTGAGCCATCAAGCTTTGTAGATCTTTCTACTCTTTGAATATAAGGCTGTAGAATTTGATGTCCAGAAGCAATTCTTGATTGTTCCTTGAGCTTTTTTGTAGAATCTAAAAGCATTGACATTCCTTGATTGGCATGCATTATTTTATGTTGCTATTCCTTTTTGTCCTTTCTGAAACTGCTTTCTCTGTCCCCTTCTCATGTTGATTTTTTTTTTTTTTTTGCTTACAACTCTGTTATTAACCATTTAGACATTAAGATGTTTAAATCTGTGGGTTTATGCTTAGCTTGGTAGAGCTGATTTGGGGGTTTAAAGCCTGAAAATAAGCCTAGGATTGTCCCTAAAATTATCAACTAGAATTCGACACTACACAACTTCCTTCAGTTTTGCTCAGTATAGAACTGTTAGAGAAAGGTTGTAGACATTTAACTCAGATCAATGTCTTGATACCAAGTATTGGGTAGCCCAAGATGCGTACAGTTGATTACACTTCTTTATTTCTTTGTATTAAAATACTGAGTTGAGGTACACTTAAAAAACTAAGTATTGTCCATTGATTTCACAAGAGTCAGAACACTTTTTACTGACTATCACACTGTTTTAAAATGTGTTGTATCATGTAGCTTCTATTTGTATGATTTTTAGGATTCCTTTCTGATAAGCATTAAACTAATAGTACACCCAACATTGTAATTTTTATTTCACGTTTCTCTTACACCTTGTATCCAGCACTATGAAATCTGATATGAAGGCTATGATAGTTATATACAACTCAGTTACTATAGCTCACATACAACTTTTTAAAACTAGTCTTCCCTTAGCTTGACTTGTCCCCACCAGCTTTTCAGTATTCCCATTTCATTGCAAGGATATTATTCTTGGTGAGTTCTCCTTGATTAGAAAAGAAAACAAACTTTCTGTACTACTTTCTCTGTAGCTTGGGCTGTTACTGCTATTTCCGAGCCAGGGTTAAGAAGCACAAATACGTTACATAGGGCTGCAGTTAAGTATTCGATCAATGAGTGAGGAGGTTGGTTATGTAAGGCAGGTAGGGATAAGACTGCTCCCTCTGTCAACACAAGCTGCTTGGTTTCATTCTTAAGACTGTGTGGGAGTGCCTACCTCATATGCTGCTCTAATGTGTAAAGTTTTTCCTTTGAAACTTTTTTGTGGGGTTGAGGCAAGTAACATGGTTCTGTATAAAAGTATGTACACACACACACACACACCAGCAAATTCTGCAGTCCCTCCTATCTGTTTGCTATTTTCTTAATACACCATCAGAACTTTATTCTTGTTTTGTACCTTCACAGTTGAAATTCCAGTCAGTGGGCTTTCTGTACTGGATTCTTGGTAACTGTCCTGGTGTTTGTCTACTTAACCTGCTATATCTAAGTCATCTGTTTTAGAATTGTTAACAAAATTACTTTGAAAAGACATTTACTTATGACCAAAAGTATTGAGCTAGTCTATTTGCAATACTTTGGCGGCATTTTTTTGAGAGGAGAAATGGAAACTGCAGTGTTTATAAGGCAGAAAATCTTGACTTAGCCATTTTGGTTTGCTTTTTTAAAATAATTATTTTATATGTATGCATGTATGTGTGCGTGCCTGGTGCCCTTGGAGATCAGAATAAGATCCCTTAAAACTCTCTGAGTTAAATATGGTTGCAAACCACCATTTGGGCCCCGATCTGAGCTTGGCCCACTGGAAGAGCGACAAGTACTCTAAACAGTTGTCTGTATCTCTATCCTCCTTTTGGCTGCTTTTTAAAGGCTTTTGTTCTGAAATTTAACCAAATAAACACCAGTTTGGGATTATTGCTCACTGTTTATTTTTGTGCCTGGGGTGTCTGCTCTTCAGTGAGTTCATTATTTTTACATTATGTAAATAATGTTGCTCTGTAGTCAGCATATCTTTATTTTTTTGTGTCCACACACTGACAGCTGGGCACTAGTGTGCTTGCCATTGTGTGTGGAGGTGAGGACAACTGCAGAAGCTGTTTCTGTTGTACTTGGTGAGTTCCACGGTTCAGGGATCACATTCATCTAGGTCCTTGGGCTTGGTGGCAAGTATGCAATTCCCACTAAGCTGTATCACCAGCCCTGAGAATGTCTTTTATGGTCAGAAATACCTAACACTTAGTCTTTTTTCCCACTGTAGATTCTGTTGTTTTATATTGAACTAATAACAATTTCCTTGCTTCAGCTTTCAAGTGCAGAAATTACAGGCATTTTCCACTATACCCTTCTCAAGGTCTCCTCTGAGCACTTAGGGGAGTCTAAACTTGTCTAATAATACATGTTTGAGTTTTTTCTTTTTTCTCCTTTATATTAATATTTTTAAGGCTGTCCCTACCATGGTAATTTTTCTAGTCTCTGAAAGACCATGGCCAGTTTGAGTATTTTGTTTAAAAAGTGGTTTGTATTCATGGGACATTGCATTGATCGAAAACTAGAAAACCTAGCACAAACTGATACTTTTAGCAAACTCAGATGTAAATTTTAGTACAAATGAGGCATTGAAAATTTCAACATTAATTACTGTGTGTTGGAAAAAAACTTAATCTACTAGTTTTTTATCTACTAGTGTACTAAATTGAAGACATGTTTTCTTACAGGGAATGGTTCCATTTGTATTTGTTGGCACTAAAGAAAGTATTGGAAATGTGCAAGTTCTTCTAGAGTATCACATTGCTTACTTAAAGGTATGGATTCAGCTCGCTTTGTATTCATGTGTCATCCCTGCTGCACTTTTGTGTGTGAATGTTGTATAAGTAATACAAACAAGGTATCCACATGTTGAATGTTTTTGTTTATAATGGTAATGTTTTTGGGTAATTAAATATTTTTAATTAAGTTTTGCCCTGTTTTTTTTCCTTAAGATCCTTATGAATAAAACCTTAAGAATAAAATGTTCTTTGTCCTTATACACTTTTACAGGGGAGGGGAGATTCTTTGCGTTCCCACTAAAAAGAACATCTTTCACATTTGATGAGTTCATCATTTACAATAACTGCACTCTACTAGGGCCATTTGTTTCTGCTCACCTTTACGTTTTAGCCATCTGCACACAAGGGGAAGTTGGGCTCTTTGATAGATAACCCTGGTTTTACTTGAGTCATCTGCCTTGCCCCCTATACACTGCATTCCATCAATTTTGAGGGAGAGGTGAGTTGCAGGAGATGTAAACCAGAGCCAAGGGCAGGGTAAACCAAACAGGCGTCAGCATCTGACCTCTACCCTCAGCCCCCATTTGTTAATTTTAGTTGAAACACAAGGATTACAGAAAAAGGAGTGTCTTCCAGTAAGCAACCAACATAGGTTTTTGTTCTTTTTCTCTTTGTTTTTATTGTTCATAGTAATAATCCAAAACTGATCTTGTAGTATATTTTTCTTCTACTCTCTGACCTCATTGTACAAGTACCTTGAAAGCACAATTAATAATGCCTTAATTCCTTTGAGTTGCCTCAATTCCTTTGAGTTTATGGATCCTGGCCCTGTAAGCAAATGCTTTTTTGCTCTCTTCTGTAGTCTACCTGCTAGCCATTAGCTCTGTTTAGATTGGTTACCTTCACATGTTGCAGGACTTCAGTTGGTGTTGCTAATCTGATAGTAAAGTAGCTTGCTAATAGTAATGCTTATATAGAATATATAACTCCCTGTTTAAAGACAGGATCTGGCCAGTGAGCTGGCTTCATGCATAAAGTCTCTACAGCCAAACTAACTTACATACATACATACATACATACATACATACATACATACATACATACATCTCATATTGTAGGAGAGAGTCGACTACATCAAGTTATAGTTAGATCTCCACAGGCACATGTTGGCATGTACAAATTTATATGCACATGTACATACAGGTACTCAAGTAAAAAAAGGACAGTATTAGGTAATATTAGATAACAGTGAAAAATAAGTTATTGTAGTAGAACAGTTACTTGAAAGAGAATTGTATATTCTGTTTGCTTACAGCAAAAACTTTGTGTTGAGTTGACCAGCAAATGACCTTGTGAATACAACTCTGCTTTATGAGAAGATGATTACAAAGATGACAGTTTGTTTCCTGGTGTAGATTGTACAGTTCTAGTTCTAGGCCAAAACACACATATCTAACCTGTGTAGAATGTGGGCTGGGGAAGATGGGTCACGTGAGTACAGGTTTCACATGGACTCACACACACACACACACACACACACACACACACACACACACAGTAAAAGAGATTCTTTGTTTTGATTGTAGGAAGTGGAACAACTAAGAATGGAACGCCTGCAGATTGATGAACAGCTGCGACAGATTGGTATGGGTTTCAGACCTTCTTCCACCAGAGGGCCTGAAAAAGAGAAAGGCTATGCCACTGATGAAAGTACCGTCTCTTCTGTACAAGGTTCTAGGTCTTATAGTGGAAGAGGCAGAGGTCGTCGGGGCCCCAATTACACCTCCGGTTATGGTAAAAAGAACATTGATTTATTTCTTTAATAGTGGTAGTGGTTCTAGTTTAGATGCTGCATACATTTTAGGTGAAAGGCAGTTCTGAGTTTTATGTCCCATTGATGTGACATATCTAGTGACAGTGGAAGGTATATAGTTTACAAATAGTTACCTAATGCATAATTTTTAATTATGGTTATGGTAAGTTATAATGCATATGTATAAAGAGTAAATGGGAATATGGCTTGTGTTCCAACTAATGTGGTTTCATACATTTCCTGTAGAATACTAGTGTGCTACTGCGATCTATAAGATGAGCACAAATGAAAAATAATAGACTGATCGATCAGCATTGCATATAATAAACCTTCAGCGTTGAAATAAGACTTTGCTGATTGGCTGGTTTGAGGAAGAGTATTTTCATAAGCTTTAATTTCACGTTGAAGCTGGGGCCTAGGGTAGGAACAGATCAGTGGATCCTATGGTGGCTAACAATTCTCTAATCATAAATTCTCATTTATTCTTATTTAGCTTTGAAGTTGTTCCATCTTTCTCCATTTGGATTTGGATTTTAGCTGTGACCTGATCTCCTGCCCATCCCTCTTCATTTGCTTTTTCTGTTCTTTTCCTTTCTTCTTCCTGTGTTCATCTTGTTGTGAGAACATACTTGTGAACCTAGGCCAAAGTAGGAAGCATTTACAGAAAGTAGAGGTGAATTCAGGTTTGCACTGTCCAGTTTCAGATCCAGACTTCTCCTTTACCTATGGAATCTAATGATGTGATACACCCGTACTATCTTTCATTTGTTGTACAGCTGGAAGGCTACGTATTCCTTCCCTTTAGTGCTGCAACTTTATGTTCAAGTATTTCATTTTCTTGGTGTATTTTTGTTTTCATAAACACGGTATTAAAGTTTGCAAATAAAATTCCAATATAGAGTGTTCAGTGTGTAAAAGATGAAGAATTGTAAGCTAATAGTGTACTTCCAAAAATCTATTTTAAATAGAAACTGGGTATATTTTTATTTTTATTCTTTTTAAATTCTAAATTAACAATTAGATACGGATTTCTATAGCAAGAGTGAAAAGCCATTGAACAGATTGATTAGTGTCTGAGGCTTCTGCTTACTAATGAGGGAGGCTCTCTGGTAAGGTGTAAATGTATGGAAAAATGGCAAAGGCAATCATCTAAAAACACTTTACAGATCCTTCAGTAGATGGCAGACTTAGGTTTGTGGAAATAGAAACATTGTATTTTTGAAGTAACTTGAGAGAAGGACCATTTGAATTTAATTACAGCTGTTCTTGAGCACTTTTCAAAAGGACTAGGCAGTAATAACTTTTTGTAAGAAATGGATACTAATAGAACATAAAGTTGTGCTAAATGTAGTTTGAATATTAGTTTACCGAATCTTGGTCATAATAAAGCATTTTAATGTACATTTTAATCACATGACCATTTAAAATGGTAGGAAGCATCTTGAAAAGAGTTATAGACAGAAGTTGAAAAGCCTGATTATGGAATTTAGCTAAAAGCAGTTGTGGTTGTGAATGTCATGGCTCATTTTTAAAAGCTTTTCTGGGATTTCTTTCCTTATATCCTCTGTGTCGGGCAAGATTGAGATGTTGAAATGGCTATATTGTTTTCAGTGCAGTAATCACTAACCTATAGCAGCCTGCATGACCAGCACAGCTTTCGTATTGTAAACTATTTTCTCACTGGGCAGGCTAACCGAGTGCCCATTATTTAAGATTGCAAGAGTTTTGTTTTGGGTTTTTTTGGAAGTTTGCTAGAACCCTCTGGCTTGACATTTCCAGGCTTATGTCTGCCTGCCTGTAATTTTAAAATATCAGTGATGTCACAGTCCTCATTCTGCTATCTTTATGACATGGGGTCTGAAAGACCCATGAGCCAGTTTGGGTCCGTAGGGCAGTCATCTTATGGTGTAGCCTTAGACTTTACTTTTTGTGATCATAAAACATGAATATTATCTAGTTCAACAGTGTTTTGTGTGTGTGATATGAGTCTCACAAAATACTGAATTTAGGTTAAGTTTAAAGAGCAATTTCCTTGATTTTATCCCTGGGTAAAATAAAATAGTTTACTATACTTAATTCACCTTTATATTTTAGCCCAGATTTGTTTCACTATTCCTTAGATAATTGTCTACTTCAACAATGACAGTATTAAGTGTTTTTGTCATTTGAACAAATCATTGTTAAATGTGTACTTTATTCTCTTCATTGAGATCTCATTCCAACAAACAATTGAGTGAAAATTTGGATTTTTTTCCCCCCTAAACTGCTTTTCATCACCTCTCTTATTTGTATTGGTAGAGTCCTTTTTTCTAGCACCTATTACTTTAAACTTCAAAATAATATAACATAGTCATTCATTAAAAGGAAATTTCTGCACATTATGAGACATTTGGAACACTAATAAGATGTAATAAGCTTTAACTTTTAACAGACCATTTCATTGTAGATCTATAGAGGAAAATGTTGAAAAAAGTAGCACGTGGCAGTAAGAGAAGGGGAAGGATTCTGTTTCCAGTTAAATTGGTGTGAATTTAGAAGTCAGCTTCTGCAGGAGATAATTATGTAAATTTCATTTCAGTCAATGTCTTCTATTAGGTAGTAGGTATTTTCTCAGAAACATCATCATTATGCTGATCTGAGGCAATAGTAAAACATTTTATGTATTTTAGCTGACATGAAAATTCCTATTTAAGACAGATTATCAGTTACAAGAAGTGTTCTGGCCTGGCGGTGGTGGCGCAGGCCTTTAATCCCAGCACTTGGGAGGCAGAGACAGGTGGATTTCTGAGTTCAAGGACAGCCTGGACTACAGAGTGAGTTCCAGGACAGCCAAGGCTACACAGAGAAACACTCACTGTCTTGAAAAAAATAAAAACACCCCCCCCCCAAAAGGGGAAGTGTTCTGATTTGAGAGAAATTAAAACGTGTGAACACTATTGATTAAAACTTAGTTTTTCTAGATGTCTTTAATTTTTAGGTATTGGCTAACATAGTACTGATAATTTAAGCTATCAATTTAAAAATTGTCAGAAACTTTTACATTAAACTGCACTTTCATGTTTAAATTTTTTCTTATTGTTTAGTTAAATCTGATAATTAAATTTAAAATCAATTTAAAGTTTACTTTTAATTTTGCTCTTTGGGGCAGTTGCTATGCTTTTGTATGTAGCAGACACTGTTGAAAATAAATATTTTAGCATTTCTGTTTATGTACATCTAATTCTCTTATATATTATCTTTTTTCCAAAGGTACAAATTCTGAGCTGTCTAACCCCTCGGAAACAGAATCTGAGCGTAAAGATGAGCTGAGTGATTGGTCATTGGCAGGAGAAGATGATCGAGAGACTCGACATCAGCGGGACAGCAGGAGACGCCCGGGAGGAAGAGGCAGAAGTGTATCTGGGGGACGAGGTCGTGGTGGACCACGTGGTGGCAAATCCTCCATCAGTTCTGGTAGTCTTTTACATACTACATCAGCATTCATGCTTTGTAAAAAATATAATCCTACAAAAGTTATTTCCTCTTTCAGGGCCATACATTTTTGGAAGTTTGTGATTCTGTTTATCATCTTACAGAAAATAGTAGACTGTATAGTAATTTATATATAGTAAATGTTGTGTAGAGTAATTCCTAGTGAAGGTTTCCTTAAGAGGTCAGAACTTGTAGTTGGCTTTGAGAGTCATGTTTATCCCTTCCCCTTTTGAGATCTTTGGTAATTAGGTAATACTTTTCCTTGTTTTCCCAAAAATCTTTGCTACACTTTGGGGAAAGATGTAGCATTCTTAAAATTTTATTGAGTAATTGAACCATGTGGTGGCTCAGCAATTAAGACCAGTCACTGCTGTTGTAGAGAAGAGACTTAAGCTCCTAGCACCCGCCATGGCTGCTCACAGCATTGTGTCTCCAGCTCTGGAGGGTGGGGTCTGCACATGTGGGTGTGTGGGCACAACATATGTTCATAGATCAGTGTAGAGATAGAGGACTGAAGACATTCCATGCTCAAGCATATGTTCTGTGATCATTTGACTTTTTTTTTTTTATCATGGAATAGTAATTGTTGACAGAGGTCTCTTTCTGAGTAGAATAGGCAAAAGGAGAGGATTTCCAGGAGTACATGGACTAGATTATTTTAAAACATTGTGTGTTAGCATTATTGTTTGTCCTTTAAGAAGGTCATATTTAATATTTATAATGATTGTCTCATTTAAAATTCTATCTTAAATCTTAGCCTAGTTTGTGCATATCAAAAGTACATGTAAATATAAAAACTGGAACTAATCAGCATAAAATGAAGGGAAGACTTTGGCTCTAATTGGATTACAATTTTCATTGGGCCCTAGGAAATTTTAACTTAGTTTTTTTCATAAAAGTAATTTTTGTATTAAAATGCACTGTATACTGTAATATTAGTTATTTTGTGGAATTTAGTTTTTATATGATTAATAGATAAACTTAGTAATTTTTGCTAACACACTAGCTTGCTAACTTACCAACAAAAACTTAATAGTAATCATGATTAGGTGAATTTCTTCTGTAATTTGAATGTTGGAAGCAGTAGATGCACATAGGTAAGACGGCGCTTTTCTTTTCTTTTTGTATCTTGACACTGTTCTTTTCACTGTTCTTCACTCCATGATTTGTTCTTCAAGTTGGATTACAAGTTAAGTGTTTCAGTGTTATCCTTTCTATAGCCAGTTACAATTTCAGCCTGATTTAGATCCCTGTATAGATTTGTTTTGGTTGCTTCAGTTCATACTTAAGTGATGTTTCTTTAGTCTTGGGTGCAAATGATTTATTTTATTTGGAATAATCTATTATTAGCACAAAATACCAGCAGTCACCTTAAACTTGTAAGAGGTACAATAGTTCTCTTAGAATCATGATGTGATTCTTTCACTTTGTTTTTCTTTTTCTACTCTTGAGTAGGATTAACTTAAAGAGCATGAGTGGTAGGTAGTGTAATTCTGATATAGTCATCGTATCACTATCCATGTGGGCATTGGTCTCAAGAACACCCATAGATTTTTTTACTAGTTCTTTATGAAAAATATATTTTATATATAAATCTTTGCACATTCTTGTTTATCATTCTATATTACCTCTATATTATCTACATATAATACTATGAAAATGCCATGTAAACAGTTTATATTTACTTGAGGGACAGTAATAGGGAAAAAATAGGACCATATATATGTTTAATATAAATCCCTTCCCCTATAGTTTTGATCTCATGAAGATAGACTTAGCTATATTTCTAAAAAGTTCATAGGAAACTTTATGAAATAAGTATATTTTTTGTTTTACAAATTTTCATTCCCATTAAAATGATTTTATTTAATCATTACTACTTTCCAGAAAAATTAGTGTTAAGAGAAAACATTTTTATTTCAGACCTATATTTTTAGGGGGGTGGGGTATTGGAGTTACTTACAGTTACTGCATGAAGTTCAGTAGATCAAGCATTCTTAACTGATGATTTCTTAAAATGAATATTTCTTGCCTCTGACATGAATATAGTGCTCAAAGATCCAGACAGCAATCCATACAGCTTACTTGATAATACAGAATCAGATCAGACTGCAGACACTGACGCCAGCGAATCTCACCACAGTACTAACCGTCGTAGGCGGTCTCGTAGACGAAGGACTGATGAAGATGCTGTTCTGATGGATGGAATGACTGAATCTGATACAGCCTCAGTTAATGAAAATGGGCTAGGTATGTAAGCATTTAGGGAAGAGGTGTGTGTGTGCGTGATTGTATTGTACTGATAATGGATGAAACTTTCCTTTTTTGAATAGAATTCGCAAATGTTTTTTTTAAATTAGTGTTTATTTTAAATGAGAAAAATAGTATGTCTTGGGCTCTCATTTTCATATTTGTCAGACTATCTGAACTGGGAGGATCCCTTAATGTGTCCTTTCATACCATTAAATCAGTCTAAATATTCAGTTGATGAACTGTCTACAAACAAAACTTAACTGTTTTAGTCCCTCCCCTTTTAATAATTACAGTACATGTTGTGGGGGCTGCAAAGAACTAGCATTTATTACTAAGGGGCTAAAATGTCATTAACTTTGAGACTCAAGATAATGTTGAAGAGAAAATCTTATATTCCTGAATAATGGTGGTTGTTTCAATTACATGGCAATTTGCTTTATTATGAGTTAAAGGCCTCTTAATTTCCAGAGGGCAGTGCTTTATGCTGAAAAATGTATATAATTCTTTGTCAGTATTGTATGCTTTATCTTTGATGTTTAATTAAAAGTTTCTCTTTCACTTCCTTAAATAAGGAAAGAAAATTTTTGTTTGTTCTTTTTTGTTTATTTTTTGTCAGAATAGTTGATGGTAAACTTTGCAATTACAGATGATAGTGAAAAAAAACCCCAGCGACGCAATCGTAGCCGCAGGCGTCGTTTCAGGGGTCAGGCAGAAGATAGACAGCCAGGTAACTTGAGTGGGCCTGTTGGTGTCAGGTCACAAGCATGAAACAATGTCATGTGTCTGCATTCTAAATATAGTTACATGTTCACATGTGTGTATACATTCAGAATTTGCATTGCATAATTTATTCAACTAATAATGTTGTTGAAGAAAATGCATTCTTCCTTCCCAGTATAAATGTTTAGTATGTAGTCTTAAGTGAACTAATGTTGTGTCTTAATTGCTACATGAAAATAACTTCAGTACCCTTCATTATTCAGTTGGCAGAGTCTTCAGGCTTACAATGGGGCCTGCCATTGCAGGGACTATGGTGTGAATTGTGTTGAGGTTGATTGGCAAAACTAGGCAATGCTTTACATGGTGCCTGCTTACTGTAGATTGGGTGCCTTATTTGGGGGAATTACAATTCTCAAATTTTAAAGTAAAACGTAGAAGTGTCCTTTTCTTTAAAAGAGACTGCATGTTAATGTTTTGTGTCACTGTAGTGTGGTGCTTTTTCTTTGACACATACTAACCATTCACATAGTACTTAATGTCATTCAGTATTTTATGTTGTCACAAGTTTTGATAACTGGAAGGAAACTCGTTTGCTATGCCTATTATTTTGAACACAATTCATTTCCTATGTACAGAGAATCACTGTATATTCGCCATGAAGATATTGTATATAGTAGAAATAAACCCCTTTCAAACGAACCAATTTTTGCATTCTTTCCAAAACATACTCTTTCATGTGTCCCCACCCTACCTCCCAAATAATGTACATTGTAAATCTTGAAATGCAGAGGTTATAGAGACACTTTGGAATCTAGTAAAGGGTATTGTTTCCTATTATGAAGAGTTTGTGTTTAAAAGATAGAAAGAAATGTAAAAACTATACATTGTCAAAGATAGTGTCCCGGAAATTTGTTTTCCCTTTATATTCCTGTTCCTTAATGTTAGAGTTGTATTTTAGTCGAAGAGGTTATAAATTACAACTTTGAAAGTAGCACAGCAGTGAATATTTTTTGTCCCTACTTTGCAAGAGAAAACTCAGACTATTAGTATGGGCTCACTAACATGGAATGACTTTCAACATAACCTACGCCAGTGATGATGGTTAAGTGTACAGACACAGACAGATCAACACAGGATTTCTTTCATAAGAGATGACTTTGAATGGAATTAACTAAAATGACTAATTTGGGGTTTTGGTAATTTTAACAGTGACGTGCTATGGCATACTCTGATTTGTTTTCACTGTTCTTAGCAGCCATTGTGTTTTCTCTTTTCCATTATTTCCAGTCCCCTCTTCCCTAGAGTTTCTCATTTCCCAGCAGCAGTCCGGGCAGACAGCTGAGAGTTGTTCCTTTGACCAAAATTTCTAGTTGTTCTTCTATCTATGTAATTTAACCATTGAGTGGTCTTTCTTGTACTTAGACAATATGACACTCTGGTGGTCTCAACTAATTCTTAAGCCCAGGGTCCTTAGATTTTTGTTGTTTTTGTTGTTGCTGTAATTGTTGTTATTAAAATTTCTATTGAATTTTAAAGGGCCCTATTGCATAGGAACTATAAAACAAGTTTCTTACCTGGCTCTCTTATTTGTGGTCAAGGAACAGAACTGAGTGCCACTTGCTAACCTTTAGACTAATAACTGCAAAGTGTTTTCTCTGTATAGGAATAGATGGGAGAGCTAGGAAGTGTTTGCACACATTTAAACTGAGCACTATGCCTGTTCATGCAGCAGCATCCTCAAGTAGATGCACTGTTCCAGGGGTCATTGGAGGTCTGCACTATGAAAACAACACCCATTGGTTGTTACCGCACCTATGCTAGCAGCCATTCTCAGGACAGTTCTGTCACCCTGTAGAGTAGACAAAATTAGTATACTAATCCTCCACCATAGTACTAAACATGTTTGTAAATTTCTTGGCAATGATTTTAAAATGAGAAGCTATTTAAAGGCTTCATAATTTTGAAGGGAAATACCTTTAGATTTCAAATATTTGTAGTTTACTAATAAAGTTTTTCATTCAAGATGATTAATAAGTTTTAAGGTTAAGTAATGAGTTACTAGAAATTTTTTCAGTTTTTTTGTTAGGACATGCATTATTTAGATGAATGAATTGTTTGAGCACAATTCAGCCTTTCAGCCTTTTACTATATTAAATTATTTGAACTTAATACAGGGTTAGGGTTATTTCCATGAGGTATGAATCTAATGGGCCAATTCTACTCAGACATAGTAGCTTATTTAAATAATGACTTGTTTTTAAATTTTAATTCAGGGCTTTCTCAAACCTAGTCTGCAATAGAAAAATAATACAAAGTTAGGAATTTGAGTTTCAATACCTGAGGCCAGTGTTGTACTAACACAACACAGCTACTCATTAGAGTGATAGTTTGCTTCCTAGCTCAGTACTTTGACTTATCTCAGGTTTCAGACCTAGCAAGATGGCAGAGCTGATGGGGCTGCACCTCTATTTACAGTGCTCCTTTCCCACCCTGATAAGTGTCTGCCACATGTTGAGGACTGTAGTTTGTCTAAATTTGCCTGTACTTCCTTAAGTCAGGTAGTATAAATATTGTTCAGCATGAAATGTTAGGAAAGAAACAGAAAATAACACCCCTGAACACCTTGATTGTGTTGTTTTTCCTGGGCAGAGAACCAAAATACCCAATTTTTGCTCACCACACTACGATTTGAATCACTGTTGTCCCATCACACATTCCTGCAAATGCCCTCTACACTTAGAACCCTGCACTCATGGTGCTGGTTCTTGGTGGCAGGTTGCTACACCACATTTGTCCCACAACCCTAGATAAACCAGGAGATAGCTGGATTCCTGGGAAGAAGGACTTCAGTCTAGATTTCCTCAGGTTCCAGCTGGCAAGGATTTTTCTATTGTCAGTACTAAAATCATTGACACATTTTTTTCAAGCTTTGCTTTTGTTCAGAGGTGGGTACCCAGCGTAACATTTTTAAATTGGGTGACCCACCACTAGTTTACTTTTAATAGTGAAATTATTCTTTATCCATAATAGAATTTAGAAATATTTTTCAACACCTGTAATTTTTTTCTCATCTTTAACAGTCACAGTTGCAGATTATATTTCTAGAGCTGAGTCTCAGAGCAGACAAAGAAACCTCCCAAGGGAAACTTTGGCTAAAAACAAGAAAGAAATGGTAAGGAGAATTTAACCTGTAGGGTTTTTGTTTTGTTTTTTATTATTTCCGTATTGTTTAGATTTATTTATTTATTTTTTTTTACTTAATTGCTGTATGGTCAGTTGTTTCCCTTAAGAGATAATATTTAAAGAAGATCCTTGCTTCTATCCCAGGCCCCTGATAAATGAAGATATGCATGCTTGAGCCTGAGACTTTGGCTAGATAGATAGCACTTTAGTATTTACTTGATTTGATAATTAGAAGGCTATATACTTCTTGTCAGTAGTGGGAGTAGACCTTTTAAGTTTCATTTGTATTAAATGTTTTCAGTGATTAATACATGAGTTTCCAAAAGGTGAGTAAAGTGGCTGAGTGTCGTGCTTGCTGTATTGATGCTTTCACACCATTTATATGGTGAGCTTCCCAGTGGTCTGGACACTAGGTACAGGCATCATTGAACAGAGCAGGCGCTTTCTGTGACGTGGGCACTCATAAGTGCTAGAAATAATAGAGTAATAAAACCCTGATACTGGAGTGCATTGGTATTTGTTGTAAACGTAAAATACTTTTCTTTATAGCATATGAAAGTTATTCTATTTTTAAAAGCTAATGTTATAGTTATTTTCCTCCTCAGCTACAGATTTCTTTATAAAGATGTTGAAAAAGTTGTCTCCCTTTGACAGGCAAAAGATGTGATTGAAGAGCATGGTCCTTCAGAAAAGGCAATAAATGGTCCAACTAGCGCTTCTGGCGATGAAATTCCTAAGCTACCGCGTACTCCAGGAGAAGAAAAGACTAAGACCTTAAAAGAAGAGAACACTCAAGAAGCAGCAGTCCTGAATGGTGTTTCATAACTGAAGGAAGTTCCTAGTTTACAGTTCTTTTACATTACAGTTACAATAGTGCTTGTACAAGCTTGCCAAAGATAGAATACGGATCGCCAGTCTTACATCGCACTTTCAGTTCCTCCATTTGGAATTCAGAAAGGGGAGGGATCCTGAAGAAATCATATGTTAAACATACTTTGACACCTACTGTGTTAAAAATATATCATCAGATGTGCCTTGAGAATAGTATATGTAACATTAAAAAAAGTTGCTGGCTATAGGAAATGTTATTTTGTTTTCAAAATATGGCAGAGATGGGGGGGAGGTGGGTGGGGTTGGGGGTCCCTAACGTAATATTCTTTATGAAAGCATTAGCTGCTTTTGTTACATTTTAAATAATATGCAACCACTTCTTCACCCGAGGAAAACTAGAATGAAGCAGTCTAAAATATTTTGCACTGAATTGTAATTTCTTCTTAGTTTAGTCTGGAAACTGGTCTGTTTAATGTGTTTTTTAAATGCTGTTTGTAGAGGCAATTCTGCAGACCACTGGAAATACATGTTAACTCATCTGCAGGGATACTGGGTGATATTGGCAGTGACTGTTCTACATTGAGGCTTTGTTTGGTTTATTTATTAAAGTGTACAGTATTTAAAAATCAAACATAGCTTTAGTTGAAACACTACGCTGATTAGTCATGTCCATTCAGACATAGCCTGAACTACTGAAAAGATCCATTTCCAGAAGGTTGTTCTGTATAAAATACATGTTTAGTCTTCAGTAGAGTACCTTTCACATTTTCTTTCTACCGTTTTTTTTCCTTTTTCCCCCCCTTTTTTGATTTTGGTTGTTTGATGTGCAATATGTTTTTGTATGCAGGTAGTAAAATAAACTTTGATCTTCCATTTGCTGATTTTTAACTTTCTACTTTTTATGCCAATTGTTTCAAAGTAGTAAGGAGTACTTACAGGCCTAGAATAGATAGCGTTCTTTGATTGCTTTTCAGAAGCATTTACTTTGTTTCTCAGATTTAGTGTTAAAAATCTAACCATTTAATCATTCCTATTGAACCCTTCAGAGTCTTGACACTTAAAGTTTTGGCTAGTAAATAATTTAGGAAATATTAGATGTTAGAGAAACATCTTTGTATTAAATTCTAATCAAAGGCAATTTGTGGAAGATATGGGAGGCAGAAGATAAGCTTTTCACTTTTGCCTTTAGTTCTTTATTAAAAACTATTTTTAAAGTATGGTAAGCAGTTTTTAATAGGCCAATAATGTGCTTTTTGAGTGATACATGATTTTGAAGGTTTTCATATCAGTTATTGAAAAATCAGTAATTAAAAGTTTAATGAGCTTTCATTTAGAAAGACTTAATTTTATGAATCAATTTTCAGGTGGAAGTTTAATGAAAATATATTTCCATTTATGGACTTTTTTTTGCTCCCCCTGGTTATGTGTCATTTAAAGGTTTTTATGTGCATAATTTGTTAATTATGTCCATAAAAATGATGAACTTGTTTTGTAAATGAACGATAATTCACATATAGTTATAAATGGGCCATTGTCTACTAGATGTGTGTAGCCGTTCCCTATCACTTACATTCTAATTGATATTAAATATGCACTGATAGTATATTTAAAAAAAATCTATAAAGTACAGATAATAGAACTTTGAAGTGAGTTATGTGTAGTGAAATTCTTGCACTCTGTATAGAACATGGTATACCAGAGTAAATAACCATAACCCCATTTTCAAAGTATTGAAAACAAGTTTAATAATTAGCTTTTTAATTCCTTGGTTCATTGTGCACTGGTCACAAATTTAACCATGAGTTGTTGGACAAAGAATTTTGTGTCTCTTGGGACTTGAAGTGTTTTACCATTAAGCTACATCCCTACCCCACAAAGACGTTAATTCCCAGGCTGGGAAATATGACACTAAGAAAGTATAATTTTTTTAATTTTCATATCAAATTCCCTAAGCTCTTTTGGTCATAACTATCTTTAAAATTTAGGATAGCTGAAACACTTGAGGATTTAGTAATAACTCTTTAGGAGCTGAGATTTCGTTACTTGGGGGAAAAAAAAAACACCCAGTGTGACTTAACCCAATAGACACCAAAGAATTGTAAGTTTTTGGGTTTTTGTTTTTCTTACAGAAGGATTGGTCAGAGTTTTATTTAGTGTCAGTAAAAAGCCACCTCCCCAGAGGTAACATGTTGATTCAGGTTGTTTTCTGGTGTTTTAGCTGCCAGCCTGGTTAAATTATGCGTGAGAATCCTTGTTCTGGTACATACTACACAAAATGTGAAATCCGGAAAGTGTATTCTGAAAGGGTATGTGCAGCCCAAAGCACTGGTGTAGATACCCCATGGGATTCCATCTAACCCTGACCTGATTGTGAAGTATGAATGCAGACTATTGTAGGGTCAAAAATGATCAGGCTTTCCTGAATTTCCTTAGGGGGAAGAAAGTCCAAGTAGAGATACAAAAATAAATTTCTAATGTGGAATTCAGCGGCATGTCAATCGGTGTGTTCTTAGGATTTTACTTTAGGTGCTCCAGAGTCAAATGAGCTACTTTTTAAAAGTGCAGATGATGATTCTCACTGAGTGAGAAGTGGGAAGCACTTAGGAGGCTTACTCTTCTGCATCCCTCCATCACCTGCTACGGCTGACTTTGATTTGACTTGGGCATTATATGGTTGGTATGTCCTCTGCAGACATCCAATTTTCTTGTGGCTCAAATAATTAGGATTCCTAAAGACTTATGTGGTGTGTGTGCTGAGGAAAAGTAAATAGGAAACTGGCCATGTGTGAAGGCTCAGATGTTGGAAAATTTCAGTGAAGGAGAATTTCATTTTTTTTTTTTTAACTTGGAGCTTTGTAGAACTTGAAAAAAGGATAGGGTGTTTATTTTAAAATCTCATCCAGTCTTAATGTGCTTTATGGCTTGGAGTCCCCCATACCAATTTCATTACCTCCTAACAAGTTAAATCAGGGTTACTCCTAATCTATTTAATAATTGGCAAGAGTTTGAGTTAATCTGTTGAAATCAGTTCCAGTTTGATTTTATTTTATTGTAAATTATTACTCTTAGGGGTTAACAATGGCCAACTACTGACAGGTTTTTTTTTTTTTTTTTCAAATTATATGTTTTAAGTAAAGGCACTAGGAATTCAGGAAGGAGTTGGTGTTAGCCATCAAAACTGGGTGATGGAGGTGCATGTAAGCTGTAATAAAATACCATTTTTTAAAAATTACTCCTTTTTGGTGATGTTAGGGTTTGAACCCAGGCCCTGTGCATGAAAGGTTTTGATACAGAGTTGTATCCTTGGCGTACATTCTTTTTAATTAAGCTTCTGTAATTTGGGGGACAAGTCTATATAGCTTTAAACTCCCGGTAATCTTCCTGCCTCAGGTCTTCATGCTAGGTCACAGGCATGAACCACCATGCCTACCTGGCTGTGCCAACTGATTCACATGTTGGCCATGTTTGGCTTTGAGATTCTGTTTCACCTTTCTGTGTACTTCAGAGTATAGACAGACATGACTATGATTTCCCAAAGTCCACTGTCAAATTCTTCCCTTTGAAAATTTGAGATATTACAGGTAAAAAGCATATAACTTTGTCAATTATTCTCTATAATCAGGACTGTAGTAGCTAACCTCTTGCTGTTCAGATGTTAATGTAAGGACTCTAGAGTGCATTTAACATTATGTACCCATAACCTTGGGAGTAGGACAGTATTCACAGTGGTGTGTTGGTATGTCCATCCCTGACTCTTCCAGTGAGGCTAACACGGAAGCCTCCGCTCTCAGCCGGGCGGCCTTCATAGCTAGTGTATCCCTTTGCTTGAGCCCAACTGCTGCTGTGCCACTTAGTGGGTTATTTTTAACTCTGTTTTGATAGTTGTATCTTAATAATTTCTGAAATTGTTCTGGTTACTAATTTTGTAGTTTTTTAACAAAAACTAGTTGCAAGCTAGTTACCATTACCCCAAACTTATGTTCCTTTGGACTTGTATGTAGTTCTGCGGTAACTTCAGGTTGTCAGGCTTGGCAGTAAGTACTTCACCCATTGAGCCATCTTGCCTTGATTTGTTACTTTTTTTTTTAAAGATTTATTTATTTTACTATATGTAAGTACACTGTAGCTGTCTTCAGACATACCAGAAGGGGCGTCAGATCTCATTATGGTTGTGAGCCACCATGTGGTTGCTGGGATTTGAACTCAGGACCTCTGGAAGAACAGTCAGTGCTCTTAACTGCTGAGCCATCTCTCCAGCCCAATTTGTTACTTTTTAACAAAAGGTATTTTAATTCTACCATCAAGGACTACTACTATGGTGGCAGCACTTAATAGGTTCCAGATTACACCATAACATAACTCAGCCTATCATTAGATTAGAGGAGTTAAGAGAAGCACTCGCATCCCATCTCTAGGGCAGCAGTCTAACCGAAGCATATAAAAGGCACTGCCTCAGCAACGTATAGTAAGGGCATTGAAATCTCCTAACTCAGGGCTACCTAGTCTAGTGTTCTTAGTCACTGAGCATATTAAATATCTTTAAAACTTAGCCTGTGGTTTGCTGTTGTTTTATGCGCTATTTGAACTTGAGTGAAGTTGTAAGTTTCCCATAGCTTCTGTGAGTATGATGTCTTTTCATGTCAGGTCTCTGAACTGGAAAACAACCATTATAGATCATCACCATAAGATGATGTGTTATAAATTCTCATCTGAGACTAGTCTTTGGTCTGGCCTAAAATTTCTATCAGTTTTTGAAGTGAAAATTTTCTCATTTATTTTCATCATTTGCCATGTAAGATATGAGGTAGGGCATATTCAAAGGACGGCAGTTCACTGGTATAAGGGTTTTTTCCTGGATTTATTTTTCAGAATATATTTTTGAATGACTGTGGGCCATTTGTGCCAGAGGACATCTTGGAGAATGTTCTTTCATCCTCTCTGAAGTAACCTGAGTTTGCCAGGCTTGTAAGCTGTTCTTAACACGCTGAGCTGTTTATCAACTGTAGTTTTTACCTTGTTGAGCAGTAATTCATTGTAATTTCCCCTTGTACTTACCAGTGGCTCAGAATCTATAGGTATAAAAGGTCTCAGATACAACCATATGCCTTCTGCAATAGTTTACAAAATGTGGCAGTTTTTGTCCCTGCTTCCTTACGTTTTCCTTGTTATTTGCAGAATGGTCATATGGCAGAGAATTTGCTAAAAATCCATAGTAGTCAAAGTCCTTTCAGGACTACTTGGCATTACTAAAGAAGTAAAATTTCTAGAGACAGTAAGCTAGGGCTTCTATCCTAGTAATGTCAACTCCAAAGGTAAGCTGTGGCCAGAGAACCAAACTATAAATGAACTTGATAAAGTGGAAAATCTCGGAAATGTTTTTGTTCTTCAAAATTTGCTCAGCTACCTAGGGACTGGGAACAAAGCTCTGTCAATAGAGTTCTTATCATGTTAGCATGTACTGAGGTCAGTCTCCACATTACAGTCAGGTGTTGAAGTCCTGCCTTGTAATATCCCAGAACTGGAGACGGGCAGATTTTTGGAGTTCACTGGTTAGTCCCCCCAACCCCTCCCAGCTTAATTAGGTCCCAATGAAACCAAGCTTGAGGACTCATGAGGAGAGCTTCAAGGATAGCTTCTGGCCCTTCATTTAGCTGTATGATTCCTCTGAAGCCTATGGTCCCTAGCTTATGCTGGGGTGTTGTGCCACTAATCTACTACTATACTAGTGGCAAGTGCTTCCCTAGTTCATCCTCAGCACCTTAAATATTAGGTCATGCAAAACCAAATGGATGCTTAACATGCATGACCAAGAAACATGCTAGGTGATTACATCAGAATTTAAGAAAAGCTACAGAAATTAGGAATGTGGACCTCTAGATCTGAAAAGAATCAGATTTTCCCACTGGGCCTTGTCTCCTGGACCAGTGGTTTCACTGAACTTTGGTTTATTTATGATATACACAAAAGTTGATACACTAAGTGCTTAGCACAATACTTTAAGCATTTAAGAAAGTCGACTCTTTTACAAATCATCTTAACAGTCCTTAAATATGTAGCACTTAAATGTTATGCCTAGTAGTTTTTAATTGAATACAGAGTCTTCAACTTGAAAATGGTAAGCCTAGCGAAAATTAAAATTACTATCAAAGAATGATTGGCTGTGCTCCTTAGTAGGAAAGACTTTCAATGTTTTGACACAGGCATACATAGCATTTGACGTTCAAAGGTACTTATACTTACAGTTCAGTCCTTTCTGTAGTTAGTGCGCAATTTTATGGGTATTTTATAATATTTACTTTTCTAACACCTGCATTTAAATTGTAACCAACTCTATCATATTGTATGAGTGTTTTGACTGTGTGTGTCAGTACCATGTGTCCTGTGCCGAGGGAGGCCAGAAGATGGTATCCTACCCTAGAACTAGTTGTAGATAATTTTGAGGCGCTAGAAGGGTGGTAGGGATCAAACTTGGGTCCTGTGGAAGAGCAGGCAGGGCTTAGTGGATGACCCAGCCATCTTTGTAATCCTGAAACCTTGTTATTACTAAAAAGGGGCAGATAGTTCAAAGGTCAGTAAACCATAGTTCTCTGGATACCTATCACCTGTGGACTCCTTAAGTCCATTCACCTCCTTGCTAACATAAAACTCCAATACTCTACATGCTTTGCTGATCATTCTAATGCCATGTGTTCAAATAAGGCAATAGAGTGCATGCTGTGCTCCTATTTGTAATTTCTCTAAACCTTTTTTTTCTTTTTCTTTTTAAGATTTATTTATTATATGTAAGTACACTGTAGCTGTCTTAAGACATACCAGAAGACGGCTTCAGATCTCATTACAAATGGTTGTGATCCACACCATGTGTTTGCTGGGAATTGAACTCAGGACCTCTGGAAGGGCAATCAGTGCTATTAACTGCTGAACCATCTCTCCAGCCCTTCTCTAATCCTCTTAACCATAGTGGTTAAGTATTATGTTTACAAAGTTGGGCTACACTGCTTCCAAGTTTAATATATCATAAACAAATAGGATATGTTTAAACAGAAGCATGCGATTAGAGGCGCACAGCATGTTACCCTAGGAACATTTTTTTTCCTGTATTTGCTGTGAATAAGAATGAGTCGTACCTTCAGACCACTTATTTTCCCTAGCATGAGGGGGTTGGAGAGAGTTAAAATCTAGTTTTCATCACACTCAGACTTTAAGGATTTTACTCAAGGGTGCAAGATAGAAAATAACCTTTAGTGACCTTGAGTGAATTAAAACACCTTGGTTACTTTTGCAAGCAAACCCTCTCATTGGCTGAAAGTCCACACAATCTAAAGTGCTGACAATAGGTGAAATACTACAGGGACCACTGGCTAGGGATTTTACCTCCTGATTTATACAGGTCACTGCATACCTTTATATTGGCCTCAGACTACCTTGGGTAGTTTATAGTATGTAAACTATTAACAGTTTATGTTGAGGATCTAAGTGCTGGGATTAAGGGTGTGTTAACAATTGGCTCTCAAGTTTTAAAATGGAGGGAATTTTATATTCACAAGTAAGTTTGGTCATAACTGAAAATCAAGGGACTTGCTGAACAGAATTAACAGGACTCTGAAAGGTTTCTATTACAATGTTAATGTAGCTGGGTGTGATGGCAGAGACAAGTGGATCTCTGAGTTCAAGGCCAGAATGGTCTGCATAGCAAGTTGCAAGACAGCCAGAGCTATATAATAATTGAGACTGTCTTTTTAAAAAAAATTGTTTTAATGTATCAAAATATAAATTGTCCAGTGAAAATGCCTAAATTACAGTGTCCAAGAACCTTGAGTTTTACCTCCCAAAGGTAAGAATCCCTCTTTCAAGTTTATTTTGTCTGTTTGAACTGACTGTAGTGGGGTTTTCTCAGAGCCTTAGCCTTGAAAAATAACAAGTGCCAAATTTCTTTGCTAAGTCAGTAATGAACAGTATTTATAGTCTAATGTTGTGTGTCTGTCTAATCATAATTCTTGACAGTATAGTTTTAAAATCCTCAAACTTGAACAAAATATACCAAGACACTGATTTAGCTTTTGCCAAGCAATTTTCATGAATTAATAGCTCTGAGGCATTTTATTACAAAACATGCTCATAAGTAGACTAGTGGACTTAAAATTCATCAGATTACTTTATTTTTTAGCTTGTCCTTCTAGTAAGTCTTTAGCTTCATTGATTTTGGCTGCTATATAAGGAGATCCTCCTATAGAAGAAAGGGATAGGGGAGACACAATTTAGAGCACAGATTCTAAGTCTGGTCAAAAGCATTTCAAGGATCCCAGGACATAACAGAAATGGTATCATTTTCTAAAAAGCAACTATGACACTAGAAATAGGTCACAAAATTACACGGTAAAAGATCAGATCAATGGAAAATGAGGTGCTTTTACAGCAAAAGTTTACCAATTTTAAGAAACAAAGTCTAAATAGGATTTGGCCCCTCCTACATACACACTTACGGAACTCTGAGCCTACTCATTACTGGATATATGAATACAATTCACTGTTCTTCCCACAAGTTTCTAAGCTTATGTTGAAAGACTGTCTGCATAGCATACTTTAATGCTTCAGTTTTCCTCTCAAAATTAGCTGACCCTTTTTAATGTCCCCTAGATTTACTGTTTACTTATGTGATTGAACATGTGGTCCTAACCCTATCAAAGAGGGCTCATCAGCAGGATTCTGGTAGAATGTGTTTATGTGGACTCTATCATCCAGAATAGAATACCTCGTGTTATGCAAGCTAAATTCCTTACAGTGTGAAGTCACATATTAAACAGTTGTCCTATTTAAATTTGTCAGTACCCTTTTTCTATAAGCAAAAAGATTTGTGCATGACAACATATTTTTGTGGTCTGCTCAAAGAATCTGTTTTTATCAATTAAAGCTGCTTTGAGGCCTAATAAAGCAAATATAGCTCATAGGTTTCCAAATAGGTCATCTGTCACAAGTATCTATACCACAATAAATAAGAGTAAAATTTAAACTTGGCTATTTATGAATCTAAAGCAAAAACTATAAAAAAAAAATAGTCCACAATAAGACTAAAAACATAGCCATGCTGATGTGTGCTTTTTAAGCCCTGCTTTGGGGGATGAGGCAGGGTGGTCATAAGGTTTAGGCCAGCCTTGGATACATAGCAATGTACATACATAAAACCAAACCAACCATATTATCTAGTAGTGCTCCTAACCTTCATTATTGGAAGATGATCTATCATGAACACAGAACCTAAAAATAGTGTTTACTATCACTGCCAAATCACAGTAGTTCTCACATTGTTCATTATACCTTTGTTTTGGTGTGACATGGAGTCATTGAAGGGGGAATGTCACCATATGTGGTGGATTTCATTTAAGACACTGTTACGTGATCCACAACTGGGAGACTTCACACACAGACATTCATTATGCCTATAATTATATATTCCATTAATAGTTCAAAATATTAATAAGTTACTTACCTTTGTCTGGGTGGTTTAAGAGCATAATCCTTCGGTGAGCATCCCTGATCTTTCCTTTATTGGCAGTAGGGCTAATTTGAAAAGGAAAACATACTTGTTGCTTTTGTTTACTTAAGAAAATCACATGAACTATATAGAAAAGGGCCAAATTAAAACACCGAGAAACTAGTAAAGCAACAAAGAACCAAAAGTGCTTTTTAAAAAAAATGAAGTTGACAATCCTTGTTCAACACTCCAGCAGCAGTGAGCACTGTCACAGTCTTGCACATGTGACTTCTGTAGGAGTGTTAGGCTTACAGATGTTCATGGAAGGAGCAACAAGTTCCACTGCACAACAATTCATAGAAACTACTTCATTCTCACTTGCAGTTCTCAAATACTACTACGAATTATCTTACCCTACATCTCATAACTGAGTTGAAATCTTACCTTACACCTAGTATTAATGCTGCTTCCCGCTTTGTCATTTTGGGTTCAAACCCACCTCTATAGTACCCACCACTGAAGGCCTGAAAGAGAAATTGAATTGTAAGGAAAGATTAATGAAGTAAATGGAAGGTTGTTTAATCAGTAAAGAAAATGGAACATTTCAGAGAACTACAAGTACTTCCCAAGGCATTTTAGCTTGATCAGTGGTAGCCAACTATTTTAGGACATGTTAAACACTCATTTCTTGCAACTAAACCGGAACAGTGTCTTAACATGATTGGGAGGGGGCGGGAATGAGTGAATGGGAACCATTCTCATTCATATTCCAGATAAAAGGTTGATCAGAGCAGTTTCAAAAGTTATCAAAAGACAACCTGGTGATCTTTTATTTACAAGATTCACGGCAACCATAAGACAGAAGGAAAATTGTACCATCAGAATCTTAGTAGAGATCATGTACATCAAGGTCTTATGCCCCTGTGCAAGCTATCGGAGACAAGGCCTCCCAGTCCTGCATAGCAGCAGCTGTGAGCTTTACACTCAAGATTCGTTATTAATCACGACGGATTATGACCTAACATCACTGCAATGCTATCCTATGTGACAAAACAGATGCGGGAAGGCAGGTGGACAGATAATCAGGTCAACAGCAGTAAAGTTAATTTTTAGCTACCTTTCAGAGTTCTAAACCTGTGAAGGTCACCCACCCCTCAGTAGTCCCCTGTGAAAACCAATTACTAGTGCGGACCACTGCAAGGTTTACAACTCCACACTGAACTTCAAGGACCTGTGGAATTCAGATTACAGGGAAGCTCCAGGCTTCAAATACAGGCAGTTTAGTTAGCAAGAAGGTTGTCTTACAGATTTTGGTAGGCTCTGAAAAACTTGTTTTACTTGAGGCTCCACATGCTTCATGGCTTGTAAAACATAACGGCCTAAAACCAAAAGCAAAAGAATAAGCAAATTAAGCTATAACCGTCGAAATTAACTTCTCTACCACCCCCAACCATAAACAAACCTGCAAATCCTGCAGCAGCAATGGTCAATCCAACTGCTACCACCGTACTGGCCTGGCAATGGAGGGAAAGAGTAAATCTTTACTGCTCGTCATGACACATAGTCTGCATCCAAACTCATTACAAGCTTCAATTCGGTGAAAGGTGGGTTCGTTTTCCCTTTTTTTTGGCCGCACTAGGGATGGAACCTAGTGTGGCACACATGCTAGGAAGACGCCTACAATTCCAGCCTTTGTCAAAGTTCCAACACTATTCTGAGGTGGAGTCTTGCTAAATTGTCCAGGTGGCCCACCTATTTGCGATTTGCTAAGTAACTGGGACTTTACAGAGTGCAGCACCGGGCCTGCTGGAAGAAACATTTTTCTGGTAGAAATACTGTGCTTTAAAAACTACTGCAATTTAATGTTGTGCATATTGGCGGCCTGCATTTAATCCCAGGACTTGGGAGATATTGGCAGGTGGATTTCTGTATGTTTTGGGACTGCCAGGACTACAAAGTGAAACCCCGTTTCAAAAAAAAAAAAAAAGAATTAAAAACCACTGCACTTTTAATCCACAATTTATTGTCAGAGTATGGGATTTTTCACCAAAAAGTGTAAGCCATCTTTACCCAGAGCAGTAAGGGTGATTTTTCAGGCGTCGAAGTGAACTTTAACCCACAGACATTTGAACCTCATTCTAGTTTAAACAAGACCGGTGGAAATGATTTCTGCTGGATTAGGAAACAGTGCTTGCAAAGGCTCCCTGAAAGATTCCCAGAAGGCATATCCACCGTAAAGAGGGGAGGAGTGCGGTGATGGTAGTGGGGTAACAGCCCGACCTCCCGGGAGGCACAAACGTGTGCCTGCAAGCGGATGATGGGTGTCAGCTGGAGGCCGGAGCAAAGGTCTGTCTCTGCATCGGCCCAGGCCGGCCAGCGCCCTTCCGGAGCCCGTCAGCGCCGACCACTCACCATGACTCCACTCCGCGGCTCGGCACCGCGCGCTCATCCCAGCGCGAGCCCACCGCCACCACAGTGCGCCTGTGTAGAAGGACCGGGCCGAGGCAGCACTGCCGCCACTTCCACCGGCGCCGCGCAACACGGCAGGGGCGCCGTAAAGTGCTCGGAACTGTCGCACAAAGTGCTGCAAAAAGGGTCTCAGTAACTCTGGTTGACCGAAAGGTCGGACTGGGGCGGGACTTGCGACCTGGACTCCTGACTTGGAAGTTCTGTATCTGGCCCTAAAACAGGATTTCCCGCTAAAACCTATGTCCCTAACATTGCTTTATATAGGTCATTCCGTCCACTCTGTGGAAGTAGCGTTGTTTTTCAGATGAGGCATTTATTTTGTCTTCTGTGCATCTTTTGCAACCCTGGGCTGTCGCCAGTAGATGTCAAGAAGCCTTGTCAAGACTGATCCTTGTGGCAGAGACATCTTTCTTCTTCTGGCGTGGAATGTAATTAGATCTATAAACATCAGAAACTATATGGAAAGTGATTTTTTCCAGCCTTAATTTTTTCCATCTCTCTGATGTCTGCTTCAGGCTATGTAGATTTGTTCGCTAAAAATACAACTCCTGCTGTGCGCTCATTGTTTATTTTTCTCTCCTGTTTTAACCTGACTTAATATTTTTCTAGTTAAAAGAACTGCTTGTACCTGTATTGCTCACAGCATGTGGTTGGTTGGCCCAAGGATGGCAAATGCACTTGACCAGAATGAAAGTGACTAGGAGCTAGCTGTCTTTTTGCACAAAGACTATGTTGTGAGAATATAAAAGCCACATGTGATCCCAAGGGAAGCTAGAAACTAAGATAGCCGTTCCTTGGCAATGAGTTCTGTGCATCTTGCCAGTCTTTGCCTGCTGCCTCCCCAAGTGGCTCTCCTTTGTACTTTGAAGTCCATTGTGTAAATGTATCCTATTTTGCTTATCTTTTCGTTTCTTGTGTGTTATTTCTGTGGGGTAGCTGTTGGGGATGTCATTTCTGTGGACATGGATGCACAGAAACTAGGCAGAGACTTATTTCCGTTCTCTTGCCTAGCCGGGCAGAAATGAAATTCATGAATCCTGTGGGAATTGTACTTTTACTTGCTGTCACGGTTTGAATCGTGTGTGTGTGTGTGTGTGTGTGTGTGTGCTAAAAACTCATGGCAGGGGTGTGTTAGAGGTAGGGTATTGGGAAGGCAACTGTATCACAAGGGCTTTAAGAAGATCAGCGGATTAATCAGTGATGGGTCTTGACTTGGTGGACGGTTGGGAAATGATGAAGACTTAGCTGAATTATAGTTATATGCATAATTATGCAGAGCAGGTTCTTGTCTCTAGTTCCTCCCTTTCTTTGCTTCTTGGCCATCAATTTTCTCTGCTGTAAAGCCCTACATTCCCCCCATCCCAAAGCTCTGCTTCACCACACATCCAGAAACAATGGGATCAGATGACTAGGGATTGTCAGCTCTGAGACTGTGAGTCAGTTTTTTTTTTTTTTTTTCAATGTGAGTTAATTCTGTCAGTCATTTTGCCACAGCAAAGGAAAGGACCAATATTGTTACTGTTATATTCCTTTCTTTTCTTTCTTTCTTTCTTTCTTTCTTTTTTTTTTTTTTTTTTTTTTTGATTTGGATTTTTTGAAACAGGGTTTCTCTGTATAGCCTTGGCTGTCCGGGAACTCACTCTGTAGACCAGGCTCGCCTTGAACTCAGAAATCTGCCTGCTTCTGCCTACCAAACTGCTGGGATTACAGGTGTGCACCACCACCGCCCGGCTACTGTTATATTCCTAAAGAGGAAGGTCTATGGTGGATGAAGGCCTGGATCCACATCCTTGCCACATTTGATAGTTTCTCTTTTTTATTGAATTGCATTCATCCTAATGAGTATGAGGTGATAACTCATTGGACTTTTGGCTTGAATTTCTTTTTATCAATAATATGGAGTCACTTTTTATAAGCTTAATAAATATGTATGTGCCTCTTTGAAAAAATGTCTATTCAAGTCTTTTGCCCTTGCCCATTTTGTGGGTTTTGATTTTTATTTATTGAGATTCAGGAGTTCTCTATGTATTCTGGGTATCACTTATCTCTTATGTGATGTACTATTGTTTTCCCCCGTCTTTGTGATGCCTTTTTACTTTGCTTGTATGGTGTTTCGAGGTACAGCATTCTAAAACTTTTATAAAGTTCAACTGTGTGGCTTTTTGGTTCTTTGTCATTGTTTTTACCTGAGCCTTTGAGTCACACACAAAGCCATGTCGTGAATGATTTACCCTAGGTTTTCTTTTAGGGACTTTGTACTTTTCAGTCTTTAATCCCGTCTGAGTTGCCTTTTCTGCTCAACACTGGGCCAATGGCTCTCTCATTTTGCATACATGTGAGTAGTAGTGTCCCAAGCACTACTTGTGGAGATAGCACTTTACTTTTTAAATGGTAGAGGAGAAGGTGAGATTGTAGAAATCACCCTGTGGGGAGAGTGCTAGTGAGTATCTGACATCTTTTGTTGTTGTTGTTCTCCAGGACAATCATAACAAATTTCCACAGGCAGGGATGGTTATGAAATAAAAATGTTTTGGTTTTTATTTTTCTATTCTAGAGGTTGGACATGTAAGATCAGAGCGCTGGTAGGTGTGGCTTCTCCACTGAACAACTTGTAAAATTTTAAAATGAGGAAAAAAAGAAAACTTAAAATCATGTTCTCAAGAGAAACACTTTACTTGTGGCCACATCTGACTAGTTTGTCTGGCTGAATGGCACACCATGAACGTCCTTGTCTTGATTCATTCTCGGTTTCTACGTGGTTGATTTCAGCTCTGAATTTGACTATTTCCTGCCATCTACTCCTTTGGGGTTTGTTTATTTCTTTGTTTTAGAGCTTTCAGGTGTGCTGTTAAGTTGTTTGTATGGGACCTCTCTAATTTCTTTATGAAGGCACTTAATGCTATAAGTTTTCCTTTTAACACTGCTTTCATTGTGTCTCATAAGTTTGGATGTGATGCGTCATTTTCTTTGAATTCTTTAAACTCTTTTATTTCTTCCCTGATCAAATTATCATTGAGTGAGCAGAGAATTGTTCAATTTCCATTAGTATATAGCCTTTTTGTTGTTTTTGTTGTTATTGAAGTCCACCCTTCATCTGTGGTGATCTGATAGAATGCACAGGATTATTCCAGTCTTCTTGTATCTGTTGAAGCCTCTTTTATGTCCGACAATATCGTCAGTTTTGGAGAAAGTTCCATGAACTGCTGAGAAAAAGGCATATTATCTTGTTTTGAGGTGAAATGCATATACATACCTGTTAAATCCATTTGGTTCATAACTTGTATTAGTTTCACAGTGTCTCTCTTTACTTTCTGGTTTCAATGCCCTGTCCATTGGTGAGAGTGGGGTATTGAGGTCTCCCACTATTATTGTGTGGGGTTCAATGTGAGTTTTGAGCTTTAATAAAGTTTCTTTTACGAATGTGGATGCCCCTTGCATTTGGGACATAGATGTACAGAACTGAGACTTCCTCTTGGTGGATTTTTCCTTTGATGAATATAAAGTGTCTTTCCCAATCTTGTTTGATAACTATTGATTGAAACTCTATTTTATTGGATATTAGAATGGCACCTCCAGCTTGTTTCTTGGGACCATTTGCTTGGAAAACTTTTTCCAGCCTTTTACTCTGAGGTAGTGTCTGTCTTTGTCACTGAGGTGTGTTTCTTGTATGCAGCAAAATGCTGGATCCTTTGTATGTATTCAGTCTGTTAGCCTGTGTCTTTTTATTGGGGAATTGAGTCCATTGATGTTGAGAGATATTAAAGACAGATGATTGTTAGTTCCTGTTATTTTTATTGCTGGAGGTGGTATTATGTGTATATGATTTTCTTCTTTTCGTGTTTGTTATGAAATGTTAACTTCTTATGTTTTCTTGGATATAGTTACCCTCCTTTGTTGGAAATTTCCTTCCAGTATCCTCTGTAGGGATGGAATAGTAGAAAGGTATTGTTTACATTTGATTTTGTCATGGAATATCTTAGTTTCTTCATCTATGTGATTGAGAGTTTTGCTGTGTATAGTAGCCTTGGCTGACATTTGTATTTTCTTAGGGTCTGGATGATATCTGTCCAGGATATTCTGGCTTTTAGTTGGGCTCTGTGGGTGGCCCAGGTAGTGTGGGCATTTGGGTGAGATTCTCACCAGTGTCTTTGGTTACTGCAGACCTCCTTGGAGGCAAGCAGTCGGTAGGGTGTAGGAGGTTATCGGGCCTCTGGTCTGGAAGGAAAGCATCAAATCTTTGTTTTAGGCATCACCTATCAAACAAATGCAGAGTCACACAGTAAATCTTTAAAGAAATTGAATTATTTGATATACACTTACACAAGTGTATTTGGATTTTGATTTGGGCAGAGCCGAGATAAAACCCAGGCCTTGTATATGCTCAGCCAGCACCTCCAGTTCTAGGGTTTTGATGTTGACTTTTTATTGATGGAAAACTGTAATTATAAAAATGTAAAACCAGGAAAATATTATGCAGAAGAAAATATACATATACATATACATATACAAGTTTAAGGAAGCAGGCAATATTGTTAAAGCTGAATTGCCTATTGAATGTAGCATTTGATTTTGACTTAGATATGGGGTATACATATCATACACCTACCTTCTATTTTGGCATGCTTAATTAAAAGTGCAATATCGTCATTTAGTGGTTTAGCTAATCTCCTTTAGTTTATTTATAAATATAAAATGGCACACCCCATAAGAGGTAAAACTGGTGTCAAAATACTTAAATTCTGGCATAAGTATTCAAACTATAATTTTGGGACCATGTGGGTATATAGCATGTTGTAAATATATTTAGTTTATATGGAGAAATAAGGTCACAACATATATCTATTTCCAATATATTATTTGTTCTTTTCTCCTTCTAAATATGTTGGATCCATGAATGCTTGTTGGGAATGGAGCCTGACTTGAGTTGTATACAATAGACTTTGAATTTCAAGTTCAAAGCTGAGAGAGCTCAGTCAGCAGTCAGTGCTCAATGTGATGCTTAGAGTTAAGGGTCAGATTGACAGAACCTAGAAATCACCAGAGAAGACCAAGAGAGACCTCTGGGTGTGCTGCCTAATTTTTATGTCAATTTGACATAGGCTAGAGTCATTTGAGAAGAGAGAATCTCAACTGGGAAAACGTTCCCACAAGATTGCTGTAGGCAAGCCCATGGGGGCATTTTCTTGATTAGTAATTGATGTGAGAGTGCCCAACACTTTGTGGGCAGTACCACTCCTGGGCCCATGGTACTGGGTGTTATAAGATATTAGGCTGAGCAAGGTATTGGGAGTAAACCAACTAAATAACATACCTTCATGGCCTCTGCATCAGTACCTATCTACATGCTCTTGCCTGAGCTCCTGTCCTGACTGTAAGATATTTGGTATCCCTGTGGATTGATTATGGTAATTGATGTGGGAAGGCCCATGGAAACTTCAGGCAGTGCCAGTCTCTGGGCAGGGGGCCCTGGACCGGATAAAATGTAGAAATCTTTTTACAGAGTGGACAGGACAATGATGCAAAGTCTTGAACCACCATCGCATAAGGAACTGTAGTGGTATCATGGAGATAACTTTGACAAAACACTTTTTTCAGCTTTTTGTCATCTGTTCTGAGCAAGTGTCAGATCATCATAGATATTTGCCAAGAAGATACTAAATTGTTGGCAAGGTGCAACATAAACATATTTTGCTTATTGATATCAATTATCTGGCTGTTTTAGCCTGGAGTATATATGTAGGATCTGTTTTTCTTTTACCCTGATTAACTTAATGTAGCACACATGAGCCGCTTAGTCTAGCCTAGGTCAATGGGGGAATAGTCAGCCATCACTGTCTCCTTGGCTGGGTGAGCATTCTATGTGCCCAGAAGAGAAATATACATAGTTTACTGGGAAGAAACAGCTGTCTATCCCTTCTCATACTTAATCTTTTTTGCCTATATTGTTTTACATAGATGTTTACTAACCAATGCTTATTGCTTTTGATACTTTTGAGGGCCCCAGGATGTGAGAAAGGCCTGTTTCTCGTAGCAACTGAATCCAGTTTATTTTTCTCTCATGTTGTACATGTTTGTACAATGTGGGTACATGATATATCCATGGGGTTCTGAAGAAGGCATTGAATCTACTGGAACTGGAGTTACGGATGATAATGAGCCTCCACGTGGGTTCTGGGAACTGAACCCCTAGGTCCTCTGCAAGAGCAGCAGAGCACCACCAAGCACCACCAGTCCCTCCAGCCACTAAATATTTTTTTTTAACATTAACTGAAGATCAATACAGCTACAACTTAACCTGGGACATCCAGTTTCCCTTCATGGTCCTCAACTGCCCTTGGTCACTGTTAGAGAATATCTTAGTCAAGGTTTCTATTCCTGCACGGACATCATGACCAAGAAACAAGATGGGGAGGAAAGGGCTTATTCAGCTTACAGTTCCACATTGCAGTTCATCACCAAAGGAAATCAGGATTGGAACTCAAACAGGTCAGGAAGCAGGAGTTGATGCAGAGGCCATGGAGGGATGTTTCTTACTGGCTTGCTTCCCCTGGCTTGTTCAGCTTGCTTTCTTTTAGAACCCAAGAGCACCAGCCCAGGGATGGCATCACCCACAAGGAGCCCTCCCCACTTGATCACTAATTGAGAAACTGCCCCACAGCTGGATCTCATGGAGGCACTTCCCCAACGGTAGCTCCTTTCTCTGTGATAACTCCAGCCTGTGTCAAGTTGACACACAAAACCAGCCAGTACAGAGGAGTTGGGAAGGGTCCCACCAGTGGAGACCTCTCTATGACATCAGTTCTCAACCTGTGGGCTGTGACCCCTTTGGGGTTGAATGATCCTATCACGTGGATCACACATCAAATATCCTGCATATCAGATATTTATGTTTCAGTTCATAACAGTAACAAAATTATAGTTATGAAGTAGCAATGAGATAATTTTATGATTGGGGGTCACCACAGTTAAGAGGAACTGTATTAAAAGATCACAGCATTAGGAAGGCTGAGAATCCCTGCTCTATGGGGAGGTATGGTAGAAATCTTTACTTGTTTTAGCACTGTACAGAGCTGCTCATATATTGACTTAAGTAATTCTGGTCTGCAGAAAGCTATCTCACTTTTCAAAGACCATGAGACTCAACAAAGCCACTAACAAGTCTTCTCCACACTGTGAACTGAGCACTGAACACTGATTTTTTTTTTTTTATGAACTGTGAGTAACTTTAATGGAGGAGCGCAAAGCCATATACTTTTTTTATTGATATATTTTTATTTACATTTCAAATGATTTCCCCTTTTCTGGGTCCCCACTCCCCACAAGTCCCATAAGCCCTCTTCTCTCCCCCGTTCCTCCATCTACCCCTTCCCACTTCCCTGTTCTGGAATTCCCCTATACTCTTGCACTGAGTCTTTCCAGAACCAGGGGCCACTCCTCCATTCTTTTTGGATACCATTTAATATGTGGATTATGTCTTGGTTATTCAAAGTTTCTAGGCTAATATCCACTTATCAGTGAGTGCATACCATGATTGATCTTTTGAGACTGGGTTACCTCACTTAGTATGATGTTCTCCAGCTCCATCTATTTGTCTAAGAATTTCATGAATTCATTGTTTCTAATGGCTGAATAGTACTCCATTGTGTTTATATACCACATTTTTTGTATCCATTCCTCCATTGAAGGACACCTGGGTTCTTTCCATCTTCTGGCTACTACAAATAGGGCTGCTATGAACATAGTGGAGCATGTGTCCTTATTGCATGCTGAAGAATCCTCTGGGTATATGCCCAGGAGTGGTATAACAGGGTCCTCAGGAAGTGTCATGCCCAGTTTTCTAAGGAACCGCCAGACTGATTTCCAAAGTGGTTACACCATCTTGCAATCCCACCAGCAGTGGAGGAGGAACACTGATCTTTTATGTTTTGTTTTCATTATTATTATTTATTTATTTATTTATTTTTTGATTTTTGGATTTTTGGATTTGGTTTTTTTGAGACAGGGTTTCTCTGTATAGCCCTGGCTGTCCTGGAACTCACTCTGTAGACCAGACTGGCCTTGAACTCAGAGATCCACCTGCCTCTGCCTCCCAGAGTACTGGGATCAAAGGTGTGCGCCACCACTGCCCAGCTTTTGTTTTCTTTATTTTATTATTATCTTTATCTGATTTCTCTCTCTCTCTCTCTCTCTTTACTATCAAATTCTTTCCATGGGCTCTAAGTTTCGGATTCAGGAAGAGCTCTTTAGTACAGACTTACCTGGTAATTTTTCTCCTAACTCTTAGAGTTGGTATCCTCCAACTCTAAGACTCAGCATGTACCTTAGTTATTATTTTATTGCTGTGAAGAGACACCATGACCACAGAAACTCTTATAAAGAAAACATTTTTTAAAAGATTTATTTATTTATTATATGTAAGTACACTGTAGCTGTCTTCAGACACACATGGTGGTTTCTGGGATTTGAACTCAGGACCTTTGGAAGAGTAGTCTGTGCTCTTCACCACTGATTCATCTCTCCAGCCCCAAGGAAACATTTTATTAGGGGTGTTTTAGTTCATTATCATCATGGTAGGAAGCATGGCAGCATCCTGGAAGATATGGTGCTGGGGAGGTAGCCAAGAGTTCTACATCTGGATTTGCAGGCAGCGGGAAGAGACTGTGACACACTGGCCAGACTTGAGCTTCTGAGATCTCAACACTTGACTCCATAGTGACACACTTCCTCCAACAAGGCCACGCCTTCTAATAGTGCTGTTCTCTGGGCCAAATATTTATACACATGAGCCGATGAGAGCCATACATATTCACACCAACACAGCATGACATCTTCATTTCATCCCCTTCACAAGCAAATCCCCTTTGACATATTTTGGCAGTAGACGCATATATACTATGTGCAGCAGTGGCCACACAGAGCAGCCATCTTGGGCTTAGACACATCCACTGTAGCCTTCTTGGCTTTAGACCCAGGTATCTGTATTCATACATTGAGTACTCATTAGTCAGACATGCCACCCTGCACCATATAGAAGAAAATAGCTTCTCTGGTATTTTCCTCATGGTCTCTCTACCCAGATTTTTCTTTTACATGTTGAACTCATGCCTTCGTTGCATGTCTCAGCACCCATGAAACTGCTAATGTAACAAGCACGCACACCATCTCAAACCAAGTAGCCGTTTCAGGATCCTTGCTGGGAGCTGAGGAAGATTGGAGTGGCAGATGTCCCAAGGGAGTGTGTGTTATCGACAAAGACCAACGTCTCAGACCTTTGGGAGGTGACAAAGCCTTCCTTTTGACAGGTTCAGGAAACAGGCTAAGACATTTGATCTGTGTGTGTGCAAAAACCAGCCATTGCAGCTTCCTCCTCCCATAGCTTTACAGCCTGAGAGTGGTCCTCCCCCGAGACAGCTAACTCCTCCTCCCTGGCAGAACATGATGCCCAAAATGAGGTTCTGGTTTCTTTCACAGTTGGTGTGGCTCCTTCAGAGAGACCACAGATCACCACCTCATCTTAGCTTTCTGTACATGTGTCTGTCCTTCCTTCATTCCATTGTCATCCCTATCAGGTTTTCAGGACCAAGCAATGCAAGACAAGATAGACTCCACCTCATAGATGACTCACTTTGAGACTGTTCGGTCTCATGTTTGTGAGTTTGTAGTCCATAATCAGGATTTCGCAATCACTACCCCAACTCATCCCCCTCAGTTCTGTTTTCCCTATTGAGGCACCATTTATACTGTATGTCACTGTTTCTGGGATGAACATGTCTACTCACCTCAGTAACAGTGACAGAGCCAGTGACAGACAAAAGTACGGATATTACAAAACCCAACTTTGTAAACCCATGAGTTTTATTAAGGTTTCTTAAAGGAACAAGGATGAAGAATTATAGGAGCAGAAATGGCTCAAAGATAGCTACATCCTCAACGCCCACCCACATGAGTGACAGTCCATGAAGGCTGGGAACCGGGAATTCACTGAACAATCTGCAGACAGCTCAACATGTTGGAGAACATCCTTCCAGGTAGCTTTGTTGGTCCGACACTCTTCTAGCCGCCTTGGTTGGTGTCTGCTTCTTCCAGGCAGCTCAGATGGTCTGAGGTGATCAGGGGTTAGGGTTAGGGTTAGGGTTAGGGTTAGGGTTAGGGTTAGGGTTAGGGGTTAGGGTTAGGGTTAGGGTTTCAGCAGCTTATGACATAAGCTTGGGAAGGGAGGGACCTAGTGAACCTGGCCACTGATTGGGCTTGTCTGAAGCCATTGAACTATTTACTTCCTCATTCTATTGGATTTTCCTACAGGATGAAGAATTTTGCCATCCCTTAGAACATCCTGTAATTTCACCTCATCTTTATTAACATCCAGCATTTCAACAAGCTTGCCTCCAAGATAGCAAGCTTTAATTCCAGAGGAAACTGCTGCCCAACAGTTACTGGGATAGAGTAAAAGATGCAATATTATCAAATACTGGTCTGAGGAGGAGAGACCTGGAAAACAGGAACCAGAGACACAGAAGAATCCTGATGAGATGTACGCAGAGCAGGGGATGCCACCTGAGTTGGGTGGGAGAAGGAGGGCAAGATCACTTCCTGTGCCTCAGACAGAATGCTGAATGCATGTGGACTGGCTGCATAGGCTCCAGCCTCCCTGCTGGCTTCAAAGCCAGGTTAGTCTTTTCTCCAGATAAAGATGGAGACAAGACTGAGAAGTCTGCCTGCTAAACATGCATCAATGAGCAGGGGAGATGGCTCAGCCAGTAGTAAAGAATTTGCCCTGCAAGCATAGAGAACTATTTAATTATTTGAACCTATTGAGCCAGGCTTAGAGGCAAATGCCATTAATGCCAGCAGAGGCAGGCAGATCTCTGTGAGTTCAAGGCCGGCTTGTTTTATGTGGTGAGTTCCAGGATAATCAGGGCTATAGAGAATCCCTGTCTAAAAACCAACTCCCCCCCCCCCAATAAAAAGAAACAAAACATAAAACCAAGCTAAATCAACCAACCAAACAAAGCCAATGAAAGGAAAGAACGAAAAAGAAGAAAAGAAGGAAGGAAGAAGAGAAGAGATAGATGGATGTATTATAAACACATGGTTTTGACATGTGAAGGCAGAGTTAGAGATCCCTGGAGCTTCATGGCCATTCAGCCCAGCTGAATTAGTCCTGGCACAGGTACCTTGAGAGACCCGTTCTCAAACATAGGGTGACCTTTGGCTTCTGCACATGTGTGCATGTGTACTGCACATATACAATGTGTTAGAAATCATCCCAGTACAAGCTCCTGCGTGGACCTCAGGATGTCCCTTTGTACTGCCCAAATTTGCAGGAAGCAGAGAAAAGCCAGAGTGAGTGCAGTTCTGAGTGGTTATGTGTCAACAGGAATCACCAATGTCAAAGACACTGAGATCCTCAGATCCCTGGAGTAACGGCAAGCCTTCTTCCTGGAGGAGATCCTCAGATCCATGGAGTAACGGCAAGCCTTCTTCCTGGAGGAGATCCTCAGATCCATGGAGTAACAGCAAGCCTTCTTCCTGGAGGAGATCCTCAGATCCATGGAGTAACAGCAAGCCTTCTTCCTGGAGGAGATCCTCAGATCCCTGGAGTAACGGCAAGCCTTCTTCCTGGAGGAGATCCTCAGATCCATGGAGTAACAGCAAGCCTTCTTCCTGGAGGAGATCCTCAGATCCATGGAGTAACAGCAAGCCTTCTTCCTGGAGGAGAGGCTCAGAGAGAAATGACAGAGCCTTCCTCTGGGCCCAATGTGCAAGTTGATGGTGTGCGCGGTAAATGTCCACTATTGCTTTTGCGCCCCTGGATGTTTATAGCTGAAAGACTGCGCTCCTGCAGAGACTGCTCCTACTAAGATGAGCAAAACCTGCCTCCACAATACTCACTGCTCCCTTGTATGCAATAGCACCACTGTGTGTGCTCCCCTAGGTAATAAATACTCTGAGATCCCAGGGTACTGCAGTTTCTCCACCTGAGAGCCCAGTCACCCTGATCTCTGCTTTTGTTTGGGTATCTGTATACATTTGCATTTTCTCCACCCTAGACAGGCCCCTCTTTAAGCTGGACATGTAATTATGATTTGTCATTAAATAATACTAATAAAATAGATTGACTTCCTTCCATAAGAATTAACAGCTGTGAAAGTTTTCTTTACATTATACATTACTGGGAAATCAAGCAACTATCCTCAGAGATTCAACCAAATCAGAATAAAACTCATCAGGTTCCCTGGCACTGGAGTTATTGATGATTATGAACTACCATGTGGGTGCTGGGAGTCAAGCCTAGGTTCTCTGGGAGAGCTGCCAGGGCTCTAACCGGCTGAACCATCTCTCCAGCCCCGAAAGCTGCTTAAAAATAAGTATAAGACTGTGGTCTGTGACAGACAGAAAAGAGTTGCGGGTGATTGGCAGGTCTTCCTGGAGGAGTAGCCGAGTACTGGAAAGAGAAACCAAGGCAACCTGGTGGTTTTCTTGTGTTGAAGGGACAATCACAGCTCTTGAAAACCTAGGCTCCTGAAGTCTGTGGGACAGAAAATTAGAGGGGGGCTATGAGAGGGGACTATGATAAGAGGCTCTCACAGGGGCATCATAAAGGGATGCTCTCCGAGGCCAAGGAAATGCAGAATCAGAAAGAGCCAGCCCAACACTTTCTTGAATCCTCAATGACTGGAGTTCCTTCCCTTTGTATGCATGAACAGCATGCGCCCAGCCTCACAAAGTGTACTTAAAATGTCCCAGCACCAACTGAGGCCTCTAGAAGAAAGACCTCTTTGAATGGTCCTCAAGACAGGTCATCCCCTGAGAGGCTTCACTGAGCCTTGGAATGAAGCCAGCTCTCTTTAAACATAGACAACAAAATCTAGCATGTCACAAAACTCTGTTTCAAGATGGTAAGACCACGACATCTCACATCATCACCAGATATAGGAAAAAACTCAGATAAACAAGAGCCTTAGGAGGAAGAAAAGCAACTGATGTGACCAGAAATGAAAGAAAAACAATCACTAGGCAGGACCTGAAATTGCGATTATACGTTTTACATGTGTACATTAAGGATCCTGGGAGAAACACAAGCATGACCAAGAAAGAAACTTAAGATATAAAAGGACCCAATAGAATTACTAGACATAAAACTTAGAGGGTGGGACGGGCTTCTGCTGGGCTTGTGTCTTGCTGACAGTGTGACTGCTGTCCCACTTGACTTGGAGCTGACCCTACCCAGTTCACAAAATGCCTTTCAGTAAGTCAAAGAACTGAGGTCGTAGTAAACTGGTGAACTCAGGAGCAAGGAGCTCTTCTAGGGCTGGAGAGATGGCTCGGTGCTGTGGAGTCTGACAACTGGAGTTCAGTTCCGTGAACCTACACGGTGGTGGGAGATAACTGACATCTGCAAGCTGTCTTTTGACTTCCACGCACAGGCTGTAGTTCCCACAACCCTCATATTAAGTCAGCCAGTCAACCATCAATCAATCAACAATCAATCAATCCAATCAATCAATCTATCTATCAATAAATGGGAAAAACTTTAAATAAAAAAGAAAGGAAAACCAATCATGAAGTTATTTTAGGCATGGTGTAGCTTGAGAAGAAAGACTTGGGTCTGTCAAACACCTAATCCCCAGGGTTAGTGAGTTAGCTGATTTGGTAAAGTGTTTGCCATCCAGGCCTGAGGACCTGGGTTCTGTCTCTAGAATCCATTAGAATCCATGTAAAGAGCTCGGCTTAGTGACATGTGCCTTTAGTTCCAGCAGTGGGGAAGTGGAGATAAGCAGACTCTTAGGGTTTCCTGGTCAATCAGTTTACTTGCAAACTCCAGGACTCAGTAAGAGACCCTGTCTCACAAATGCAGATGGTACATGGTACCTGAGAAATGACCCCTGAGACTGACCTGTGGGCTACTCTCTCTCTCTCTCTCTCTCTCTCTCTCTCTCTCTCTCTCTCTCTCTCTCTCTCTCTCTCTCACACACACACACACATATACCTAAAGCTGGTACAAATATAACAGTTGGGGCTGGAGTGGCAGCTCAGTGGGTGAGAACATGTTTAGCTCTAATTTGCATGTCCCAGGTGTGAGAGCAGACAGGCCAGTTCACAGGAAGGGTTCAGGAAGGATAGATACTGAGTGACTCCCATCAGTGTTTCTCATCCTACCCTTGACCATCATTTTTTTCATGTTCCTTCCACCCTGCCTTTGGTGGTGACTCTTTGCCTGAGAACAGGACTTGCCTTTTCTTCTGCTAGCCAAAGGCCTCTAGGTTTATCCTGATGGGAACTGAATTCAGAGGTAGAGCTGAACTCCTAGGTTTCTTTACAGCCAGGGCTCTGAACTAGAATGAAAGATGTGGTGATCCCTAGACAAACGGCAACAAGGCACACACACACACACACACACACACCCCAGAAGGGAGGTGCTTTACTGAGACAGAATCTACCTGGCATACATCAGCCCTTTCTTGAGGAGCCCAGTTTTACAGGTTTCATCAACTCAACTATCACCAAGCCTCATACCAGAACATCACCCATATCCAACTTCAAAGGAAGCCATGCTCCTGTGGTGGTTTGAATGTGAATGTTCCCTGCCCCATAGGCTTGTGTGTTTGCATGCTTAGTCCCAAGTTGATGAACTGTGTGGAAGGAAGTCTAAGCTGGAGGGGCTGTGTGGCTAGGGTGGGCTTTGAGGTTTCAGAAGCTCACACTAGTATCTCGTTCTCCGCCTACTGCCTATGGATCCAGATGTAAAGCTCCCAGCTTCTGTTCCAGCGACATGCCTGTCTGCTTCCCGCCATTGCTCATGGACTTGCCATCTGAACCATCCCCCAATTAAGTGCTTGCTTTTGTAAGAGCTGCCTTGGTCATGGTGTCTCTTCACAGCAATAGGACCGTGAGAGAACAGGACACACCATTTAGTTTCTACTCACTAATTACCCACCTCCCCCGAGTCTTAGGTAGTCACCAAGGTACTTTCTCTTTATTTTTGCACATTCTGGGCATTTTAGATGAATGATGTCAGATAAACTCATGGTTTTCCGTGACTTACTTCTTAGTGAAGTGTTTCTAAGGACCACTATGCTGTAACACAAGTCAAAACTTCCTTTTTTTTATTGTTTTATAATAGTCTATTGTGTGGGTGTGCCACAAACTTTGCTGTCTTTCTTTCTTTCTTTCTTTCTTTCTTTCTTTCTTTCTTTCTTTCTTTCTTTCTTTCTTTCTTTCTTTCTTTCTTTCTTTCTTTTCCTCTCTCTCTTCTCTCTCTCTCTCTCTCTCTCTCTCTCTCTCTCTCTCTCTCTCTCTCTCTCTCTCCCACTCCTCAGTGAAGAAACATGGAATATAGGGACTTTTAAAGATACTGTTGCCATGAACAACTGTGCCCATGTTTTTTGCATGGATTAGGTTTTTGTTTCTCTCATGTATGGCATAGAAACATATTTCTCATTTGTGTGGTAGACACATGTTTAACATGTTGAGGAGATGGCAGCCTGTTCTCCAAAGACCTCTAAAAACTCACTCTACTGTAAGAGCAATGTCTACGCTGTCATCCCCTTGGAATCCCAAACTCATTTGGAACCCAGAACTCATTTAGAAGGGGAAAGACATCAGAGGAGCAGCTGAATGTCCGTCAGAACGTTTGGTTTGGGGCCTCGTGCTGCTCCCGTCTGCCTTCATCAGTTCTTCAGTAGCCCTGTCCACCAGAAGGAGCCACAGTGTTGGTAAAAACCAGTGGCTGAAAAGTCTCTGTGGTAGGCTGCTGGGTTCAGAAGACTGGTCACTGGAACCTACTTTGGAGAGTCCTGAAAGAGCCCATTCCCAGGTCCAAGCTGTGACCTGGCCCCCATCTCTAGTGTGTTCTTCAAAGCCAGCCCCAGGTTTGACACCACAGTTGCCTGAGTGCTGAGACCTCACCTTCTTCAGTGCATTTGATGAGAAGTTGAGAATTAAAACATATGTGACCTAGGTCCCATGGCACCTCTGCCCACCCTGTCCAATGCTGTGCCATGCCTCAGAGGTAGTCCCTGGCTCTTCACCTCTTGCCTTGGCTTCCGAAGTGCTGGGACTTAGGTGTCTGTCACTGTAGTCAGCTTAGGAACTACTGTTTCTTTAAATAGGGGATGAAAGGAAGAGGGAGAAAGGCGGGGAAGGAGAAAAGAAGGGAGAGAAAAAAGAGGGGGAGAGGGAAAGGGGGAGGGAGGAGGAGAAGGGTGGAGGGAGGAAGAGAGGGAGGAGGAGGGAGGGGGGGAAAGAGAGGCTCTCATGAAGAAAGCTGGTGCTTTGCAGTAATTTAACAAGTAACCTAAACCTCACCTGTTGTGACAGAGACAGGAAAATGTGAGGACATGCAATTTTGTGTATCCGAGATAGGTAATCCCTGACACTCATCTCCCACACCTGCCCACCCCATGCTGGCAACAATGTAATCTCCCACTCCATGTTTGCAGCAATGCATGTCTTTGTTAGAGAAAACCAGTGTCTCCAGTCCCAGCTACTGGCATTTCTGCTGATTGGTAATGATGCTATTGCAAATCCCTGCCAATGTGAAATGGATTAGACAGGGGTTGTAAGCACAATGGTAGCCTCCATTTATTGAGCACTTACTATGGCTAGGTTTGTGTAAGCCATTCATTATCTCCACAGGGGACAGGGGACTGACAAAACCGATAGGGCACTGGATTGGATGACCTCTGTGTGACCTTCAGCCCCAGGACTAAGTCAGAAGCAGCATTAGGCAAAGTGTCTGGCACAAATATGTCTGTTGGCTCTTAGCTCCATCATTATCTTGGAAAAAATGCTCTCTGTAGCTCTCAATCTGCAAAGCTTGGGGCTGGGTGGTAATGGTTGGTCCAACCAATGCCCCCCCATCCCTGATCTTCCTCATCCTCGAGAGTGTGTGCGCCACGAACCTTCTGAACTCTTAGCTCCTTCCACATAGAACCCCAGAAGAACAACACGTTCCTTTCTCAGTGTGTTTGACACAAACAGAACAAAAGGACCCATCTGACAGCTCTTGAGAGAGGGCCACCTCCCTAGATGGTCTTGCTGTGGCTTCTCAGTAAAATTGTGACCTGCCTTGTGATTAGATAAAACAATGGTCTTCTACATCATCTTTTGCAATCAGCCTGGTTATCCTGGAAGTTCTGAGTATCTTTTGCCAATATATACCCAGTATTACTTGCAAACCTAGGCTGCAAATAGAAATTTAACAAAATTGTTATTTTCTGGTTTGATCCTGCAGTTTTTTTCTTAAAGGCACTATTTTATATGTTCACATCTAAGCTCCTGCCACATTTTTACTTCCTCCGATCGTTTTTTCCTAATTAAATAACTGGAAAGATGTGTAAAACTATTAGCTCCAGACTAAACAGAACAAAAAGGTGATATTTAGATTAATATATTTTTAATGGACATTTTTTTTTGGAGGGTTGCAAGCACGGGAACAAAATTAAAATTGCTATATGGTTGCCACACTTCAGAAAAAGAGTCAAGTTTAATGATAAATCTGGCCTTAGAGAGCCAGCCAGAATGGATAGGGTCTGAATAGGATTTAAAAACCCAACTGTGTGCAGAAATTAGAGTTTTGCCCTGAATCATATGGAATTACAGTGCTGGGTGCGTGTGCCATGCCTACACAATAAAGCCCAGAGGAAGCAGCTATTTCTGTTGGTTTTATTAAACCAACCAAGCAATTTAATTCTTTTGTTCAGGAGAGTTCTACTTCATTGATTAACAAAAGCAGGGATATAATTTTTTCAGCCTTTTTGAAAAGCCTGAAATGTCAAGCCTTTTAAAGCAGATTATTGTGCCTCTGTGCAGTGAATACAGCCAGAGTAACCTTTTGTCTACAATTAAATATTCTAGCATAAATATAAAAGAAAATCAGAGATGGGAAAGATTGACTCACAAGAGATTGGAGAGGTAGATCCCCACACTGATAGCGAAGCAGCTTGCTTCTAATTAAATATGCGCTGACTCTCCATGCATTCGCTCTCAGCCGCACAGAGGAGAAGCGGCTGAGGAGAGGAAGGAAGGAGTCTATCACATCATCTCTCTGTCCACAGGCTTTCCTTGGGGCTTATGAAGGTATTTTAGAATTTTTATATTGGCATTTTTCAGGGGAGATAAAGGTGAACCCTCAAGGGCGGCCAGAGCTCAGTCTGGAAAGTTTAGGCTTCCTTGTGGCACAGCAGTCTCAGCTAGTTTTCTTCCTAGTCAGAAGCCAAGGTTGATGGTGATGACTTTTGTTTTGAAGCCATCCAGTCAGGCTGCAGTGCAAAGAGACCTTTTCATGATTTCGAATTGGGGGCTACTTATTGATTTTCCTCTTCTTTAGCCTATTGCATGCTAAAGTCTTTAATGCATAGTTCGGTATTTTTTACCTTAAGAGTCTGAACCCAGAAAGCCAAATTCCAGTATCCTTTAGCTGTTTCTAACAGAATGCATTTTAGAAGATGATAAGGTTTGCAGTTGGCCTCTTGGATTTTATTGATATTCATAAGCCTCTCATCTTCATGCTTCCCTATGCATTCTTCAGAGAAGTACTTAAACGTGGCACCGAGAAAACGCTGATGCACGGAATGCGGCTGATCCTCTTAGGGTCTGCTGCTTACACAGGAAAACTGGCAAATAATAAGAACTGAAATCTCTACTCCATAACTTTGCCTTTCCATTCCAGGTCTTGACATTATGGAGAGGAGTGGGGTCCCTCCGAGGGCTGTTGCCTGTTGCGTGTCTTATATGCACATAGAACCTTTCCTGTGTGTAGGTGCAATTTATGTTTGGTTGTGAAAATCCTTGATTGCAGATGGATTTGAAACAACATCGGAATTCAGTAGGCTTTCTTTTGTGTATTTACTGTACTAAGTGTTTCCTGGGTTGTGATTTTGAATACAATCAGACACCTGGTGCCTTTTGGAAGTGTGCCCCTGAGAAAGGCTCTATATTTGTAAATTAATAGTTTGGACCACTCCAAAAAAAAAAAAAAAACTGATTGGTGTAATAATTGAATGTTAGGAATAGAGCTTAATTTTTTTCTACCTTGTAAGATTTTTCCTCTTTTAATAAGCAAATTTCTCAAGAAACAGGCTCCACTGAAGGGAGGCAAACTCTCAGTAAGTCTTACTGTGCTATTTGCCTTTTCTCTGATTAGTGTAAAGAGCGTGTTCAATGCAGTGGTTAACGATGACTGTTTAAGCCAGGGTTCAAGCGTAGCTTTCTGTAGGATATAGGGAAATGTCTGTGGTTGGCAATGCTAAATTTTCAAACTTCATATAGAAACCATCAAGCCATATTAGAAATTATGAATTAGAATTATGAATTTTTAAATGGAAGTAATACATTTTGATGATTCAAGAAGTTAAAAATGTGACAGGAATATTTCTCAAGGACAGCAGTCTTCGTAACAATTTGTCTTTCCTAAGTGTGGTCTACAATGGCCACTGAGGCTTTGTGTGTTTAGAGTGGATCTGCCCACCTGGGATCAAGCGTATGGTAGAGATGTGTCTGTCTCTTAGGCTTATGTAAAATGTAATTTACATCTCATATTACCTATATAATATAAGCACATTGGTTTTTTTGTTTTGTTTTGGTAGGAATTAAGCACACTGGTATCTCTGGGGAGAAAGTTGTTTTATAGAAAAGGTGTTTTTTTTTTCCTGGGTGAGAGATACTATTGTGATCAAGTACTAATTCCCTGGCCAGAAATAAATAATAATAATAAATAATAATAGCAAGCAAACAAAATCAATCAAACCAAGAAGTAAAGAGCATCAACGGCCCCTTTAAAATGGTGACACCGACCTTCAAACTCTGTGAGAGTTGCTGGGGATTCACACCGGAATGTCTCATTTTCCACTTAAAATGTGCAGTTGTCTTTGATATATATTTCTATTGTAAGTTATTTAGCATGCAACTGGCTGAGTCTCTGTTCCTCTGAAGGAGTGTATTTATGCTCTGATGAAAGGATGAATAAATTGTTGAGGTATTTCTGAAGTTGTCTGCCTCTGATGAGGAAAGGTGATTTGCTTATGCAAATTTAAGATGACTGCTCTGCCTTTCCCAGTTTTACTTTTGGTTAACAAGAGACAAGAGATGACTTGTCACCTCACCTGTGAATATGCTCTTTTCAGAAAATCTGAGATCAACTGAGGCTCTGGTCATTTTGGCTTTATTTATGGTTTTCTTTAAAGCACGCCAGTGATCTATAATATTTACGCTTAAAAAACAAGTTTCCTCTTGATTACTTCAAAATGCCTAGAAACTTTTCTCATCAGATATCAGGGTTAAGACAGTGAGCTCCAACCACGGATTCTGTGTAATGCTCTGAGAAGATATTCTAATCATAGAATAAAACCCACCCAAAGCCCACAAACGTGAGCGTGCTTTTTCTCTTCGGTTCCTTATCAATGCTTGGTGTTAGCAACACTTTGATTCTATCATTATTTTTCTAAAAAAGAAAAAAAACCCTCTTATTATAGTATTTGGCTTCTTTTAATTGTAATTCGTGGGATTTAATTTTGAACATTTGGCAGTAAAATGCCAAACACTAAACTGAATGGCTGTAGGGGAGGCAAAGTAATGACAAATTACAGCTCCCGTTCATTTACATTTACTTTTAACAACCAATTTAAAATTATGATTTGAATTATATTTGTATTTAAAAACAAGGTTTGATTATGTGACAAATGATTCAGGATTGGAATTATGGGACGCAGAACAGGGGAAGTGGTTTGAATCGCAGCCTGAATCACACTGCCATCAGCTCCCTGGCGTGGTGTGCCCGAGGTGATTTTATTTGGTATACAGAAAGTCCTCAGACTGCAGGATGTCCAGCGTACGAGGAGTAGGGGGATGCTGGGGAGGAATGGACCTGTGGCATTCTGCTGCCAGCGCTGGACTGGCTGCCCAGGGCCAGTTCAGCCAAGTAGATCAGAGGGTACCCCGGCACATGGGCAAGCAGGGCAGATCCTTATTGTATAACATTTCTAGCTTCAAAAATCATTCCATTCTCTTCCTCTCCCTCAGTGTCACCATTTTCTTTCACCCTGAAAACTTGGAGCGTCACATTAAAAAAAAAAAAAAGAATTTAAATCTAGATTTTTAAAAACTGCACTAACATTTCCTATGGGTTAAATTCACTCACTAGATGGATACCCAGGACCTTGCTTTGGGTGCTGAGAGCATGTGCTTTTCACATTGGTGTTTATGCTGCTGCTTTCTCCCGGCTTCGGCGTGCTCTAGGGAGGAGCTGGAGGTTTGGGCTTGGGCGATGGCTTTGGAAGCCAGTGCTGAGTGTCCCTCTAATGAGTTACTATCTTGACAAGTGACCAGATGTGACTGGGCTACAGTGGGCAGAAAAGCTCAAAATAACCTCTACAGTCCGTGACTCACCAATGCGTACGTCCGTCCCTACTACACAATGTTTTTGCCTAAATGGTGCTTAAAAATACTGATAATATTTTGCCTCCTCTGGAATCACGTGATGATCAACTGTGGATTCTCAAGAAAGCAGCACTGACTGATCAAAATTGCATGTCACTCGGGACCTGCAGTGGCAAGGAGCAGAAGTTAGGGTTTCCCTAAGGACTCGGTAGAACTGCGGGAAGCAACCATTTGAAATTTATGTCTGCAGAAATCGTTGGTTTAGGTGGGGAATGCAAAGGCAAGGGTTTGGCGTTTGTTCCTTGACAACATTGTAGCCTTTTCTATGCAGATGAGCTACTGTTCTTTTCTGTGTTTGTCCAAAGATAATACATCAAGTATTAGTCTCAGTTCCTAGTCCGAGCGCTACAGAGGCGGGGCCACAAATGCACACAGCCTGCGAGACCTGTCAGGGATAGGAGAAGGCTTGTTTTGGGGCTTCCGTTTCCATGCTGTGGGTTTATGGCGTTCGGAAAGGTGATTCTTTTCTGTGCGTTTGATTGATATTTTAGCTCATATCGTGGCTTTGGGGAGACAGTTATGGCTGGAGGCTTGGAGTGGGATTTGGGCTTCACGAGGCTATGCCTCACTCTCACCAGGAGAAGGAGAGGCCCCTGGTATTTGCTTTGGAAAACAGGAAGAAAAGGAATATATGTGGATAAGTAAAAGAGAGATCACCTTTTCAGGAGGTTTCTGAGGTACAGAGAGCAAGACTTTCTACATCCCTGAAGGTGACCACCCTGTAGTCAGTCACGCCCATGGTGGAGAAGGGCTCATGTGTATTTTATTTTAAATTAATTACCAAGTAGATTATATTCTTCAGATTATAAAACTCTTTGTCCTTCAAAGTGCTGGGGGTCATTAAAGAAATAATAACTATGGCAGACTTTGTATTTGCCTTAGTTAACCCCTGTGATGGTTTAGGGCTGTTTCCAATTTCCAAGTTTCGATGTTTCCAAGCACACTTATATGTATTAATACATCTTAACCGTGGGCAATGTATGTTGTGTATAGCGTTTCTACTTTTAGTGTGCTTACACACATGTGTGTCTGGAGGCCAGAGGTCTTCCTCAAACACTCTCCATCATGGTTTTGAGACAGTCTCTCACTGAATCTGGAGCTCATAGGTTCATAGGCTGGCCAATGAACTTCAAGAATTCGGTGGAGCTGGAGTTCCAGGTACACACTAGCACATATGGCACTTACGTGGGGCCCGAGATCTCAACTCAGGCCCTTCTGCTTAAGGGGCTGCCACTTTGCTCCCTGAACCCTGTATATAGAATACTTTCAGCCTGATATAAGCTGTCTACTGAGACGCCCTGCCAGAGCCTTACAGATACAGACTCGGATGTTTGAAGCCAACCATTCATCGTACCTAGTGCAGGGTCCCCAATGGAGGAGTTAGAGAAAGGACTGAAGGAGCTGAAGGGTTTGCAACATCGGAGGAACAGCAATAACAATCAACCAGATCCTTCCCCAGAGCTCCCAGGGACTAAACCACCAACCAAGGAGTACACATGGCTCCAGCTGCATATGTAGCAGAGGACGGCTTTGTCAGGCATCAAGGGGAGGAGAGGTCCTTGGTCCTATGAAGGTTTGATAGATGCCCCAGTGTAGGGGAATCGAGGGCAGGGAGATGGGGGTGGGTGGAAGAACACCTCATAGAAGCAGGGGGAGGGAGGACAGGAGAGGGGGAAACCCAACAAGGGGATAACACTTGAAATGTAAATAAATGAAAACAATAAAAATATTTTCTTCTTCGAGACCTTACATGTCTACTCCCCCGTACTTTGTTTTCTCAAGTCATAAATGAAACTATTCTTCTGCATAGGAATTGGTAAATAGATGAAAAAGACTCACTGTTCTGGGTTTATGGATTTCCCTGGGGATGCGCCACAAATCATGGAAGCAGTTGCTATTGGATGCTTAGGTTGCTTCTGATCTTGGCTCTCATTTAGAGGTGTCGGAGCACTCTCGCGGGGCTCGTAAGAACGTGAAATGTTGCAGCCCACTGTGGGAAGCTGGCGATTCCTCAAAAGTCATCGAGTTACTACTGTGGGACCTGGCAGTTCTGTCCGTGGATATGCCACTAACCGAAAGGCTTTATGGGAGGGATTCTCGGGCTTCATGGCGTGTTTGCCAATGCTGGCGGCAGCATTACAAACGGCATCCTGAATGGATTGACAACATTCGATCTGTGAATCAATAGTATATTATTTCTCAGCCCTAACCAGGAAGCAGATGGGAACATATTCCAATCTGCATGACCTGTGAAAACATATTAAGTATAGTAGGCTGGGCAAAAGAGCAAATGCTTACGGTAATAAGTGCACACAGAAGGCACAAGCTGGGTGTGGGGGCGTATGCCTGTAATTCCAACACTTGGAAGGCAGAGGCACGAAGATCAAGGCCCTAAGTTCAAAACCAGCTTCCTCTGCATAACAAGTTCCAGCCCAGGCAGGGCTACACAGTGAGACCCTGTCTGAAAAACAGCAACAAAATTTTATGGAGTATTAAGGAAAGCAAATATGCTCTTCACAGGGACAGGAGGGGAACAATGGCTGTCAGAGGCTGCCCAGGAAGCCTCTGATGAGGGCAGGATTCTTCTCAGAGATGGTGAAAAAAAATGAAGAAAATAGTGTTGAAGGCCATGTAATAATAGGAATGTAATTAGTGACACCAGTCAGATGCTTAAAATACCGTCACTGGGGCGGGCGAGATGGCTCAGCAGCTAAGAGCCTGCACCGCTCTGCAGAGGCCAGAGTTCAGCTTCTAGCACTCACGTCAGGAAGCACACAATCACGAGCGACTCCACATCTAGGGGACTGAGCCCCTCTTCTGGACCCCTCGGGCCTGCATTCATGTGCACAAATCACACACAAAGTAAAATAAATATATTTTTAAAAAAGGTCAACATTGTAAATTTTATGTTATTTCTTAACAATTAAAAACGTACTCAATAGTCAGGGCAGAAAGAACTTTGTACATTCATGACTTTTTAAAAAAGGCACATCTATCTATCTCCCTATCTTTCCTTCCTTCCTTTCTTTGTTCTTTCTATGTATGTATTTTGTAGGTATATATCTATCCTTCTATGTCTGTATGTGTGTGTATCTTTCTTTCTTTTGTTCTTTCTTTCTATGTATGTTTGTATATGTGTATGTATGTATCTATGTTTCTTTCTTTTTCATTTTTTCTTTTATTGGATATTCTCTTTATTTACATTTCATATGTTATCCCCTTTCCTGATCTCCCCTCCAGAAACCTCTTATCCCATCTCCCCTTCCCCTCTCTATGAGGTTGCTCCCTCACTGCCCACTCTTGCCTCCCTGCCCCGACATTCCTGTACACTGTAGCGTCAAACCCCTTAGGCCCAATGGCCGCCCCTTCCACTGATGTCCAACAAGGCCTTCCTCTGCCACATTCGCAGCCGGAGCCCTGGGTCCCTCCACGTGTACTCTTTGGTGGCGGTCCAGTGCTCGGGAGCTCCAAGGGGTCTGGCCACTTGACACTGATGCTCCCTGCATGGGGCTGCAAACCCCCTCAGCTCCTTCAGTCCCTTCTCCAACTCCTCCATCAGGGATCCCACACTCAGTTCAATGGTTGGCTGTAAGCATACGCCTCTGTATTTGTCAGGCTCTGGCAGAGTCTCTCAGGAGACAGACATATCAGGCTGCTGTCAGCAAGCATTTCCTGGCACTGCAATGACATCTGGGTTTGGCGACTGTATATGGGATGGATCCTCAGATGGGGCAGTCTCTGGGTGGTCTTTCCTTCAGTCTCTGGCCCATACTTTGTCTACACATTTGCTCCTGTGAGTATTTTGTTCTCCCTTCTAAAAAGCATTGATGCATTCACTCTTTGGTCTTCCTTCTTCTTGAGCTTCATGTGGTCTGTGAATTGTATCTTGTATATTCTGAACTTTTGGGCTAATGTCCACTTATTAGTGAGTGCATACCGCGTGTGTTCTTTTGTGACTGGGTTACCTCACTCAGGATGATGTTTTCAAGTTCCATTCATTTACCCGCGAATTTCATGGAGTCATTGTTTTTAATAGCCGAGCTCTCTTTCTTTGTGTGTATACATGTATGTATGTATCTTTCTATGTATACCTGTATGTATGTATCTTTCTATGTATGTATGTATATATGTATGTATGTATGTATGTATGTATCTTTTTATTTGTTTGTTTTTTGGATTTGTTTTTTGAGACAGGGTTTCTCTCTGTAGCCCTGGCTGTCCTGGAACTCACTCTGTAGACCAGGCTGGCCTCGAACTCAGACATCTGCCTGCCTCTGCCTCCCAGAGTGCTGGGATTACAGGTGTGCGCTGCCACTGCCCGGCCTGTATGTATCTTGTATCTTTCTATGTATGTATGTATGTATGTATGTATCTAATCCATTTATGTTTACATGTATGCACATCCTACGGCATGGCATATGTAGGGTCAGAGGACAATTGGCAAAAAGCAGTTGTATCTTTTCAGCATGTGGGTTCTGGAGAATCTAACTCGGGTCCTCAGGCTTGGTAGCTGGCATCTTCATTCTCTGAGTGAACTTATTAGCCCAGCACCTGTGACTTTGTGTACATAGGCACCACCATTTACTGTGTGTGTGTGTATGTGTGAGTGTGTGTGTGTGTGTGTGTGTGAGTGTGTGTGTGTGAGTGTGTGTGTATGTGTGTGTGTATGTGTGTGTGTGTGTGTGTATGTGTGTGTTGAATCCTTTTGTATTCATTAATGGCCTGGGACTTGCTATGTAGACCAGGATTCTTCAAGCTCACAGAGTTGCGTGCCTGTCTCTGCAGTCCTAGGGGGTGTGCCATGTGCCTAGCATCCGTCTTCTGGACGAACTCTTGGTGTGCTCAGATTCGTTGATCTGTGCTTCCCTGCCCCCTTACAGCTGCATGCTGTACTGAGGCAAGCTTCCAGATGCCCCTTTACTGCTAAGAGGACTCTGCACCTGTAAGAGATGGAGCTGGGGTCAGGTGGTTTAAAGTCTGAATGGAATGAGGCACATCCAGGTTTGCGCCATGTGTTAATAGGAGCTGCCCATCCCCTCTCTCTGCCATCTCCATCCTCTTGTTCATTTTCTTCCCCTTCCCTCTAGTCTTTTCCAATCTCTTTCTCTCCCTTCTACTCCTTCTCCACCTCCCCCTTTTCCTTCCCTTTCCATCTCCCTTTTGGTTTTGTTGAGATAGGGTCTCGCTGTGCAGCCCAGGCTGGTCTGGAACTTGCAGTGTGGCCTGTCTGTACTTTGAGCTTTCCCGTTCTCTGACCTCTGCCCCCTGATGCTGAGACTACAGACCTGTGCTGAGCGGCAGCTGAGTTGGATGAACCATCCTTGACTGTGCGATCCGTCAGACGGTGATTAGTAAACAGTCTCAGCTGGAGGTGGGTTACAGCGCCTGCTCACAAGACAAACATGGCACCACTTCAAACTCCATGGTTAGCAATTTGGTGGAATTTCGACTTCATTCCTGATTATTAATTAACCAAGAAGTTCAAAATCTGGTGAGTGAGTGATGATAATTCAGGGTAATACATGGCAAGTTGTGGGGGGACACAGAATGGGGGGGTCCCTTCGCAGTCAACGGCAAGGGCAAGAAAGGCTCTCCAGAGAAGGTGTTTCTGAACTGAGTCCCCAACAGATAGGGTCAGGCAGAGGCAATCTGGAGTTGGTTTGCCTGTGGAATTTCTCTTGATGCAGGAGCTTGGGGAAGATGATCAAGGCCAAGGATAGGTTTCTTTTGTTGTTGTTGTTGTTGGTTTTTGTTTGTTTGTTTCTGTTTTGTTTTGTTGTTGTTTGACATTCCTTTTAGCACCAGGGCTGGACTGAAGTGTGCAACAAACACACCTTTCATTTCCCTTCCTTCTCTGCATTTCTCTGATGCCTTCCCCTCCCCCTCCCTTCTTCAAACTCTCCTGAAATCCACCCTGCATCTCCTTTCCTCAGACACCTTTCCTATCGCTTTCCCTCACTTCCTTGCTGATCATCTCTCTCGGTGGCTAGGTGTGGTTTATGCTGGATATTGGCTACAATACACTGACCCTGTGAGGATGAGTGGGGCTAGGTGGTCATTCACATCAGTACTTTCTAAATGCTGTGCCTCAAGGTAACCATAGGCTTTCTGATGTGAGTGGCCATTTTCTAGTCATGAGCTTTGCTCATGTGTGTGCCCATAGCTATTTGCAGTGCTCAGGGATGTGTATATTGCTAAGCTATTTGAGGAGGAAGAAGAGAGGAGAGAGGGAAGAGAGAAGAGAGAAAAGGAGAAGGGATTTTATTCATAGAGCACGTTCCTTGGGTAAAGCTTTACAAGCTAGCATCTGCTAACTTTTCCCAAAACTGGCCTGTGGGGGTTTGAATAGGAATGACCTCCCATAGACTTGAGCGTTTGAATGTTCTGGCCCATAGTGAGTGGCACTACTAGGAGGCGTGGCCTTGTTGGAGGAGGTGTGGCTTTGTTGGAGGAGGTGTGTAACTGTGGGAGTGGGCTTTGTGGTCCCATCCGCTCAAGCTCTACCTCGTGTGGGACGAAGTCCCTTCTGGTGCCCGTGGATCAAGGTATAGAACTTTCAGCTCCTTCTCTAGCACCAGTGTCTGCCTGGATGCCGCCATGCTTCCAGTCATGATGAGAATGAACTAAACCTCGGAAACTGTAAGACAGCCCCAATTAAATGTCTTTCTTTATAAGAGTTCCCGTGGTCTCTTCATAGAAATAGAACCAAGACATGTCAGAGCATGGAGAGCACCATGTGGGCGCCATGTGATTCCATAGCTATGCTATGTGACAGTACAAGCTTGAGATCACACAGCGCGGTCATGTCTATGTTTATCTAGCCTGCATTTGAGAGTCTTTAAATGGCACATTGCAATGGTAATGAAGGTAAGGTAAGTCCCCAAGGCTGTTTGGGAACTACGACACAGAATGAAAGACAGCTTACAGACAGGTGCATGTGGCAACTGATTTTCAGGGCCTAGCTGTGGGAAGCCCTTGGTGTACTTTAGATCAGGCAATTTCAAGTTGTCTGTTGGAAGGTTGTCTATGACTGACAGCAACCACGTGAGCCTGCAGTCTGGTTGCACAGCACAGGATGACCAGCACTCACCATTCACCCAAGTCTCCAGGTTTTACAATGAATGCTTATTATAATAGTCTAACAAAAAAAGCTAATAATTGGAGTTGGAGGGAGAGGGAGGGAGGGAGGGAGGGAGAGAGAGAGAGAGAGAGAGAGAGAGAGAGAGAGAGAGAGAACACTCGATTAGGGAAGGGCTCTCCTTGCAAGTATGAAGGACTAAGTTTATCCCCAGAAGTCATAGTTTTGAAAAAGTTGGGTGTGTGTTAGTATGACCTTATAATTCTATCACCAAGGAGGCAGAAACAGAATCCCACAATCCATGAGCTTGAAGCCACTGAGATCCTCTGTCTTATAAAAAGTAGACCTCATCTGAGGAATGGCAGCCAACTTTGTCCTCCGACCTCCATACACACCCATGTACGCACACAAACAACAATAATCAGATAACTTATAAGTACGGCAAGGTGTCAGTCATTTCCTATCTAGCAAAAGCCTCCACAGGAGTAGGGCATTATTTTCGGCAGTCCCAAGGACCTGTTGATTCAGCGTCTCCACACCTTTCACTTAGAGAGCATCTGGTGACACAAACCGACAAGGTTCCGAATCTTCAAGCCATGATCACTTAAAACCCTTATTCTGCCTGCCAGGTCTGGGATGGACGGGAGGACCTGCCAAGGTAGGCAGTCCAACCTGGTGATGGCTCCTCTTCAGAGTCAACTGCGCTGGATGTAGAATCATCCAGGAGACATGCCTGGGTCTGTGCGGGGAAGCCGCCGGAGAGGTTTCACTGAGGGCAAGACGCACTTTGAATATAGGCTGCGCCATTCCATGACCTCAGGTCCTGGATTGCATAAAAACAAGAAATAAGCCAGGAGCAATATCATCTGCCTCTGCTTCCTGAGGGGAGACACAACTGGCGACCATGCCGTCCTGTTGCCAAGTTTTTAAGCCATGCTCTCTGCCTTAAGCTGTATTTTGTTAAGGTGATGAGATGTCCCCACTAAGACGTCCTTTATGCCTACCCTTTGTGAGTATGCCCTTTGTGCCCTTGGTTAGGACCATGCCATGTGTATGCCAGTATCTGTGAACTCTATTGGGAGTAACACAGTCCCACATGCTGCTGAGGGGACTGTGTTGCCTGACTTGAGTCTCTGCTGCAGGGGTCCCTGTGGCTTCTCTGCAGGGTCAGCATTGGTCAGTCTTTTGATATCCTCTTATATTGCTTTATGCAAGAGTTATCTCTGCTGTCAACCTGGCTGCAGAATCCAGAGCCTTCCCTTATGAGAAACCAGACGTGTGCTTTGCCATCGAGGAGGACTTGTGCACGCACATTCTCCTTGCCTGCCTTGTGGTTCCGTCCTGTCCCCTGAATCCTTGGCCTCCTGTGACACTCCTGCCCCAAAGCATTCACATACCCCAAGCTAGTCTGCTAAATCACTTTCCCAGCAAAGGCAATTCTCTCACTAGAATGGATTCTTACACTAGCTACGAAGGGAATAAAGTGTTCTTCTAACCACCCCCTAATAATAAAGCAACAGAGGTTGAGAGTGATTTATTTTCTTTTAAAAAAATAAATTAGAAGAGGCTCAAGGTTATCTTGGTAATAATAGCCCTGTCTCTCTCCCTTGCATTCCAATATGCTGTTGAATGGGAGTAGAAGACGAGAGGTTACAGCTTGCTCAAAAGGAACCGGGCCTGGGGTGCTATCTGTGCGCTGCAGAGGACAAAAGAGCTCCCGCTACCCTGCCTGATTCCTGACAGTAGTTATCTGGCATCTGTGTCTACATTCCCATAGTCGGACTCTCAGCCTCCCAGGAAGCACACAGCGCTTTGGGCAATCCTGACAATTCACAAAAGTATTCTTTGTGCGGAAGCGACATCAGCTTTCTCCAAGACTCTGTCTTTGTGTTCTAACTCTATTTGCATGAGTTCAGACACGGCTAATTTCATTTTAGTTACAGCCTTGTAAACTATCCATCTTAAACAGAGATCTGATAAAAGAGATTCCCGATCGGAATTGTCACTGGCTCCCTCCTGCCCAGAGGGGAGACTTTTCCAGTGTCCTTGGTAAGTTTGTTCAAACACTGCTTTGAGCTGTCACTTCTTCTACCTGCTTCTTGTTCCATTCTATAAATGTGTGTTTCACTTTATTTTTCTGCATCCTACTGTACAAGGTTCCTCCTCATCCAGATACTAACCAAGCCTAGCCCTGCTTAGCTTTCTGAACCAGAGAAGGCCAGGCCCCATCAAGGTATGCCCATGGCTTTCTACCAGCCCAACTCCATGGACCCACATAGTTTCATTTATTTATTTCTAATGATTCTTTAGCCTCGAAGCTTTATTTAACATCTATCGCCTCTGGGACTGTTAGGACCATTTAGAGCTCTATTTTCCTGTGGCCACTAGTCATATGAACCTTGGACATTCGAACTCTGGGCAGCCAAGTAGGAGCATTCTGCCAGTGTGAGTTAGAAACTGGTGTAAAGGCTCAGTGCAAATTATCAATGTCTCATTAGTGGTTTTTAATATTGATTATGGTAAAGGGTCTAATTTGGTTATATTACTTTATCTAGATCATATTGTTAGATTAAGTTTATGTTAGAACCCCCTCAACATGACTGATATAGAATTAAAATTAAATTTGGGGCTCACACTATTGGAATGTTATTGGACAGCCCTACTTTAATCCATGACTGGGGGCTCAGTTCTAGTCACCCTGAATCATCACCATGAGTACTTCAGTTCCTGCTGCTCCCACTGACCTGCTCTGGAGGCAGGTTCTTAACTTTCCACACTCATTTATAACTTAGTGTCTCCTGCGTCCATGCCTTTAATCACAGAACTCAGAAGACAGAAGCAAGCAGATCCCTGTAAGTTCCAGCCTAGTGTGTTCCATGCCAGACAGTGCGACACTGTCTCGCTCTCCACATACAAACTCAGTGGATGTACAATACATGGCGTTTCTTTTCTACTGCTGTGGTAAAATAACCATCACCAAAAGCAACTTGGGGAGGGAAAGGTTTATTTTCATCTTACACTTCGGGGAAGTCAGGGCAGGAACTCAAGGCAGGAACCTGGAGGCAGGAACTGATTCAGAGACCACGGAGGGGTGCTGCTTACTGGATTCCTCTCCATGACTTGCTCAACCTGCTTTCTTAAAGCACTGAGACCACTTGCCCAGAGGCAATGCCACCCACAATGCACTGGGTACTTCCACATCAATTATCAATCAAGAAAATGTACCACAGACATCCACATAGGACAATTTGATGAGATGAGTTTCTCAATTGATTTTCCTTTTTCCAAAATGATCCTATATGGTATCAAGTTGACATAAATCTAGTCAGCATACATGTTAATGAGATAAAATAGAAAGAGCTAGCAGGGCGGTGGTCGCACACGACTATAATCCCAGCACTCTGGGAGGCAGAGGCAGGTGGATTTCTGAGTTTGAGGCCAGCCTGGTCTACAGAGTGAGTTCCAGGACAACCAGGGCTATACAGAGAAACCCTGTCTCGAAAAAACCAAATCCCCCCCCCCAAATAAACAAAAAAACAAAAAAGAAAGAAAGAAAGAAAGAAAGAAAGAAAGAAAGAAAGAAAGAAAGAAAGTGCTTTATCTGAAGGGTTTAGAAAATTCAAATGCCTGAAAAACACAAAGTTAACTGGGCTTAACAGACACTGAAAGGCTGAGGACAAGCAAGGGCAGTGGTTCCCAGCCCTCTTAACGCTGAGACCCTTTAATATAGTTTCTCATGTGGTAGTGGCCCCATGTCATAAAATTATTTTTGTTGCTACTTTATAGCAGTAATTTTGCTACTGTTACAAATTGTAACATAAACATTTTTGGAGATAGAGATTTGTCAAAGGGAAAGTCCCACAGGTTGAGATCCACTGAGCTATTGGTTGGGAATAAGTTTGCAGGAATGATGGCTGCCCGACGGACCGCTGCTCTTGCTTTAGAAAAATCCAGGGAAAGAAAAGTATCCACCAAAGTTGGGTAGTGTCAGGAAACCAAAGCAAGAAGAGAAAGCCAGGATCGCATACAGGAACTTCCACAGAGCAGCACACTGGAGCTCCCAGGGGACAGAGAATCTCTGTGACCATGAAGCATGAGGAAGGGTTTAGCTCTGATAACCAGACAACGCTAGCTTGCACTATGTCCGGGCTGTCCAAAAAATTATTAAGTTGTCAGAGGTCGGTTGTGGAACAGCCCAGGCACAGCCTAGCTGGCAGGCTCCACTGACAGCGTTGTTAATCTATAATCCTTGGCAGTGAGTTCATGTCAGTGAGTTCGTGTCAGTGAGTTCGTGTCAGCTCATCTGATGGGCAAATGGCATCAGTGCCACAGCAACGTGGGGGTCATTATGTCAACCTGGGCAAAGGGCAGGCATCCCCCTGCCTCAGTTGGGTCATTCCTGCAGGCATACAGGAATGGCAGAATGACCACAGTATCTGAATTTTCCAATGAAATTGGATTTTTCTGTGAATTTAACTTGCGTTTTGTCTAGAAGCCAAGGCTCTGTCATAGACGAACCCACAACAACAGGGGTTATTACCAGAGGGTTGATCAGGGACATAGGTGGTTGTGTGGGCACGCAATGCTCCTATGTCTTACTAGAACTGTGTTTTTAAATTTATTTGTGTAATTTTTTTAAGATTTAGGTCTTTATGGAAAAAAAAACCAGAGGTGTGGGTATATAAAGTAAGTTTTGTTTGTGTTTGTCTTTTTAGAGGTGTGAAACTGTCGACATACAGGAGACGGAAATGTCTCCTACCCAGGTCTCTAATAACTTGGGATTTAGGCAATGTCCAAGAAACTATCCATTTCTGATTTTTAAGAGCTCTTATGACCTGGGTATTTTCAGTGAGCCCTTCCTACGCAGTGCTGTCACATGCATAGAATGACAAGTTCCGTGTAGTCTGCATGCCCGTTAGAGGAATGCTGTTGTAGACCGCCATTCCACGGCCTCGGGAGGGAGGATACAGTTAGGCTTCAGTGCTTCATTTCTTCAAAATCTAAAATCAATACGCTAACTAATGCCAAAGAATCCCAGCTCAGAATTATTAGTGATTTGTTTTTTTGTCATTGGCCTGCGGTCACGACATCAGAGGTGGCAGTGAAGGGGCGATTACTCACTGAGCAAGACATTTACACAGAGACGTGTAAAAATGCAGTCTTATTTCTTTTTATTTTATTTTTACCCATAAAGCAAGCACCTGAAATCAGTGTCTATTTATAAAGTGGCCTTTAAAAGTCACCTGTCAAGGGTATACCAGCAATAGAGAACTGTTGAAAATACTTAAGTAAACAGAATAAAAGGAACCTGCTCTAAGGTGAACGGATAGTGTGGTGTCCCCTTTTGTTGGGGAAACCATATGTTCATTAAGAGTGAAGAACTGTTCTGAAGAAAGCTGAAGTGGCTTCAGATTACCTGAGTATGGATAGATTATAAAGTCCTTCTCATTTGCAGAAAGCCTTTGCCCTGGTCCCCACTGTGCGCCTCAGCTTTCCCACTTGTAAAACAGTCATAACAGTCACACCTCTCTTTTACACACACTTAAATGCTGGTGCAGAAGATGGTGGCCCTCTGGCATGGGTACTCAGAGCTGGGCATACTCAGGTCGCTTTTATATTTGCAGCTTGAGAATGTGGTAAAAATGTTGGATAAGAACAGCCTGGACTGGCTATTATTATTTTGTAACATCTTATTTTTTCATAAAATCAAAGAACAGATGTTATTACTCATTTCTAAAAACTTGTTCTGAACATGGGAAATGCTACACATCAAGTGCCTATTTGCATAAATGGTAAAATAATGTTGGTGTAGAAATCTGTTCATGGACAAACCACACAGAATTCCCCACAGATAGAAAGCAAGCAAGCAAGCAAGCTACACTCCTTTCCAGAGTGTCTTCCAGTCCTGTTGCAAATGCATCTGATCTTTATTCAGAGTTTCTCTCACAAGGAAGAATAATATTGTTCTCTTTAGCTGTCATGCCATCCTGCTTGAAGTGGACCCCTGGGACAGACACCATATTAACTGGAGAAGAACCAGCCATTTGTGAGCATGTATGGTTGGGTCATCCTCAGTTACAACGCCTTGCCTGAGGGAGGTTCAGCTTTATTATGGTGTGAAGGCTGAAGGCAGTTTGCCTCCATCAGAAAATGTGCCAAATTTGGAACTATGACCTTTGCGGGGCTTGTAGTATGTGGCACAATTGAACCTTGTGTTGGCAGTGGCCACAGCTCCAGTTGGTGGCAGATAGAAGAGAAACCAGCATTCCCTATTGCTACACGACCACGATGGAGAGGTTAGGGATGTTCTGCACTGTTTAGGGCAGAGGTGTTAATGGCTTCTAAGTGTGATCTAGTTCTGGAGAGATGGCCCAGCAGTTAAGTGGCTTGCCATTTTCTGGAGGACCCAAGTTCAGTTCCCAGCATCTAAGTTAGACCAGTTTAACTCCAACTTCAAGGGATACGACACCCTCATCTGGCATCCACGGATACCCACACTCAGGTGGAATATATTCATATAGGCATATAATTTTTTGGTTGTTGTTGGTATTTTGGGACAGGGTTTTGCTGTGTGGCCCTGAAACCTATTCTGTAGATCAGGCTGGCCCTGAACTCAGAGATCCACTTGCCTCTGCCTCCTGAGTGGTGGGATTAAGAGTATGTACTGTCACTGCCCTGCTAACCATAATGCTTTTTAAAAAACGTATTTAACTATATTATATACATGCATAAAATGTTATAATGTTGCATAGCCCCTTCCTCCAAGATTGAAACATTCCGCCCTGCATGGAAGTTTCTTAAGCAAGAAGGTAAACAATGCAAAATAGCTTCTGGAAATCCCTGAAACTGAGCAGGTAACTTAGGTCCTTTCTCTGAAGCTTATACAATAACAGACCAGCTGCCTAGAAGCTTATACAAAAACAGAAGCCAGCTGAGCGCCTTGAACGGCTCAGAACAGCTGAGTGCCTGGAAAGGTGCTCTCCGAGTGGTCGAGTGCCTGCAGCCTGTGCAGTGGGCTCCAGGCTCCTGGCTTTTGTGAGCTGTCACCCATGCTGGGGTGGGATTTGGTGATGCAGCTGTCGTTTGAGTCGTCTTTGTTACTGTAAGCAACCCCTTACCCATACTCCTGTAAGTAATCCCGATAAAACTCACAGGTTTGCCAAGTTGGACTTTGGTGCATTTTGTACTTTGTTGCTTTGCTGTGAGCTCCCTCTCTGGGGTGAGTAGACATGTGTTGCCTCTGCCCAGGAAATGTCACACAACACATAATAAATCCAATAATTTTGTACAACTAATATGTGCTAATAAAAATAATTCATGGAGAAGAAAATACATGAGACTTGTGTATTCCAGGCTGGCCTTGAATGACTTTGACCTATTAATCCCCCTGCCTCCACCCCTGGGTTTGTAGAGAAGACTTTCTGTGGTGCTGGGATTGAACCTACAGCCTTGTGCATGGTAGGTAAACACTCAGCAAAACTCTTTAAAAATGTGTGATGTGTTTTGGGTGTTGGTTCTCTTGCAACAGTGGGTTCTGGGCTTGAACTTAGGTTAGCTGGCTTGAGCACCAGATGTGACCCTCTGAATCATTTCACCTGCCCAAAAGGCCGAACTACTTATAGACACAAACTGGGCATGGAACCGTTATTTTAAGGATGCTTAGGACTTTGCAACAAAACCCGAGATTATTCGGACATTTCCCAGGTTTGGTTTCTTGCTTCTCCCGCAGTGTACTAATCTACTCTGACTCACCATGCCATTGCCCACAGCATCATCGCTGTGGGTGCAGGGTGGATGTGATCCCAACATGCATAATTTCCACAAATTTAAAATCCACTGTTCCAATAGCATCCTTCAAACAATCAGAATGTTATCAAAGCTTTGTCACTTTTCCGGGTGGTGCTGCTTCAGACTGCATGTGAGCAGCCTCCAGGCCAGCCCTGACTAACAAATGGGCACAGAGCTGTTGGGCTGTGCTGCTGTATCTGATCCTGGCTGTACCACGGGACTATCCTTCAAGCCTGACTTCCATCTTCAGGATCTGTTGCTTGCTTTCAAATGATCGTCACACTTTGTTCTATTGACCCTTAACCTTCCTTTGTAGAAGGAGTGGGCAGAGAGGATCATGGGACTCTTCCCTGAGTATCCAGGCACCTTTTCCAACCACCTGTATGCAACTCTCCCCTAATTGCATGTTGTCTTGGGGGAAAGGGTGGGGGATATAGATGAGGAAGGAGGAGGGGAATGGGCTTCATTTACATATCCTTGGGGAACCCATCACCCCTGCTGGGTGCAGACATTCTAGTATGGCTGTTTTAAGGTTACCAGTGTTCCTGGCCATGTAGGGGCGGGTTGTGGGCATGGATGAGGGAGGTGGCGGAGGGGCCTGAGTGTGCCACGATAGCCACACTGGCTCAGAATATGTGCTTTTGATAGTCACTCACAAACTACTTCACTTTATTAATGTATCTTGATATTAGCTGAGCTGACACGGGACTTCCAATAGCTAGATTCTTTTCTTGGTCTCTGCTTCTTTGGTTCTCAATAACAGTTTTGATTCTTATTATAAAAGCTTGTATGTTTTAGAGTCTTTCCTTCACTTTGGTTGCTTAGACACAAGAGGTGTGTGCCTTTGAGATTTGTCTGGTTTTTGGTTTTATTTGTTTGTTTTTTCGAGACAGGGTTTCTCTGTGTAGCTCTAGCTGTCCTGGAACTCACTTTGTAGACCAGGCTGGCCTCGAACTCAGAAATCCGCCTGCCTCTGCCTCCCAAGTTCTGGGATTAAAGGTGTGCGCCACCACCGCCCAGCTTGAGATTTGTCTGGATGAAGCCATATGGAAGGGCTGGAAGGAAGGTTCTGATAGACCTGCCTCACTCTGGAGTCTCCTTGCCCAGGCATTCTAACACACCCTGTTCCGTTTGATGACTGGATGAAAATCTTGTTTGTATTTGGAGACGTAGGTAGATGGAAAGTTAATACTGAAGAATGTTGCTCTAAGCTATACCTCAGAACTAAAAAGACCAATTCGAGGAGCTGACCACATCCCTATAGTTTAGGCTTGATCATTTTAATCGAATACATGAAAACATAAAGGTTGTACATGTTAATATAACATGTATGATTTGGACCAATCCAACATACTTTTCATCTCCAATATCTATCATTTCTTATGGCTGGACCTTCTGAGTCCTCTCTGCTGGCTCTGAGATGCTGGTAAGTGGCCACTGTCTGTAGTTAACCCTCTGCATGGCGGTATCCGCACCTTCTGACTGTACCCCACTTCTGGCGGCACCCCCACGCTGACTGCAATTGCTGCCCATCATTCAGCCTTCCCCTGCTTCTTCACCTACTCCGCCCTCGGCTTCTCTGAGCTCAGCTTCCAGAATCCATGGGATGAGATCATCCAGCATCTGCAATCTTTCTGCATCTGGGTTGACCCATTTACTACACACATCTCCATCCCCCATCTATGCCGTTGGAAAGGATACGGCTGTGTTCTGTTTCCAGCTGTATATAATAGTCAAGGTTTATGTGGCCATTCTTTTTTATTAGTTGGTGGCACTCCGGTGTGACTGCAGCAAGCATGAGTACAGGTGTCTCCCTGACTTAGGGAAATGGCCATGCTAGAGTGGGCATACTGTGTGCTGTGACTATCATGGAAGATAGCAGGCAGGCAGACAGGCAGGCAGGCACTGGAGCAGTAGCTGAGCATTCACATCTGATCCACAGATGAAGGCAGAGAGAGAGAGAGAGACAGACAGACAGACAGACTCTGGCAATGGCACACTCTTTTGAAACCCCAGGGTCTACACTGCTGATGGCAAACCTCTGGATGGAAGTCAGGAACACTCCTGCTTAGCCATTCTGGGACAAGCCACGCCTCCTAATACTCCCTAGACAGTCTGTCAATTGGGAACCAAACATTTAGATCCATGAGCCAATGGAGCCACACTCTCAGACAAAACCACCACAGATCACACAGTGTCTTTCTTCTTTGTTGTTGTTGACCAAAATGGCTTTGGCTTATTAGGCTCTTTGTGGTTTCATATAAACTTTAGAGTAGTTGTAGTATTTCCATTAGTATTTGGACAAGATATTCATTGAATCTGTCAATCATTTGAAGCATGTAGCTATTTTTAAACAGTATTGATTTTTCCAACTCAAGATGCTGAGATGTTTTCCACATCTTTCTTGTCCGATTTCTTTTTGCCACAGCTTTTAAATATCTGTTTTAGAGGCCTTTCATCTATTAGTGAAATTCATTGCCAGGTGTTTAATTTCTTGGTTATTAGCTATTGTAAATGGGATTGCTTCTTTGATTTCTGTTTCAGGTAATTTTCTATTGGTACATACCAACACCATTTGCTTCTGCATGTTGCTTTTATATTTTATAATATTATTGAATTCATTTATTAGTTCTAATAATTGTGGCAGAGTTTTTAAAGAGCTTTTAATTTGGAAGATCATTCTATTTCACAGAGTAGTGACAATTAGACTTTTCTTTAAATTTGGTAATCTTTGTTTCTTGCTTAATTTCACTGGCTCAGACTTACAACACCATTTTGGATAAAAGTAGGCATTTAGGCGTCTTGTCTAATTTCAGACCTTCAAAGAGAAATCTTATACCTTTTCTCACTCAAAACAATTTTAGATTTTGGCTTAGTACTAATAACTTTTATTGGGTTAAAATGTATTCTTTGTATGTTCAATTTGCTCTACATATTTTTATTATTGTTTAGAATTGAATTTTATAGCTTTTTACTGTATCAATTAAGAAAAACACGTGGTTCTTTCTGTTGATCTAATCATGTTGCATTTGTGTACACTGAGACATCTTTATATTTCTGGGATGAATACCACTTGATCTCGACCAACAACTTATTATTTATTTATTTGCTGTAGCATTAGCTATTTTAACATTTAGAGAATGTTTAAAGCATATGACATGATGTGTAAAAATCACATGAAAACACTTTCATTCATAAAAAGTGACCTGAGCATCCTTGGACTTTGATTTACACAGGGGACCTGGGGCTAGTTTCTATGAACTGTAAAGGAGGGCTGTAGCTAAGTTATAAAATATATCTTACAAATCTAGTTCCCATTATTCTTTGATGGTATGCAGAAATGAATCTGACATGTCTATTGCCCTAAGAGTTTATAAGCTTTAAAAAAATGTATGTATGAGTTATCTGGTTACATGGATGTATGTTCACTCTGTGTGTGGTTGGTGCTGGTGGAGGCAGAAGGAGTTAGAGTCTTTGGAAGTAGAGTTACGAACAGTTGCGAGCCAACATGTGGATGCTGAAAACCAAGGCCAGACTCTCTGTAAGAACAGCTACTACTCTTTTTATATGTTGCTGGCCTTGGTTGCTGGGTTTTTATTGAACATTTTTATGTCTATGTTTATCAAAATATTGGCCTGTGACCTTCTTTTCTTGTGTGATTAAGAGCTTAGTTTTATAAATTTTCTGTCATCAAGTTTTTAAAAAAAGATTTATTTATTTTATATATGTGAGTACACTGTTACTACTTCAGACACACTAGAAGGCATCAGACCCCATTACAGATGGTTGTGAGCTACCATGTAGTTGCTGGGAATTGAACTTAGGACGTCTGGTAGAGCAGTCAGTGCTCTTAGTCACTGAGCCATCTCTTCAGTCCCCATCAATTTTTATTATCAGGGATTTACTTCCCAGAGACTCTAGATTCAAGGTTTAATTTAATAGTTTGTGTTTGCATCTGTGTGAATTTATTAGTTAACACTTTTGTGGTTGATTTACTAGTTTTAAGCAGAGACTCACTCCTTAAGATAAAAATGTCCCAAATTTCTTTGGTCTTATTTTCAGAACTACCAGTGACCCCCACTTTTTCTCAAGCTTCCAGTCACAGGCCCCCTTCCTTGCTCATCTTATCTGAAGCATCCAGAGTGCATCATGGTCACCCGAGAGGTGTATAGTTCACACCCAAGTTCACTGTGGACATTCTTAAGTACAACTGGGGCACTGTTGGTTACTACCAAAGTATGTGTGCCAGTATGATGTCTTTAGGGCTTTGTGCACCATGGTGGTCATTGATGCTATTCGTAGGCAGGACTGTTGGTGGCCTCCCACATTTGGAAGCTTGAATGGCACTCTCTGGTAGGTGACTATACTTCCTATAGGAACTAAACCTCCACTTCTGAGGGTAGCCAAGAACAATAGCAATAGCCAGTACCGTTCTAGGAGTCTGTTGAACAACCCTGACCAGCGACTCTAAAGAGGTCTTCTTATACCTAGTGTTGAGGTTTTTGGTAGATGATCTTTGGCTCTTGGAGGGATCATCATTGTTAGCTGATGTAGGCAAATTTTGATTAAATTATGTATGTATGTATGTATGTATGTATGTATGTATGTATGTATGTTTATACACTGGCTTTAGTGTATCATAGGTATCTTTAAGTAGATATTTAATAGTATGGTTCCTTCTGACCTTTCCCTTACTGCTACTTTACCCCCCTCCCTCCACTTTCTGTACTTGTCTTGCTTGCTCCCCTCCTTAATTAGAAGCTCTTCATTTTTTCCCATGAGGTCATATGTGGTGTGATTATAAAAAGATGAAGAGATATTAAGATATGTCCTATGGGGGTGTGGTGAGGTGTGATGCCTCGGTGGGACCAGCCACGCGACGGCATAGCATAGAATAGAGTTCATATAGGGCATGGGGAGGGGGTGAAGAGGGTAGTAGAAGCAGAGAAAGGCAGAGAGAAGGAGAGAGTAGAGAAGTAGAGGCCGGCCATGACCACATGGAGAGAGGGGGAGGGGAGTGGGGAGAGAAGGGGAGCAAGGGGGCAAGAGGCAAGAGAGAGAGAGGCAAGAGTAAAAGAAAGAGAGAGGAGAGGAGGGGGCACGAAGCCCCTCTGATAGTGGGCCAGGCCTACCTGGGTGTTGCCAGGTGACTGTGGGGAGGGACATACCTGGCTGTTGCCAGATAATTGTGGGGTAGAGCTTAGAATCCTAACAATGTGTACTCTGCCATTTCCCCCCAAGTTGGTTTTATTTTTTAAAGCCCTTCCTGGATCACTCTAATTTGCCACTGGAGCTATAGACCAGGGAAAGCCCATTAATCGATTTGTCAGTGTGTTGACAGTTGTGGAACTGTTAGGTCCCCCTGGAAGTCAAGACTAGCATTGCAACCCAGAGTAGTGGTGAACTTGAAATAACAGATCAGCAGTGGGCTGAACATCACAGTGCTACAACTAAACCATCAGAGGACCAAATATCTTAGTGCAGTAGGGAAAGCTGAAAAGACCCCTGAAGGGTGTGATGAGCACGCATGTTTGTTCCTGTATGACCGTACGGCATTGTATGTCTGACGTGGCATTGGTAGCCCTGACTTTCTTAGTAGGAGGCAGAGTACAGGTCGTGTTCTTTGTTGACTGGTGTGCTTGATAACTATGTTTATCATATAAAGGATTCTTGTAGGAAGACACACAGACTTTTTCTCTGTTGTACAGAGAGAAGAGAAAGGTAGTCAGGTTTCAGGTTGAGGCGACAGGGAAGCTGGTATTAGGAAGCACCATTGAAGAAGGGATACATGACCATGGGTGGGCAGACATGCTGGAGAAGAGAACGGAGATGTGAGGCGTGAGCATGCCCAGCAGTTCAGATTCTTAGGTTCAGTCCTGTGAGGACAGAGAAAGAAGAGGATATGGGATGTTCTGACCAGATCTTTCCAAGTTTTCCAGAGTTTTGGAGCCCACTCCAAAGTGTTCTGAGTCTCTTGTCTGCTTTCTTAGTTGTTGCTTGGTATCTGCACTCCCTCTGGATACCTTGCTGTATGCGTGTGTTTTCTTACTCCTTTTTTGGAGGGGGGGGGGTTGGAGACAGGATTTTTCTGTGTAGCCCTGGCTGTCCTGGAACTCACTCTGTAGACCAGGCTGGCCTCGAACTTGTGCTGGGATTAAAGGTGTGGGCCACCCCCACCCGGCTGTTTTTTTGTTTTTTTGTTTTTTTGTTTTTTTGTTTTTTTTAACCACCTGGAAGAAAAGTCTCACAAAGCCAAACTTCATTTCCTCTATGGCTGCGAGAGTCATCTCAGTACAGAGTCTCTACTTCCAGCCTGAGAAGAATCATCCGGCAGCCCTGACCACATATAACTCCACTTCCAATTGGACAGATGCTTTTATAGTCACATCTCCCACCCTTCCCAGGCCCCTCAGGTAGCTGCTCCTCTGCTCCAGCCCTTGCCTCTCACTTGTCCTTCATATTTCTTTGTAAAGCCCTGATTCTCTTTGGGTTTATTGACTCTCTCCCATAGCCCTGGGGGCAGCTGACTGCCAAGAGATTGCTGGGGCTAACATTGGGTTCACTTCCTCCTCGGGCCCAGGAGGAGGCCTTCTCCCGCCCTCATTCCTGGCCTTGTGCTGTTTAATTTACCATTCCCCTCCCCCTCTCGATTCTTCCGTCTCCGTGAATGGGCGCATGTTCTGAGTGGAGTCAGAACACTGAGAGTGATGATTTTTCAATTAGTGCTCTACTCTTTTGAAATCGCATCCCAAAGAAATTGAGACCATTCATTTTCTCCACAACGCCTTTTGTGCTCTTACCAGCATATTTTCCATTTCATAGTGCTTTATAATTCTGATTGATTTTGATTATATATTCACAGAGGTATTTTTTTTCCCCTTCTGTAAAGAGAAGTAGAAAGTCCTTTAGCAATCCCTCCGCCTTTCCCCCAAGAATGTCTTTGAAGTAGCCCCAGGCACTTGCAGGTGACTTGCTCTCTGGGGACAGCCTCCTGTTATGGAGGGCACGAGATTTTCTCATCCTCCCAACTGCCCTTTCTTGGAAGTATTTTTGTCCGTTACCACTGCATAACTCTGTGGGTTGTGGACTCTTTTGGCTTTGCCCTCTAGATGTGCTGTCTGAAGGTCTGTGCTTCCTTCTGTTTGCTGCTGGGAGTGGGGGGTGGGGGCTACTCTTGAAGCTTGCTGTAGATTTTATGCTTGCTGTGATATATTATGTCATGAACAGCTTAAAAATCATGTTTCTGATAACAAAGAGGGATTTTTTTAATCTGCTGCCTCCATTGTTCACGTGCAAACTGCCTACCGACCAACCCATCTGACAGCCTCACTGGGCTTTAATGCTCAGGTAATCGCTGGGTTAGACATATTATGAGATGCAGGAACCCTTGGTGGCTTGTCACATAGTCGTTTTGGGTTGTTTTGCTGACAGTTGGTATAGGTGGTGAGGATTTTGGGGTGGGCTTGGAATATATTCTTTTTTTTTTTCCTTTAAGGCAAATGTGTTCTCTGATTATTCATTTCTAGACATGGTTTCACAAGAGGTCCATTTATGATGACAAGAGGTAACAGAGCAGGCTAGCCAGCACTTGAGGGACAGTGACTAGGGACTGGTTTGGATTAGAGCTTTGCTTTGCCTCTTACTCTTCTTTATCCTTTCAAAGGTTCTGTAATCGGAGTCTATTTTATACAAATTTTCAATATGGCGGAGTTTCCGTTAGTTTTGTACAGGCTGCGATAAGTCTCATCCATCTTTTCTCCTTAATACAAAACAAGTTGTTTGTAAACTATGACACCGGTACTCAGGGAGAAAGAAAGCCTGGCAGGCTCTCGATATTAGTGTCAAGTTGGGGAGCAGCCTTTGCTTGGAGTGTCCCAGGAAGTAAGCTTTCTCAAGGTTTGGGAAGGAGACATCCTTCCTACTCTGATCTGAGGTGAAATAGCTCTCCTAAGTAGAGAAATGTGGTACCGTCTTTGATCCGGCAACTGGCTGTGTCACAAATGGTGGTGTCAGAATTTTCCTCCTGATATTACAAAGGCCACAGAGTTACTCTGGGGATCCCTAGAAGAGTGTGGGGGGAGCCTCCTCTTTGATACAAGTGGCTCTGAGATTCCTGGAGGACCCAAGTTTAACTGGTTTACATTGGGACCTTAGGAAGAACCCGGTGGTCTAGGGAAGGAGATTTATTTCCTAAGCCTTTATACTCTGAGATATGGAAAGGCAGAAGTGTCTACAGGTATGGTGGGAGCAAGGGATTGGGTGGATGTTAGATCATCCTTTCTACCCTTGAGGACTCAACTAGGTGCTGAAGGTTACTAATTAGGAAATCGCAGACTCAGTTTATGTATGCGGTTTGTGAAAGCTGTAGTTGGAGGGTTGATGGGGAAATGTAAAACTATTTGTAGATTCTTTAAAAAGTTAGAACTGATGCCTTAAAAATTCACTTCTCTGGCAGATAGGTTGTAAATTTTTCAAACTGTAAAAGAATAAAATAAGACTGTGAGCCTTTTGCATGGAAGTGACCCTGTATTTCATTTCCAGTTTTTTTTTTTAAACCTTCTATACATCTGTAAACAAGAGAACTGTTACTTGTATGAAGAATGATAAAAATCCTTCATATGAAAACATTGGGTGGTCCCCACTGACCTCACATGACCAATGCATGACTTTAGCATCTGTTCGGCCCCAGTACCTAACATCATTGGATGTATAGTTACAGACTGATGATTTAAAATCTATTAGACACCAAAGAATCTAAATACAGAGTTTATCTAAAGAGTCGTCATTTGTAGTAATGTCACGATATAAGTTTCAGATTTGTTTTCCTGAGACATACACCTCCCTAGTTATCAGGTATCCGACATAGTTGGAGTTCCTGTGTAGGGAAGAGAATGGACTTCCTCCAAAAAGGAGGAAATCCCTTTTTCCTCAGGCCATTTAGAAATTTCTTGTCCCTAAATATCAATGATAAATGCATGTCTGTTGGATGCTGGCCTCTGAGAATGCCTTCAGGTGCTTGGCAGTCACATGACACCATCTTCTAGAAACAGAACCTAGGTAAGAAAGAGTTTATTCCTAAGCAATAGTGTCATGTTTGTGAAGCTCTCTCTGATATCTGTGCTGTGCAGCTGAAACACAGAGGCAAAACTTCGCACGCGTGCACGCACACGTGAGCATACACACACACACACACACACACATCCCATCTTCTGTAGAAGGATCAAGGGTCTGGTCATTCAGCTTAGTGGTGAGCACTTGTCTGGCATGTTTGAGGCCCTTTGTTCAAGAACTACTCAAAATAACAGTAGCGGAAGAACAAGCCAGATAGAAGGTTTGCAACTCTGTATTTTCTGTAATCCTAAGTTGATCTATCTATCTATCTATCTATCTATCTATCTATCTATCTATCTATTTATCTATCATCTATCCATCATCTAACCGTCTATTTATATACCCATCTACATATCTACCCATGTACCCACCTATCCATTTATCCATCCATCATCTATCTATCTATCTATCTATCTATCTATCTATCTATCTATCTATCTATCTATCTATCTATCTATAGGTTTTAGCAAACAGCTAAAGTCCTGAGACCTGGCAGCTCAAGGCCCCAGGAAAGGATGCTCACTTTTCTCAGTCCCACAAGCTGACAGGTTGGTCACCATCTCCTGTGTCACCTTTTATTTGTTAACCTTGAGTGCTAACCTCTCTCTTTTGTTCTAGCCCACCATTCTGTCCTTAGGAAGGACTGCAGAGAGGCATGCTCCCCCTGTCAAGGAACAAAAACTACGAATTGTACATTTCAACGACTGCATCTCTCTCAGAGGATTTAACTGCTGCTCCATTAAAAAGTTGACCAAAAATAGAACAGTGGTTATTATAGCTGTAAGGTGTGTGAGTGGGAGTGCAGGTCATGGGAGGCTGAGTTTAATTAGTATACGCCGTTATGGAAGTATCACTCTGAGCCACATTAATATGTATAATTAATACATGTTAATCAACAATAAAATGAAGTATTAAAAAGGTACTTATTTAACCCCTGAGTAGCTCTACTAGTGGCAGCCTTTAGATGTTTGTTCTTCAGGAGCACAGTTGAATAATCTCAACCAGTAGCAACTGTAGGCTTTTGTTTGAACATGGGATCATGGTAATTTGTTAATTTCTTACGCACTACATATTTCTTGATCTTTTCTATTTGTTGACTCCCTTGACAGCCATAGGATGAGATTAAACTGAAAGTTTAGGAAATAGGTTAGGAATAATTATTATTGCTGAGTCGTTTTATTTAAAATTATATAATTACAATGAGCAATTTCAGAGTAAGCCACACAGATGGTAAATTCAGAGCGGAACTTTGCTGCCACTGCCGATCAGATCTGACGGTTTTCTGTGGGGTCTTCGAGGTGGAGGATCTCGTGATCTTCAGGTGAAGGATAATTTGGCTTCCTTCTCTTGCACTTCTTTCTCTTGCCTTCTTGCTCAAGATGGCTACCCTCTCCAGAGTCCTTGCCTGAGAAGTGATGCTTTCTGTTTTTGCCTTTTCTGCCTGGTGTTGGCGTTACACTCCTCATATGCATACTTCTTTATATTGCCGAAGGCTTTTATCACAAAGATGTGTTGCATTTTGTCAAGGGCACTCCCTTTTTTGGTAGCTATTTTATAATGATCATGTGACTTTTCTTTCTTAATTCTACTCATCTGTTGTATCATTTTCAGGCCGTCTCAGCACCATCTTCCTGCCTCACTGCTTCAGCGAATACTACTTTGCTCCTATAGATTTACTCTCTCTTTAATATTTAGCTAGAATCCACCCAAAGCCAAAGTTGTAATGTCAAGTGTAAGGACGTGGTCAAATTTCATTCTTCTCCCAAATGGCTGATGTGTTATAAATTGTGAAAGAATGCATCACTTCCGTTGCATTGCGTGTTGGATTTGATACGATCTCAATGTCTACATTTCTGTGAGTTTATCCTCCCCACACAGCTCATCTGTGTTTGTGCTAATTGCTCGCTATCACAGCTTGCACAGGACTCTGACAAGGCTGTAAATGTTACATCACTGAGTAAATTCTCCCAGATTTCACCCCATCTCACGTAGTTTTTTTTGCTTATTTTTGACTATTTTTATTTCCATGTAATTTATTTTTTTAGTTTTCAAACATTTCTTGATTTATGTCTCTGGTGGGCCTGCTCTCATGCACTCATGTGACCGGAGGACAATATGGTAGATCTGGTTCTCTCCTTCCACTGTGTGGGCTCCAGAAATGGAACTCAGGTCGTCAGCCTCGGCAGTGAGAACCTTTACCCACTGAACCATCTCCTTGGACATCCGTGTAGGGTTTTGTTTGTTTGCTTATTTTCCGAGGCAAGATATCATTCCGTAGCCCAGGCTGGCTTGGGATTCATGAGCCCCCACTTGCACATTCAGGGGCTGGGATTACAGGTGTATGACACCATGCATGGCTTATTTCCATATGCTTTTAAGGGGAATCTCGTCAATATCCACAAATTAACTATGAGGATTTTGAATGGAAGTATGTTATCGTGTGACTGAATTTGGGAAAATATCGCAACAGTATTGAGTCTTCCAATATTGAATAGAACATACCCAGCAACTTATTAAGAAATCAACAATGTGTGTGAAATTTAGAGGCTTCACTAATAGATCTCAAATGTATTTTAGATTGATTATTAGAGTTTAATTTTTTGATCCTACAAAATGGTTTCCTTAAGAAAATTCATGCATTACTTATATAATTACACACACACACACACACATCACTAGTGGTTTTGTATATTCATATGTATCTAGTTAACTTCTCATTGGTATCTGTAGCTTCTTCTGGTTCTTATATAAATAACTGTTATGTATTTAAAAATGAACTTATTCCTTCCTTTTGAGTATATTGCTTCCTATTTCTGTTCTCTTTTATTCCATGTGCTAAAAGGAATGCGAATTATTTTAAACTTCATTTTAAATTCAGTGTTAAAATATAAATTCTGTACACATCTTCTATATCCCTTCTAATGTGACATCTGTTTATTCTGTCATATACTGGTGAGCATGTGTGAGAACCTCCCACTGTCACGGGGCTGTGCTCGCAGATCTGTTCCAATTCTTTATATTAAAGATGAGTATGAGGTTGTATAAATATTATACTACTCTAAAAGGTCTCTCTCTTCTCCCCCCCCCCCCCCCCCGCCCCCTCTGTGCATGCACAAGGATGTGTGTGTGGTATGGACTCGAGAGGACAACTTGCTGGAGTTGATTCCACCCTTTCCCATGTGGGGCCCGGGAACTGAACATAGGCCGTCCAGCTTGCTCGGCCAGTGCCTTTACTTGCTGAGCCGTCTCAAAGCCCCGTTCTACTGATGAATAGAAACTTTATACTTTATGAACTGTGCTTCTTTACCTTTAACAATGAATTTTGCACCGCAGTCTCCTTTATTGACCGACTTGCTAATATATAAGGATAATTATCAGCTAATATATAATCTCCATCAATTTTCTGTGAGATAAGCCAATATATAAGCCATATTAGTTCCCTTTTGCCTAGCATATATTTTTCTACACATCTAATTGTGTTTCTTAGTTGGTGTTTACAGTGAGGCCAAGCAGACAGGAACATGAAACATACATTTTGGGAAATGACTTTTAGAGCTACGTAGTTCTGCATGGGATTCTTTTTTAAGTTCAGCTGTCCCTGTTCCTACATATGGACAGTGTCACCTGTGAAACACAGGTTCCCGGTCACAGTCCCAGTGTGGTGTGACTGGATAAGCAGTTAGCTAGCTCTGTGCCATGTGGAAATGCCATTGTTGGCTGAGCTTGTCAGTAGGGGGCAGAAGTTCTGAGTGTGTGAAGTCTGAGTGTGTGTGTGTGTGTGTGTGTGTGCGCGCGCGCGCGCGCGCGTGGACTTCCATATGGCCGTGCCAACGGGCTTGGAGCCTCAGACTCATGGGAAGATGACAAAGCCTTCCCCTTGGGGAATGGCAAAGCTTCCCTCTGGTCCATGTTGTGGATGTTGATGGTGTGTGGAGCAAATGTCCACCATACCTTTCTTCTTTCTGATATTTATGTAGTGCTTCCCTACAGAGAGTGCTCCTACCAAGATTAGCTAAACCTGCTTCTTTGATCCGGCTGTATAGCATAAACTCTGCCTCTGTGTTTATCTCAATACAATAAGCCTGCCTCTCTATTCAGCATGCTGAGTATGGTGGCTCCCATAGGCTAATATGCTTAAATACTTCATCTTCAGTTGCTGCAACTGTTTAGGAAGGATTAAGGGGCGTATCCTTGTTTGGAGGAAGTGTGTCATTGAGGATGGGCTTTGAGGTTTCCAAGGCCATGCCACTCCAGGGTTCTACTTATAAGTGTGTCCTACTTATCAGTACAAAAGCTCTCAGCCACTTCTCCAGCGCTGTGCCTGTCTGCCTGTTGTCATGCTCCCTGCTGTGATGTCGTGGATTGTAACCCTCAGGAATGTGAACCCCACATTAGATGCTTTCTTTGCCTTGGTCATGGTGTCTTATCTCAGCAGTAGGAAAAATAAGACACTGAGCTTCTGGGGTGCTGGGTTTCTCAACTGAGTATCCAAGTCACCCCACCTAAACTTTCTGTTCCTGTGTCATCTGTTTGTCTTTTTTTTTTTTTTTTTTTTTTTCCTCTTACTGCCCAAGTTAGGTCAAGTCCCTGGAAACAGAGCAAGGACTAGGCACTTGGCACTGACTTAGAGACTTTCCTAGTCCACATAAAGGGGTCCCTGGTAAGTGTCACATGTCATATTTGCTGAAATACATTCCTGTGAGGAAATGGATGAACTAAAATCTGGAGACCTCAGTAACTCAGTAAGGACTAAGAGGAAGTAGGGCCTAGCCCATGCAGAGGGCCTGTAGGATCTATCTGTGGAGCAACGGTCTCACGGTGCCTCTGACCCTTTTGTTTAAGCCTATGTACAGAACAGGGCCTTTCCCTTCCTTTCCCACCTTCAAGCCCAGATGGTCTTAAGATCAGATCTAGACCTTATCATCAAAACATCCAAGTTTACTGTCTACATCACAGCCTGTGGAGAAAGCCGTCTCTCAGATGGTGTGTAGGGACAGTCTTGTTTGTGCCCTTGAGTCGTCATAGCCTAGGGAGTAGCTTCAGTGAACTCAGCCCACAAAGGAGCTGCCTCCTGTGTCAAACCTGCTAGTGGAGCAGCCACAGACACCCATGCTCTCCTCTCTCCTTGGGAATTCCAAGAAACTCAAGAAGCAAGCCCGTGTTGCAATCCCCTTCTTATCTTAGACGGTGCACACATGCAGTTCTGACACACATTATATTATTAGTTCCCACTTTCTCAATTTTAATTAAAAACAGAAATGAATTATTTTAATCTACCATTTTGAAAGTCAGCGTTATTGCACACAATTATCCTCTGAAATGGGGTTGGCACAGAAAATAATGATATTTAAAATATTATCTACACCATTTTAGTTTGCTCGCCGAGCAAATCTTAATTTAGACCTGAAATCTTCTTTTTACACATGATCCTAAGTAAATAGGCATTTATCCAGTGGATCAAGAATCTAAGTGTTGACCTTTCGAGTATTATTATTTGATATGTCTTCTGTCATTAAAAACCTTAAACTTACCCAGCATTTACAACCAGACACTCACATTTAAAAATCCCACTTACTAATGGTAGAGTTTAGAAACAATCCAGTAAGTGTTGCTTAAGTCGAGTGGTCATGGGGATCTGCATTATGCCTAGAAGGGGCCTTGTTTACTTGAGAGTCTGTGCCCTCAATCAATTGTAATTTGAGAGTCCAGATATGCTATTTAGTTACCCCATCTATAAGTTGATTTAATACATTTGTAGATATTATGCAAAACAACAAATGATTAATTTTGGCATTTAATAGAGAGATGTTTTGGTTAACCAATAAATAAAGGCATGCGGGTTTCTCTAGGCAGGTAAGTCTGATTACAATGCAGGACTGCATCACCTTACTCCTCCTAAACCAACGGAACACAAACTCCTGGGGTGCAACTGTGCCATTAGCATTGTTTCATGTCTTGATCTGAGTTGGGTGGGGAGGGGCTTGCATGTGCCATAGCTTATATCGGAGGTCGAAGGAAGCTGTTGTGAGTCATTTCTCTCCTTCCACCATGTGGGCCCCCCAGGGGCTGGCTCAGATCATTGGGCTTGGCAGCAGGTGTCCTTACCCTCTGAACCTCCTCACCTGCTCCCATAGTATTGTTTTAACTAGATAATATTTTCACAAATAATTTGAAAAACGTTGAGACTTGCTGGATTATATTTTGGACACTTAAATTGGCTTCCCGTTCAAATGCATTTGATACTGATTAATTAATTAATTGTGTGTGGTGTATGTAAATACAGGTTGTGTAAGACCATGTGGAAGCACAGGTGTGTGTGCAACATCAGGTATGCATTCCTTTCTCTCCATGTTCGTTTTTTGAGACAGCCTAAGTTCTCCAGACCTGGAGCTCACCTGATGCACTAGGCCGGCTTGCCAGCTAGCTCTAGGGATCTGTCTGTTCCTCCCTCCCCAGCACTGGGATTGTACTTGTGTGTTGTTGTGCATTTGAGTGCACATGCTTTTACGTCAGTGATGGGGACCCAAACTTGGATCCTCACACTTGTATGACAAACACTGTCTTGACTTAGCCATCTCCCCAGCTTCCAAATAACTGTTTTTGTTTTTGTTTTGTTTTTTTTTTTAAAAGCAGGACCATCCAATGTTATATTTGATAAAATTTGAAGCTTGTTAAATATGTGCAACAGAGTAAATCATCACATGCATTTAAAATAACTGCCATAAGCAATTGATTAAAACTTTATTTGTCAATTTCATCACAAAGATAATTTAATGATAGGAAGTTTTCTGTTTTTTTTTCCCTCTCTCCTAACTCACTTTTTAGGTAAGCTTTTAATGTTGATACAGATGTTGGAGTTGTAATCACTGCTGCCATGCACCGATTATACTTTTTATATTTGTTTGTCTTTACTCATTTTTTATTTCTATGTAAGTCTTTAAAAGTTAATTTAAATATAATTTAATATAAAATTATTAAATTTAATATAAATTATTAAATATAATTATCCTATTCCCTCAAACTCAGTCCATATCTTTGCCTCCATCTCAAATTCATGGTGCTCTCACATCATACAAGGTTCAAGAGGCAGGCAGAGTATGCACGCCTTGAATTTTAGCTACCCAGTGACTGGGGTGGAGGTGTAGGTTAAAGGCCAGTTTGGGAAACTTCCCAAGACCCTGTCTCAAAATAAAACCAAAAAGGCCTGGGGATGTGAGTCAGTGGTAAGGGCTTGCCTAGTGTGCATGAGGCTATGGGATCTGCAGACAGACTGCTGGGATCAACCCTTACAGAGAGTGAGTCCGGATCTTCTTTACAGAGACTAAAGACAGTTTGAGAGTATGTATCTTCCTCATAGACACTAAAGACAGACAGTACATATCTTCTTCATGGAGACTAAAGTCAGGTAGATAGTATGTATCTTCTTCATAGACACTAAAGACAGTTAGATAGTATGTCTGTGGGTTGCTATAACAAAATATTTACACTTTGTAATTCACAAGGAGCAAGAATGTATCTTTTTTTGATACATATTCTATGCTTAATTGATGTAACTGTATATATTTGGGGGGACAATGTGGTCTTCTCACTTCTTCCTTTGTCCTTTCCTTTTTTTTCCTTCTTTTCCTTTCCTTTTCCTTTCTTTTCTGAGACAGTGTTTGAATATGTATCCTTGGCTGGTCTGAATCTGAATGTATAGACCTGGCTGGCCTTGAATTCACAGAGAACTATCTACCTCTGTCTCGCAAGTGCAATGATAAAGGTGTTCACAACCATGCTTGGCACAGTATGACACTTCTGCACATGCACACCACATGGAATAATTGGATCAAAGTAAAGGGCATATTTATTCTGTTCAGTGTTTATTGTCTCTTCTTGTGGGGAGTATCAGCATTCTCTCCATAATGTACCATGAAATACAGAATCAATCGCTGTCAATCATAGTCACCTTGTAAGAACTGTAGAGCTTTAGAAATTGTTCTTATTGTTGGCTATGTCTTTGTACCTGTTAGCCACCCTTTCTCTGCTCTCTTCATCCCACTCTTTCAAGATTCACCACTCATTTGTAAATTAATTTTTTGAGAATTCATATTGAGCATATCTACATTTCTACCCATTCTTTTTCCCCTCATAATTTCTCCCATGTCTCCCAATTCCCTCAAAAATTCATATCTTAAAATATTTTATACACACACACACACACACACACACACACACACACACACACGCACACGTGTACACGTACATGCACACATTCACATGCACACACACACACACACACACACAATTAGGGTTTACAACTTAGGGTTGTATAATCTATCAGGGAACTTGTCCATGTCAAAGACGCAGTCTCTGTCTTTCTCTGTAGCTCTTCTTCTAGGAATAGGGCCTTATGAGCTTGCCCCCAGCTTCATTATCATGTCAGCTGGTGCTGGTGTTGTTACTGTGAAGGTCTTATTTACATGACCACACTTTTGGGACTCATAGATGCAGCTTCCCTGACATACAGAACACATTGTCTCGAATCAGACATCCTGGCTCTCTGGCTATTGCAATCTTTCTGCTTCTCTTTTGTAAGGCCCTTAGCTTTAGGTTGGGTTTGTGTATATATCAACCATGGTTGGGTACCTCATAGTAGTTGTTCTCTACATGTTAAGAATCTTGGTAATAAGCTCCATCAGCTGAAATTAAAAAAAAAAAAAGAAGCTTCTTTGACCAGAGGTGGGAGCTACGTTTACCTGTGGACCTAAGAATGAGCATTTTGAATGTGGTTAGAAATTATTCTGGTCTAGGAAAGTGGCACTAGTCATTTCTCTTCTCACGTCTCACAAACCAGTTTGGGCAGATTTACAATACCAAGCATGAATTCTGTTCCTGGAGCAGGCCTTAATTAGAATCCTGTTGGTTACCCCTCAGATAAAGGTGCTACTCCTGCACTGGGGGTGCCCTGCAGAGCTGGCCATTGTCGTGGTTCATAGGCTTTGCAGCTGTATGGACCTTTAGCTGCTCTTACCCCCACCCCCGCCACCCAGCATGGCTCCCTCAAGGGAGTCTTCCAGTTCAGCTTCAGCTCAATCCCTGCAAGTTCTGTGTCTGAAATGTATTTACCACTCTTCTTCTATGAGAGCAACTTTTTAAGCCTTCCACATGTAAGTGAGAACATGTAGTATTTATTTGTCTTCCAAGATCTAGCTCATTTCTCTTCATATAATGCCCTCAGACTAGTCCTCACTGACAGCTATTATAGAATTCTGTTCTTTCAAATATCTGAGTGCTATTCTATTGTAGGTTTATACTACATTTTAATAATGTATCCATCTATTGATATACATCTAGATTGACTTTAAATCCTGGATCTCATGACTGGCACAAAAACCAACAAAGGAGCACCAATGTCTCTGTCCTGTGCTGATTTCATTTCTTTGCATATTCTGTTGAGAAGTGGGGTAGTTGGGTCACATTTGAACAAAACTTCATTGCTTCTAGAGTTTGAGGAATCTCAAAGGATCAAAACAAAAAACAAAAGGGATTCGTTCAAAGATAGTGTTTTCTCACTGAGAATGGCCCACATAGCCTCATATATTTGACTGCTTGGTTCCTACATGTGTTCAGTGGAACTGTTTGGGAAGGATTAGGGGGTGTGGCTTTGTTGGAGGAAGTGTATCACTGGGGGTGGACATTCAGTTTTCAAGCTCCAGTCAGGCCCAGTCTCACACACTCTTCACCTGCAACTTACAGATGAGATGTGGGTTCTCAGATATTGCTTCAGGGCCATACTTGCCTGTCTGCCGCCATGCTCCCTTGCCATGATGATCACGGACTAGTGCACTGAAACTCTAAGCAAGCTTCCACTTAAATACTTTCTTTTATAAGGTACATCAATTATGATGACTCTTCACAGTAATAGAACAGTGACCAAGACAGTCATTAATCCTCTCATTAATCATCCCCTAATTAATATTATTATTTACAATTAAGTATAATTAATTGTAATTATGTACAATTAATATTATTGTGTTGGACATTAAGTTTTAACACATGAATTTTAGCAGACATCAAATTCAAGTTAGAACAATGAATATTCATGGCGACATGAGAATCATTACCCTCATGGGATTCTAGGGACGAAAAGGCTGTGAAAGATTTGAAACAACAACAAACTAACAAACAAAAAAACAACACACAGTCCCATAGTATCTTCACTTGGTATTTCTATAAGATTCCAGGGAGAAATGGCTTCCTAGAAGAAACCTTTAGTCAGCTGCGAGGGCAGATCCTGCTCTCTTTGTTTCCATGTGTATTGATTTCTTCAGAAGGCACCAAGAATTTTTAGTGTTAAGTGCTTACTATTTAAAGTAGTATTTTAATATTGAAAATATTAACCCTTGTGAGCATCCCCAGGTTTCTATAAAGCACAGGTTTTAGTTTGGGTATCTACAATGTATCGCCTGCTGCTACTTACTCTGTTTTAAGGAGTAAATATTCTTATTCTAACTGATACTTGTATCAAAAGGGACTGGCACATTACACCAAGGAGTCCATAAAGAAGTCAGGGCCTGCTTGATCTGTCTAGAGTAGATGATGTCCTATAATAGTGTCTCCATTGAGTCATCAGTGTGAAATCATTTAGCTGTATTAAAATTATAGGACTTCAAAAGAACACAGAATATGCATTTTCAAGATCTTGAAATGTAAGATAATGTATCACATGTTGGAAGACATTTACTCAATTCAAATATGCTCTTTAAGAGACAGAAATTAACTTCTTTGAAGAATATATTTTAGCAAAAGACACTTTCAGAAGATTGATTTTACCTAAAGAATAAGCAAATAAGCTAATATTCACCTCTCTTTCCTGTGAAAGGGGCAGTGATTTTCAAACTGTGGGTTCCTGGCCCAGCAGCTATAGGGTGACTTGGGTATATTCTACAGATGAAATTCTTATTTTTGTTTGTTTGTTTTGTTTATGTTTCCCTGTTCCTGAACCTCTCTATGTGGCTGAGGTTCCTTGAAGTTCTGATCCTCCTGCCTCAATCTACTGAATGCTGAAATCAAAGGTGTGTACCACCACATCCAGTTTGTGCTGTGTTGTGTAACAACTTAGGACTTCAGGCATATCAGGCAAGTACTGTACCAACTGAACAGCTTCCTAAAATGTGGAAGCCTTGATCTCGACCACAGACTTGCTGACCCATATGTGGACATGGTGCTCAGTGGCTTCTGTTCATGTTGTGGGGTGACTCGGATATTCTCCAAACCGAGATATTTGTGGGGATTACTGTCCTGGTTTCATTTCTGCACCTGAATATAATATGCCAACAAAAGCGAGTTAAGAGATGACTCAGCAAGTTAAGAGATGACTCAGTTGTCGGCTGCTCTCGACAACAACTCAGAGGACTGGAGTTTGGGTCTCAGCACACACATTGATCCGCTAACAACTACCTATAGGTCCAGTTCCAGGTGATCCAATGCCTCTGGTTTCTGTGGGTACCTGTACTCTTATTCACACTCCCACATGCCAACACATGCACACACACACACACACACACACCCCTACACATAATTAAGAATAAAAATAGATTTTTAAAAAAGCAACTTGTCAGGGAAAAGGCATATTTTATTTCATAGTTCAAGCTACAGTGCTGCATTACAGGGGACATCAGAGCTGCAGGATCTGGTGACAGCTCATCACATTATACCTGCAGTAAAGAAGCAGATGTCAAAACATGCATCCCTGTTCATGTTCAGCGTTTGAACTCCACTTACATAATCCAGGACCCTCTGTCTAGGGAGTGGTTTCACCCTCAGTTAAAGTGGGTATCTTACATTAGTTAATGCAATCCTGATAATACCCACAGGGATGTACAAAGGCCCATCTCTAGGATGATTCCAGGTTCTGTCATCAACAGTGAACGCCAACCTCTGAGTTGATGTGTTGGGTGGCTGGGGGTAAGGAAGAAATTGATTTGGAAGGGCAAAATGAGGTAAAAACTCAATCAGGTTTACCGTGTCCTTTGAAGAATCCGTTTGTGGAACATATTTTGAAGATTGTCTGTGCCCATGCATGATCGTAATTGCTTACTGTTGTAAAACAATAGGATCTGTTTTGTGAGCACATTTGCATATAATTTGCACACATCTGCTTCATCTTGCCCATTTTCTTTGTCTCCATGAATTCATTATTTTAAAAATAAATATCTGGCTAACAGCTTACTTTTGACTATCTCTTCCTATTCTACATGCTATGTAGATATCTAAAAGTTCTATTTTATCTCTCAGTGGAGCAAACATAGATTTACCAAAAGAAAGTGAGAGAGAACAGAGTATAAGGGGAGAAAATGGGAGGGGGCACCTGAGCTGTTTTACATGTGAACACCATATTGCAGTTATTTTGTGTGTGTGTGTGTGTGTGTGCACCCACGCACACGATCATGCTGTGGCATGTGCTTGTGTGGGTCAGAGGACAACTTGAAGGAACCTCTTCTCCCTCTACTAGATGAGTCCTGAGAATTGAACTCAGGTCATCCGGCTCAGTAGCAAGTGCCTTTATCAGCTGAACAGGCTCACTGCCCAGGAAATCTAAAGTCCTACGGCTGTCTCTCTGCCCAACCCTTGGAGGCAACTTTGGAGATGGAAAACACTGGGAAGAAATCAGGGGCCATAGATGTTGGCATAGAAGCAAACATCAACAACAGAATACAAGAGATAAAAGAATCTCAGAATCTTATTTATCAATAAGAGCGAACTGGGAGCAGGGACCCTCAGCATCTCACAGGCAGATGTGCAGGTTCCTGTGTGATTTTAGGAGCTGAATTAATACAAATAGCATCAGAAACAAGCCACAACGGCCAAGTAACCCCAGCCCACCTTTCTCTGGGGAGCCTTGAAAAATCTATAGCTTGTGCAGTCCCCTGCCCGCTGCAGGATGTGGAGGGTCTCTTCCTTTGGAAACACATTTGAAGTAATTTTTCTGATATTCCCTCTTAGTTTGTTTATAGGCTCCTTCCTTCCATCTCTAGCTTCCTGCTGGTTTGTGTATACCACTTTTGATCGGTCGGCTTACAGTGTGGAATTCTCTAAAGAGAAGTTGCTCTGGACCATAGAGGACTGTTCAGAGTGTTTGTAGACATGGGTTAAAGATGAACTGGGCTGGCTTGGGTAGTGGTTGGGAAGTTTTCTTAATTAGATGGTTCCAGAATGTGTTACCTAGTTTCATGGTAACTTGACACAAGCTATAGTATTTGAGAGGGGAAATCTCAATTGAGAAGACAATTCCTTAAAAATCAGGCTGCACCTTACTTATAATAGCCAGAAGCTGGAAAGAACACAGATGTCCCTCAGTGGAGGAATGGATACAGAAAATGTGGTATATTTACACAATGGAATACTAGTCAGCAATAAAAAACAATGAATTCATGAAACTCGTAGGCAAATGGTTGGAACTGGAAAGTATCATCCTAAGTGAGGTAACCCAATCACAAAAGAATACACATGGAATGCAGTCACTGATAACTGGATATCCCAGAAGCTCTGAATACTCAAGACACAATTAACATATCAAATGATTTCCAAGAAGAAGGAAGGAGAGGGCCCTGGTCCTGGAAAGGCTTGATGCAGCATTGTAGGGGATTATCAGAACAGAGAAGTGGGAGGGGGGGTGCTTATGGGACTTATGGGGAGGGGGGAACTGGGAAAGGGGAAATCATTTGGAATGTAAACAAAGAATATAGAAAACAAAACAAAACAAAACAAAAAACAAAAAAAAAGTTTAGCTTGCTATCAGAAAAAAAAAAAGCAGGCAAACCTGTAGGTCATTTTCTTAATTATTTATTGATGGGGGAGGGCCACATCTAGGCTGGTAGTCTTGAGTTCTATTAAGGAAGCAGACTGAGAAAGCCTTGGAGAACAAGCCAGCAAGCAGCCCCCCTCCATGGCCTCTGCATCAGAGCCTGCTGCCTCTAGGTTTCTGACACATTTGAGTTCCTTCTCTGACTTCCCTGAATGATGGACTGCAACGTGAAAGTGTAAGCCAAGTGAACCCTTTCTTCCCAACTCTCTTTGGCCATGGCGTTTCATCACAGCAACAGTCACCCTAACTGAGACCCAGAGTGAAGTCAATCCTTTTCTCGTAAAATAGTCGGACAAGATGTGAGAACAGGCGGTCCGTGTTGAACTTCCGGATAGCTACACGCTTCTTAAGCTGGAGAAGGGCCCAGCAGGACAGCCTCAGGCAGGTGGGAGGACACAGCCCTTGGCTTTCAGTTGGATAAGGGAGGGGGCGGCAGAAGGTTAGAACCCAGGGGCTCAGTTTGATTCTCAGAGGGATGTATGCACGGAGACTCCATGACCCATGCATGAGCAGGCTATGTCCACATCTTTACATTTTGTATGGACTCTAGATTGTTGTAGGATGTGTGTGAGCATCAGCTGGGAGTAAGGAGGAGTTGCTGGTTTGCAGAAGGCCTTCCTTTTCTGACTGGAGGGTGCTAGGTTTGCCCTTTTTCCTGACAGTGGCCCTCCAGGGTAGGAGCCCCTTGTAGGCACATTGTCTTCCACTCCAGCTCCACGGACTCCACCGGGAACCGTGTGTCCTTAGATGTGAAGCAGCCAAGGTGATGTGATGACGACATATGGAATTAGCAGTTTGTGGACCCCTGAGGTCTGTTGGGGGAGGAGCACAGGAAGAATGACCCCCATGCCCTGAGGTGGCAGGGGCTGTTGGTCATTTTGTTGGTAGCTTACTTTTGACCATTTTCCCCTACAGGGATAATAATTTAGAATTCTATAATACTTTGTAATGTATTATGATTGAAATCTTTATGTGTCTATTGCTTGGTTTTCCAGGAACTCAATCTGTAAACACTTTTCTAGGGCCATATGTATAAAGCTATGAGGTGACCTGTGTAAGTTAACACACATTTGTTCAGACAGACAGACCTTATTAATTAATACAATATTAATAAATAATATAGTTAATCATTAATATAACGAGAGGACATTTTCTTCAGTGGCTTAAGAGACAGCAGATCTATAAATGGGGAGACAATTTTGTGCTTTGAAGTTGTAGATGATGCTCATGGAGGATAAGGACTTCTTGCTGTGTCTGCTCAGACTGTTTAAAGCAAATTCTGGTGGAACAGTTCATCAGCCTGCTCATCACTACTCTCTGGTGCTCCCAGAGTGGGCAGAGGTGCTCCTGGAGCAGGCATTAGGAACATGTTTCCCGACAATCTGTTTCTCACAGTTTTATAGTCTCGTCTCCACGCTGTACTTCTTTAGGTCTTTGGAAGCAATTTGGATTTACTTAGGACAGACCCAATGAATGCATAAGAAACTCCTGTGTATGTTCAAGGGATGTCATTCAGAAAGGAACTAAAGTCAGAATCCAGCTCCCCAAAGGAGCAAGGCTCAAAATGGCAGCTAGGCTCCGAATTCCACAGCTCTCCACCTCTGCTCATTTAAGACAGCCTCCTGTCTCCAAATACTTGGTGAGAGGTTGTTTTACACGTTGTTCCTTGAGTCACATAAACCCTGGGGAAAGATGAGGTGGGGAGTGTGGGTGGGGTAGGGCGGGATGGGAAGGGGAGGGTCTGGTGCGGCTATGTCACTGTTTCCTGATGTTTCCCCATCCTATAGCTCTCCTTTCTTTGCATACAGGTGTGCACTGCTTAGCTTTGTGCTAATTTGCCATGCTGAGACTAGGGTGTTATTTGAAGAGAAAAGACAGGAGAGAACTGTCTTTGCAAAGAATAAGGCAGCCTCAGAGGGAGACCGGGTGGCTCAGAGATTAGTAACCAAACCACTAGGTGGCACCATGATCTAAGGACAGCCTAGTTGCATTTCTGGGTGTAGAGAGTTTGCTGGGGGGAGCTCATACCAGCAGAGTGGGGAGAGGCATGGGAACCCCAGAGCCTGCCTTCCATAAGTAAGCGGTGGATGATAAATATATGCATATTTATTCAATTAATGACATAGCTGAGCAACTAGCACTCATGTTTCACTAAATTCAACACACACACACACACACACCCTTTAATAGGGCTTGCTATCAATACATGGCTAACATTACAGTAAGATGAAACTGTGCCGGTCTACGTCTCTGTCATTCTTCTTATCACACAGTTCTTTCATGCAACTTTCTTCCAAACTTTTAAGAGGTGAAATAGCTTTGTGTCCACTGACTACTTCTGTTAAAGTCTAGGATGCCATGGAAGTGTCACAACAAAATGTATCAATAAGAACAGGGCAAAGAGTGTGCTCACAAGGCAAAGAGAACAGACCTGAGACTCAGTCAGATGGAAACCAAAGAATGAGAGACATCTAGCTTAACAACTCAGGGCTTGATGATGACATTTAAGTACAAAAGGTAACCAGGTAGCCGGGCAGTGGTGGCGCACGCCTGTAATCCCAGCACTCTGGGAGGCAGAGGCAGGCAGATTTCTGAGTTCGAGGCCAGCCTGGTCTACAGAGTGAGTGAGTTCCAGGACAGCCAGGGCTATACAGAGAAATCCTGTCTCGAAAAAAAACAAAATCCCCCCCCCCCAAAGGCAACCAGGTGAGAAAACAAGAGGTAATGAACTATTAAGTAAGCAGGGATTTCCCAGTGTGACAGGGATACTAGACTGCTCTTGGTTTGGGCTTGAAGAGAATCAGAAGTGGACTTTGTTAGTCTATCAAAGCTTTTGTTCATCAGTGTTGGTTTTTTCCACACAGGTCGTCTGCCTACACCACAGCACAGGTCACCTGTCTGCCTGCCGAGTGGGCCGCAATGAGATACACCAGGCCAATCAGTTCTACATGGGACTTTATTTAAGATGGGGAAAGGGTTAGTGGGAGGGAAGAAGGAAGGAAAAGAAAGAGAGGGGGGGAGAAACGCTACTCAATTATATACCAGTCAGTGATGACGTAAATTACAGGTAAAGGTGGGCCATTGGATTCTGGGTATATGGTGGCTGTTGCCTTGGCAACAGGCCTATAGTTACACTGTTCTAATTGTCGCCTATATGAGGTCATAGGCCTCCCAGGTCTCAGTACCAACAATCAGAATATATGGCTTATGCTCATTTTAACAAATCAGTGTTGAGATATTGGAATAAAATACAAGGTAACTTATTTTATCTATAATTTTGTAGCACACAGTTTTACTTTGGGGATTGTTAACTTTCCTGAGTTGCTTCACAACCAAATCCGGTGTTCAAATCAATTGGCAAATGGCAATATGGCTAGACATTGAGGGAAGCTTGTCAGAGGGACTGGAAGGTTCTGCCAGCTTGAGAGATTGTGGCTACTTATGCAGCGAGAGGATGTCCTCTCCTTTCTTAGGGTTTGACTGTAGGCCACAGGTAAAAGATGGTTCCTGAGGCAGGATAGAACTGCAACACAGGAAACACGCTTACTGCCCATAACTTCCTAGACTGCCTCGGCCGTGTTGGTAGGTCTTCCACAGGCACTGGGCATCCCCAGTACATTCATGCCGGTACCTTTCTTCAGGGCACTCTGAGTGCAGTGCCACTGCAGAGGAGGGGTGGGAGTGGGGTGACACTGCAGAGGAATGTTGGGGGTGTTGAGGGTACCACTGAAGAGGAGATATTGGAGGTGGGGGCACCAATGCTGAGGAACTGTCAGGTGCCCAGAGCCGTCCATGTTCCTGAGGCTGGTGCCCATCCTACCTTCCCTGCAGAGCCATCCATGTTCCTGAGGCTGGTGCCCATCCTACCTTCCCTGTAGAGCCATCCATGTTCCTGAGGCTGGTGCCCATCCTACCTTCCCTGTAGAGCCATCCATGTTCCTGAGGCTGGTGCCCATCCTACCTTCCCTGTAGAGCCATCCATGTTCCTGAGGCTGGTGCCCATCCTACCTTCCCTGCTGCTCATCCCCATTCACACACTGTGTTTGTGACAAGTACATGTGTGGGAGACATTTCTCCCTGCCTCGTTTGACCTAACTGTTCTTGTTGGGGTGGTTGGTTTTGTTTCCTTTCCTGGCCCACGCTCTTTGGTCATTTCTGTCACCTTTCTCAGAGTATCGCCTCTCCCACTCTCCCACCCAGCCAGCCCACCTCAAGCCCAAGTGTCCACCTTCACAGGCTCCTGGACTTTTGTCTTTAAAGCTCTTGTTGCAGTTTGCTTATCTGTGTTCCCCAGACAGACTGTAAAAAAAATATCACCTGGGGTCAAATTTACCACAAATGTCATCAACATCTCCCATGCCTGGAGTACGTCAAGTCACAACATTTATGGCATGGTGGAGGACTTCCATATCTTACTGAAGGCAAAGGATCAGCAAAGGCAGGACACTGGGGACCGAGGGCATGTGGAGTTCACTGGGTCACAGTCCCACGTGGCCAGGGGAGGAGGGGGCAGAGTGTGGCGGCAGGTGAGGAGGCAGGTGATTCATGGAGGAAGCAGTGGAACATTGTCAGCTCTTCCTGGTAGTGATGGAGCTGTCCCCAAGCCCCTCCTTCCATCCTCACTCGCTTCCTCTCCTGTTTTAATTATCAGCAGCTGGAGCCACTTAACCCCAGCACTGCTCTGCAGCAGGGCTGAGAACACAGCCAGCCGCCTCCAGGCACAGCAGCCCACAATACTTTTCCTCTTGCTGTCCCTTTATTTACGCCTTAGGATTGGTCTCTCCGAGGGATGGGGAGACAGCATAGGACAGCTTATGTCTCTTCCCAGGTGGCTCTCCCAGGAACAAGTCAGCCTGAATTCCAGCTGATACAGTATCATTGCTTTATCTATGATCTAAATTCTTAAAGCTCAGGGATATGTATGTGTATGTCTATCTGCGTTCCCGGTGGAGACACGGAGTGGTTCTGAGGGCCCAATGCCTGTTCGACATCAGCTTGTAGATTAGAGACTCAGATGCTGGACATGTGACACTTTTTAAGCATATTATTATGGGAAAGAATGAATTTTACTGTGACATTTCTGAACATGCAAACAACATACTTGAATCGTGCTTCCTCGGTCACGCCCTTTATTCTGTCCCTTCCCATTCCCCTGGATGGTGAAGACTATGGGAGACATCATCTTTCTTTTTTTCTTTGGTGTGTCTTTTTGAGACAGGGTATCACTGTATAGCCCTGGCTGTCCTGGAACTCAGTCTGTAGACCAGGCTAGCCTTGAACTCAGAGATCTTCCTGCCTCTGTCTCCCAAGTACTGGCATGAGCCACCACTGCCCAGCACTCATTTTCTTTTAGCATGTTAGTTTAAGCATGTTCCTCCCTCCAAATTCCATCCCACCCCCAGGCATCTGTGTCTCGAAGGTGGCCTGTATTAGACACACCTGTTGGTGGAGAGTGAGCACAGGCTGTGAGGGACTCAGCGTATCCCTCAGAGCTCACTGCCAAAGCCCCATCCCCAGTAGGATGGAGGTGACACATAAGCACAAGGCCCTGAGCCTTCCTCTTTCCACAAGAAGACACAGTGACTGAGTGGCGGATGTCTGAGACCTGGAAAGAGCTCTCGCCACCTTGAGCTTGGCCTTTTCTTCCTTCGGAGCCATGGGAAACACATTTCCTGCCAGTGAGTCTGTTTTTATATGGAAGCCCTGTGCTGATTCCTTTGCTATGATACAACCCAAAATCCAATTTGATGTGAAAATCTTAACCTCTGGGCCAAACAATGGGTGAAAGGCCCCTTCTTTTGTTTTTCTGACTTTCTTGTGTCTCCATTTCCTTGTCTGTAAAGTAGGGCCTGTAGCAGCACCTACCTGAACGTGTAGAATGTGGACAATGGCCCCAGGGCACACGCGAGCTTGTGCGTGCTGCACAGCTACACAGTCATGGTACTTGGGGTCTGCTCTTGCTCCAGACCTTCTGTGGTTCTCGAAGCCTCTGTATGCAAACATGGGAAACAGTCTCTCCCATGGGAAGAGACTTGTGCACTTTTGCATGTTGGCCAGGTGACTGACATTCTTGCAGTCACATGTAGAAGACTCACTCTAAATAAATCCCACAACCTTCATCCTTGTGGACAGAGCAACCTGAGCAAGACAGTTCTGGAGGTGGATCCCTCCCCATCACTCACCCTTCCCCCCCACCATGCACCTGTTCCCTTAGTGCCCTCTGCAAGCTGCACGAGCTCCCAAGATTCATATAAGCATATGAACCCCAGCCAGGGTCTAAGGTAGACATCTTATTTTGCAATACTTGTAGACTGGAGTCATCAGAGAGACTTCATCCAGCAACTGATAGGAGCAGATGTGGAGAGACTGGGAAATCCCGTAGAGGAGGAGGAGGAAGAGGAGGAGGAGGAAGAGAAGGAGGAGGAGGAGGAGGGACTGTAGGAACCACAGAGACTGGGACACCACAAGAAACCCCACAGAATCAACTAAGGGTCTGGCAGAGCCTGCATGGCTCTGACCTAGGCACGCTTTGTACATGTTGTGGTTGTGCACCTTGGTGTTCTTGTGGCACTCCTAACAGTGGGACAAGGGGCTGCCTGTGACTCCTTTGCAGGCTTTTGGGACCCTTTTCCTCCTGCTGGGTTGCTCTGTCCAGCCTTTATGTGAGGGTATGTGACTAGTCTTATGGTAACTTGTTATGTCGTGTTTGGTTGCTACCCCTGGGAGACCTGCCCTTTTCTGAAGGGAAAGTGAGGAGGAGTGGATGATGGAGAGAGACTGGGAAGAAGAGGAGGTGGGGGAAGTGAGGTTAGGATGTGCCATATGAGAGAAGAATAAACAAACAAACAAGCAAAGCCCGGTGGTGGTGGTGGTGGCCCGTGCCTTTAATCCTAGCACTCAGGAGGCAGAGGCAGGTGAATCTCTGTGAGTTTGAGGCCAGCCTGGTCTATAGGACCCAGTTCTTGAACTACAGAGCCAGTTCCAGAATAGCCAGAGATATATACACAAAGCAACCCTGTCTTGAAAACCCCAAAATATTTCAATTACACATATAAATAAAATGAAAAAATATAAAATAAAATTCACATCTCAACACACCAGCATTTTTTTTTTTCAGGAAGCTTTGAAAGTTTTTGATCTTTGGAATGATCTAAAAATCTAGGCGCCCTTCCACAGCTCTTTGTTCTCTTATATGGGAGGCGTTTCAGGCCTTTTCTCCCTGCTCTCAGTGGCTCAGTTTCCACAAGTGTTTCTTTCTTTTTTTCTTTTCTTTTCTTTTTTTTTTTTTTTTTGAAAATGTAGTGTGTGTGTGTGTGCGCGCGCGCGTGCGCGCTTATGTGTGAGCATGTGGGTGCCCCTGCACGTGTGCATGTGGGGGTCAGAGGACAAGCTTGAGTGTCAATCTTTAGATGGAGTTAGAGACACACCTCTCATGGACTGGGCCCTGTCAGGTAGGCTAAGTTGGCTGCCTATGGTGCCCCAGGAATGGCGTAGCTCCGCCTTCCGGCATGGTAGCCACAAACAACCAATCATTTGTTAGTTCTGGGGATCCTGCCTAGGTATCGTCCCCCAGCCAGGCCATTCAGCCCCATCCCAGCTGGAGCTTGCCCAATCTCCCTGCATTCTACACCCTGTACCTGCTACCAATACGGATTGTCACACGTGTGCGTGTATGCGTGCCCATGTGAACACACCTTATCTTTTGAGACACTCAACCTGGAGACAAGGATGGATCAATTCGCATTCTTCTGCATGCTGACCTCCAGTTGAACCAGCACCATTTGTTGAAAAGGCTATCTTTTTTCCATTGGATGTTTTCAGCCTCTTTGTCGAGGATCAAGTGGCCATAGGTGTGTGGGTTCATTTCTGGATCTTCAATCCTGTTCCATTGATCCTCCTGCCTGTCACTGTACCAATACCATGCAGTTTTTAACACTATTGCTCTGTAGTATTGCTTGAGGTCAGGGATACTGATTCCCCCAGATTTTCTTTTGTTGCTGAGAATAGTTTTAGCTATTCTGGGTTTTTTGTTGTTCCAGATGAATTTGATAATTGCTCTTTCTAACTCTGTGAAGAATTGAGTTGGGATTTTGATGGGTATTGCATTGAATCTGTATAGTGCTTTAGGCAAAATGGCCATTTTAACTATATTAATTCTACCGATCCATGAGCATGGGAGGTTTTCCCATTTTTTGAGGTCTTCTTCCATTTCCTTCTTCAGAGTCTTGAAGTTCTTGTCATACAGATCTTTCGCATGTTTGGTAAGAGTCACCCCAAGATACTTTATACTGTTTGTGGCTATTGTGAAGGGGGTCATTTCCCTAATTTCTTTCTCAGCCTGCTTATCCTTTGAGTATAGGAAGGCCACTGATTTGCTTGAGTTGATTTTGTAACCTGCCACTTTGCTGAAGTTGTTTATCAGCTGTAGGAGCTCTCTAGTGGAGTTCTTTGGGTCACTTAGGTAGACGATCATGTCGTCTGCAAATAATGATAGTTTGACTTCCTCCTTTCCAATTTGTATCCCTTTGACCTCCTTATGTTGTCGAATTGCCCGAGCTAGTACCTCAAGTACAATATTGAAAAGATAAGGAGAAAGGGGGCAGCCTGCTGTTTCGGCGATGCTACCTAGCGAGCCCCTGCAACCCTCCTGTGTTCTGTCCAGGCACGGGGTTTCTCAGATGAGTGCTGCCTTCCCTGGCTTTTATGTGGGTGGTGGGGACCCCCACTCTCACCCCCACTCTTGCGCAGCTAGCATGTGAATTGCTGAGCCTTTGTAGTGTCTTGTGAACAGGCCTTTCCACAAGCACTCTGCTCCGGCTAAACACTTCCTACTCAGCAGCTGGGATTTCTCTTTCCAGGGTCCCGCATGATCGTGACTTAGCAGACTTAGTGTGAGGAACTAGGGATGGTCAGGATGTCGTCACCATGAAATGAACGTGTTTGAACTTACCCCGAGGACACTGCAGGTGTAGACACTGCTATGAGAGAAACTGACTGGAAAGGGAGACCAGCACAGTAAGCCCAGTGTTCTGAAAACAGAGGGCACTTCCGGAATTATTAGAACAACAATGTGGGATAGAAGATGACTTTCAGCCTTTCTCGCAGACTCAGAAGAACCTCCAACTCATGAATAATTAGGAAGGACTGAGACAGCTAACGTGGACACAGGCGCTTCACGGCATGTTTTCGGCCGTGGGACTGTGTGCTGTTTAACATTTTTCAGTTCAGATTCCCGTTCCCCTTGTTTTGTTCAGACATAATCAATGTGCTCAGAGCCATCAATGGGGAAAGCAGGTTGAAGAATTCCAACTTCAGTCCCAATGTACGAGTCTGTGATTTGTAAGACCATACACAAAGTTCACATACACAGATTTTCCATGTCGGAATATGCATCCCACCCAGTGTGCGCTGGTGCGGGGATTGGGGAGTGGGGTGCTGGGTTGCTCTGCTGTGCAGAAGCTGGAGTTCTAGTGATAGGCACACAGAAGGTAGCAGATTTCTCCCAATTATAAGGTAAAAGACAGTGATTTTGGATTTGTTTTTGTTTTTGTTGTTGTTTGTTTGTTTGTTTTGAGACAGGGTTTCTCTGTGTAGCCCTGGCTGTCCTGGAACTCACTCTGTAGACCAGGTTGGCCTCGAACTCAGAAATCCGCCTGTCTCTGCCTTCCAGAGTGCTGGGATTACAGGCGTGGGCCACCACCGCCCAGCTCAAAGACAGCGATTTTGTATAGCTTTCATGTTATATTAATTTTTCAGTTCCACTCATATTTCAAATTCAATTCACTGTTTTTTTTTTTTAACTTCACATACAAAGGAACTTCCATTGTCTTTAGGCACATTGCTGATGTTTTCAGTGGTATCCATTATTTTGACTTATTTTGCAATTTTCTTTTACATTGACTATTTTACATTTGATTATAATTCTCACTTTTAGGATATATATATATATATATATATATATATATATATATATGCCCTTTCCTTTTTAAATTTCCTTTTCACTCAAACTTTCTCAAGGTTGAATGGCCCAACTAATCAAGACTAGCCTCTTGCACTCTTTTATTTTTAGAGTTTTTTCCCCCAATCACATTTAATCGTATATCATGATATTTAATTATGACATCATCATATATGTAAATAGTGGGTTTTCCCCATATCTGCCTGTTAACTTCTCTGGTGCCCAATTCCTGCTATTTCCCTTCCTCTTCCCAATAAGTCTTCCTTCTACTTTACTGTTTGTCTCTCTGTTCTCTCTGTTTGTTCTCTCTCTCTCTCTCTCTCTCTCTCTCTCTCTGTCTGTCTCTCTCTCTCTCTTTCTGTCTCTCTGTGTCTGTCTCTCTTTCTCTGTGTATCTGTACATTCAACCCAATGAGTTTCATTAGAGTTGCTTTAGGATCATGGATGATGGCTTGTTCACAGGACAATGGCTACACCAGTGAAGAAAATGTCTCTTCCTCCCTGACAAACTGTTGTCAGGGAGGGGAAGGGCCCCATGAGCATCTACCTCTTCCATCACAGGATGTTGACAGGTCCAACCTTGTGGGGTAATCACAGAGTCTGAGAGTGCGGCAGCCATGTCATGTCGAGAACTCAGGCGTCCCCACCTCTCCCTCACCTTCTCCTTGCAGGTAAGTTTTACCTGCCCGTTCTTCTGCCGTGTTCGACTGTGAAGGTGGTGATAGAGATGTTCTACTTAGGACTGAGCATTCCCTAGTCATACATCCTGAGTACTTTGACCACATATGAGCCTCTGGAATCACAGCTGAGCACTGCCAAAAGAATTTCTCGGACCACAACTGGTAGCAAGCCTATTCTACGGGCTTCAGCACGGTTGAGCGCAGTTTGATAGTTACGTCATGTCCATGTCAACAAACGGCTGCAGTGGCACCCCCGGCAAGCCCGTATCCCAGTGGGCTCGTCTTGCCTACATGGTTTGTAGTGTCGTATGGGAATCCAGAGATGAGTAAGATTGTTCTCCACAGCAGCCTGCGTAGTGCCTTCTGGGAACTATCTATGATAGCTAGAGGACACGAAGGTCTGACTGTTTTACTCTACTAGAAAACCAACAGCAGTGACAGTTGGATGTGTTATTTCTGGAGTCTCAGAAGCCTCACTAACTGAGAACTATTGAGGAGATAGCCCACTCCTGGCCTGTGATTTTCATTTCATATCTGGCTTTTCCTATGCATACATGCAATCTCCATTCAAATGCTTTTACACACACACACACACACACACACACACACACACACACACACACACATTAGCATCAGATTGCCTTATAGCTTTCCCCTAAGTTGTTACCTGGTTGACCCTCTCCCAACCCCTTCTTCTTTCCCATCTCCTGGCCTCCCTTCTGCTGAAATCTTTCACCCTCCCTGCCTTTAGGAATTGACAGCTGATATTGGCCCATGAGGGCAAAGGGATGGGGAGGACACATGGGAAGTTTGGGAGCCCTGTGAGTACGTATGGTAAAGAAGATGTACCAGGACCAACCACAGGGAGACAGATCAACTTTACTTGGGGTGATTCAAGGCTTATATAGTTTTAGGGGATGCGGGGTAGAAACATCCAGGATGGGTAAAGCTCATTGGCTGAATGCTTACGGTACCCAAAGGTCTCACTAACAAGGGGAAATACTTCAGGAATCTCAGGGCTAGCTGATGGGTTCTTATCAGGAGAAAGGAAGTTAAACCTGTAGTCTAACTGAGGCTGTGACGTTCTGCAGGTGTGTGGGGTGTGGGGACTTTTGAATTACCCAGACCAGGTCAGAGAAGGAGAAGCCCTGCAGATAAGGGGAGGCCTCCATATAGAACTGAGCTCCAGAATCTGGACAACGGTAGAATTCAGCCTTAATTAGCAGGGCAGCACACCCCATTTCCTTCTTTCCACGTTCCTAAGCTCTATATAAGTCACTTCACACAAAAGTACATATTTAAAATTTAGAACTTAGTATGCACATATGAGAGAAAACACATGGTGTTTCTTCCTATTTTCTTGCAAATTTTACTTTTCTTTTTGGCTTATTACAATTCCACTGGGCATGTGCACCACATTTTGTTTATCGACTCCTCATTGGATGGGCATTGGGGTTGGTTCCATTTCCTTGCTATCAAGAATAGAGCAGCAATAAAGACGGACGTGTGTGCTGCTTAGTTAATTGTCAACTTGACATAAACTCGAGTTACCTTAGAAAGAAGGAACTGAGGCCTTGCTTCCATCAGATTGGCCTGTGGGGCACCTTCTTGCTCCCTGAGTGGGAGTGCTCATCCCACACACTGTGGGTGGTGCCAACCACGTGATCCTGGGCAGTGCAAGAGAGCAGGCTGACCATGCCATGGGGAGCAAGCCAGTAAGCAGTGCTCTTTGTGGTCTCTGCTTCAGCTCTGGTCTCAGGCTTCCTGGCTTAGCTGCCCTGGATGATGGAAATTGAAACCTATAAGCTAAATAAACTCTTTCCTCCCCAAGTTGCTTTTGGTCAGTGTTTTATCACAGCAACAGAGAAGCAAGCGAGTATTTCTGTTGTAGGATATAGAGTTCTTCAGAAACATGCCCAGGAGTCTGTTAGCTGGCTTATGTAGAGGTTTCATCTTTTTGTTTCTTTAACCAACACAGTGTTGATCTCCATGATGGCTGTGTCATTTGCATTCCTACCAACCACGTGTAAGGCTTCCTTCCTGCCACACCCCTGATATCCTCCATTGTCATTCGGTTTCCTTACTAAAGTCATTGCTGCTGTAAGTTGGAATCTCAAGGTAGTTTGCTTTCACTTTTCTGATAAGGAAGGATGCTGTGCACTTTAAAAAAACAAACATCTGGGGCCGGAGCGGCTCAGCGGGTAAGAACACTGATGTCCCTTCCAAAGGTCCTGAGTTCAAATCCCAGCAACCACATGGTGGCTCAGAACCATCTGTAACAAGACCTGACTCTCTTCTGGAGTGTCTGAGGACAGCTACAGCATACTTACATATAATAATAAATAAATCTTTGGGCTGGAGTGAGCTGGGCCAGAGCAAGCAGAGGTCCTGAGTTAAATTCCCAGCAACCACACGATGGCTCACAACCATCTGTACAGCTACAGTGTACTCATATATATAAAATAAATAAATAACATCTTTAAGAAAACCAATTCATCTGTGTTTCTTCTTTTCCAAACTCCACTGGCTCCTTAGTCTGTTTTTGTTTCTGTTGCTGTTTGTTTATTTTGTTTGTTTGTTTTGTTGTTATTTTTGGTTGGGTTGTTTCCTTGCCATTTAGTTTTTTGAGTTCTAGATATTAATCCCCTATTAGATATCTAGTTGGCAAAGGTTTCCCAACTTCCCATCCTACCGGCTGCCTCTTCACTCGATTAACTGCATAGTTCAGAAGCTCTGCACGTCCATGATGTCCCTTTATGCATTCTTTTTTTTTAAATTTTTTTAATTCGATATAATTTATTTACATTTCAAATGATTTCCCCTTTTCTAGCCCCCCACTCCCCGAAAGTCCCGTAAGCCCCCTTCTCTTCCCCTGTCCTCCCACCCACCCCTTCCCACTTCCCCGTTCTGGTTTTGCCGAATACTGCTTCACTGAGTCTTTCCAGAACCAGGGGCCACTCCTCCTTTCTTCTTGTACCTCATTTGATGTGTGGATTATGTTTTGGGTATTCCAGTTTTCTAGGTTAATATCCACTTATTAGTGAGTGCATACCATGATTCACCTTTTGAGTCTGGGTTACCTCACTTAGTATGATGTTCTCTAGCTCCATCCATTTGCCTAAGAATTTCATGAATTCATTGTTTCTAATGGCTGAATAGTACTCCATTGTGTAGATATACCACATTTTTTGCATCCACTCTTCTGTTGAGGGATACCTGGGTTCTTTCCAGCATCTGGCAATTATAAATAGGGCTGCTATGAACATAGTAGAGCATGTATCCTTATTACATGGTGGGGAATCCTCTGGGTATATGCCCAGGAGTGGTATAGCAGGATCTTCTGGAAGTGAGGTGCCCAGTTTTCGGAGGAACCGCCAGACTGATTTCCAGAGTGGTTGCACCAATTTGCAACCCCACCAGCAGTGGAGGAGTGTTCCTCTTTTTCCACATCCTCGCCAACACTTGCTGTGTCCTGAATTTTTAATCTTAGCCATTCTGACTGGTGTAAGATGAAATCTCAGGGTTGTTTTGATTTGCATTTCCCTAATGACTAATGAAGTTGAGCATTTTTTAAGATGCTTCTCTGCCATCCGAAGTTCTTCAGGTGAGAATTCTTTGTTTAACTCTGTACCCCATTTTTTAATAGGGTTGTTCGGTTTTCTGGAGTCTAACTTCTTGAGTTCTTTATATATATTGGATATTAGCCCTCTATCTGATGTAGGATTGGTGAAGATCTTTTCCCAATTTGTTGGTTGCCGATTTGTCCTCTTGATGGTGTCCTTTGCCTTACAGAAACTTTGTAATTTTATGAGGTCTCATTTGTCAATTCTTGCTCTTAGAGCATATGCTATTGGTGTTCTGTTCTTATGCCTGTTTCCTGCGCGTCTGCAGCCCGTTCAGGAACTACACACATCTGCGTCTCACTGTGCTTTGTCTTCATTTTCCTCAAGCACTTTTCAGGTTTCCATTGAGGTATCAGATACATTTGAATGGATCCTTTTTTATTTTTATGATTTATTTATTGTATGTATATGAGTACACTGCTGCTCTCTTTAGACACACCAGAAGAGGGCATCAGATCCCACTACAGATGGTTGTGAGTCACCATGTGGTTGGTGGGAATTGAACTCAGGACCTCTGGAAGAGCAGTCGGTGCTCTGAACTGCTGAGCCATCTCCCCAGCCATGAATGGATTCATTTTTTAATGGGAGGTGAGAGATGAGATCTAGTTTCAGTCTTCTATAGGCAGCTACCCAGTTTTCTCAGCGCCGTTTATTGAAGATGCCATCTTTTCTCCAGAGTGTGTTTGTGGCTTCACTGTTATTCACCAGGTGCCTATCACCCGATGGGCTTCCTCCTGGGCCCTCTGTCTATGTCATCAGCCTGCTTCCTGCTCCTGTGCCAGTGTCATGGAATTTTTGTCACTATGGCTCTGTACAATTGGAGATCAGGTATTGGGATGACTCTAGCTCTGTTCTTTCTTCTGAGGGTTGGGGGTGGGGTTGTTCTTCTATATGGATTCAGGGGCGTTCTCTGTGATGGCCATTGGGATTTTGATAGGAATTGCCTTGAATCTGAAGGCTGATTTTGTGATGCATCCATTCCTACCACGTTAGTCTTCTCAAACCATACGCACAGGGGTCTTTTTAGCTTTTACATTCTTTTTTTCAGGGTCTTAAAGCTTTCACCTTCTTGGCTATGTTTATTACTAGGTCTCCCCGTTTAAAATGTAATTCTTTTAGAATTTTATATAATGCATGTTCACCATTTTCACCCCCAACTCCTTCCGGACCCATCTCTCCTCCCTACCCTCCCATTTGATGCCACCTCTCATGTTTTTAAAAACCCACTGACTACAATTCATGGTCTCTGCATACTTTCATGTGTGAAACTGGCCAGTTTGTTTATTTCTCCCCATCTAAGCCACGCACTGCCCATAGCTCCTCAGTTAGGAGCGGGAGCCCTTCCCACTCAACGCTAGGACACTGGCCTCCTTGATCTGTGTTGATAATCGTGGCTGCTGTGAGTTCCTGGGTGTAGTCCTGCTATATCCAGAAGACCCGCGCTGCTCTGCTCTTCTCTGATCTCTGGACCTTACAATCTACGTGTCCCTCTTTCTTGATGGTCTCGGAGGGGATGTGGCGGCGTGCTACAGATGTCCCGTTTGTGGCTAGCCATTCCACCGACGACACTGCACTTTGACCAGATGTGAGTCTCTCTAATCACTGCCATTCACCCAGTCAAGAGCCTTCTCTGGTGCAGGCTGAGAGCTGCACTAATTTATGGATATAGAGCTGTGGTTTTCAAATGTGGGTTGGGACCTCTGCGGGGTCGACCGACCCTTTCTTTCACAGGGCTTGCCTAAGACCATCAGAAAATGCTGATATTTACATTATGATTTGTCACAGTAGCAACATTGCAGTTATTAAGTAAAAACAAAAACAATGTTAAGGTTTGGGGATCCCCACAACATGAGAAACTATATTAAAGGGTCATAGCATTAGGAAGGTTGAGAACCACTGATACAAGTGTTATGAATTTAGAGGGCATTTTAATACAATGTCTAGTTAACAGAATAATGTTAGTCAGTTCCTCAGGGGGCCTGTTACCTCTCCAACCATTTTGGGGGTGGGTGGGAGGGAGATTTACAGTATCAGACATGTGTTTGAGAGGTTTCAACCTTTGCAGTGGGCTTAACTCAAATCAGAAAGTTGATGGACATCTCTTCTCGGCCTTTTTGTTAAGATCAAGTGTAGAAAGTTGATGGACAACTATACCATTCAGGCCCCTCCTGCGCCCTTGGGTGTATATGGTCATAGTAGTTATTATTGAAGTTTTCAGGGTTTATGCCTGGGTAACACTGTTGATGACTGCCTGCACACACACACACACACACACACGCATACACACATAGACACATACACACAGACACATAGACAAACATGCACACACATGCACACACATGCACACAGACACACATACACACATACACACACATACACACATGCATACAAATACACATATACACACAGACACATAGACATACACGTACACACACATACACACATGCACACAAATACACATATACACACAGACACATAGACATACACACACACACATACACACACACACACACACACACACACACATACACACACATATACCTGCCCAACAGCCTGCCTAGCATCTTCCAGCATTGTGAAAACTAGCCAGTAGAGAGTAAGCATCCAGGTGTTAATGGAAAATTTTCCTGATTTTGTTAAAATTTTTAATCAAGTTTGGGGGTTCTGGTGGACATTGGGGGCTCTTAAGAATAGAATCATGTTGTCTATAAATAGAAATAGTTGGGCTTTTTTTTTGTTTTTTTGTTTTCCTATTTGTATCCCTTGAATTTATTTCTTTTCTTGCTCTAGCTAAAACTTCCAACATTCTATTGGGTCATTCCTCCAGAGAGTGTGGTCCTCTCTGTCTTGTGCGTGGTTTTAAGGAAAATGGCCTCAGGCTTGTCACTGAGTCTTTGTGGGCTATTGGTTTGTTGTGTGTAGCCTATGTCATGTTGAGACATGTTCTTCTCAGAGCCTTTAGGGCTTTTATCATAAGGGAATGTTGAGTTTTGTAGAAATTGTGACTTAGCACATGAGCAGTGGTTAGGTAGAATTTCAGAGATAGTGGGACACACATTGGAGTAAATCAGCCTTCCGTGTGAGTTTATTTTGTCAGCCTCACAAGGAATGAGGCTGTGCCCTCAGCTGCCACCGCAGCCGCATCCTGGCTTTTGTCCACACGGTTTCCTGAAGACTTGAAGTAGAGTCAAGAGCTTGCAGCTTTCCGTAGGTGAACTACTCACCCCAGAACCCTGCCGATGTAGCAGCCTGTGGGGAGGGGAAGTTCTATGGCACTAAAGCTAAGCATCAGCCCTCCAGTGGTCCTGCCTCTGCTCTGCCATCCTCGCAAGTGCCTTTGCAATTCTTTTTCTCCGTGATGTGAGACAGAACAGCTAGAGAGAGCCAGTTAGCAAACTGCCCTTCTCGCAGCTTGGGTAAGATTAAATTAAGGAACGGGGCCAAGGCCTGCTTTAAATGCTTATTTACTGTTATTAGTCTAGAATTGAGGAAAGGTCTGCTTCGGAAGCCATGTGGCATACGCTGATCGTGACAAGCTCAACGGCAGCATGAAAACTGTACCAAGTGTCGTGGTTCTCTACATGGTTGAGTCTTCATCTGCAGTACACCGAGGTGACTGTCAGAATAAACTGATTAGAAAAATATAGATGTGGTTCTTTAAAACATCGCAAATACAGGAAATTATAGCAAGGAGAATAAAACCCTTTGATTCATTTGTGGATTAGACACAGGATTGTGGTTGACATCATGGAGGATCTGTGGATTTAAGTTAGTAGCATTAATTTTGATTTTTATGTCTCTTCATGCAAAATGTTGCAGAAACCTCTGCTTGGAATGCAGTGTATTTGCTCACACACACATACACACATACACACATGCATGCACATGCACATATATATGCACATAGACACATGTGCACACATTACACCCATCCACATTAATATAAATATGCACAAGGCCAATAATCTGCTAAAAACCTGTGAAGTATGAAACACTATAGTGTTCCAGTCTCAGAGAATCTAAGTAACTAAACAAACTGAAATGTAATATTGTGGTATATATTGCACTGGCTGGTTTTGTGTGTCAACTTGACACAGGCTGGAGTTATCACAGAGAAAGGAGTTTCAGTTGGGGAAGTGCCTCCATGAGATCTAACTATGGGGCATTTTCTCAATTAGTGATCAAGGGGGAGGGCCCCTTGTGGGTGGTGCCATCCCTGGGCTGGTATTCTTGGGTTCTATAAGAGAGCAGGCTGAGTAAGCCAGGGGAAGCAAGCCAGTAAGGAGCATCCCTCCATGGCCTCTGCATCAGCTCCTGCTTCCTGACCTGCTTGAGTTCCAGTCCTGACTTCCTTTTGTGATGAACTGCAATGCAGAAGTATAAGCTGAATAAACCCTTTCCTCCCCAACTTGCTTCTTGGTCATGGTGTTTGTGCAGGAATAGAAACCCTGACTAAGACATATATGTATTGGAGAAAACTCAAAATAGTTCACTCTCCCATAAAAGATAACCTTTAGTTTGGTCATACAGGGTGAGTAGATTGTAGAAAATGAAGAGGGAATTGTGAATTTCTCCAGATCCAGTCGTATCAATTCAGCTGATGGGAGATCATAGCAGTAAGTTGGCCAGAGCTGAAGAGAGTAGTGTGGGATGGAGGAGGCTGAGATAGACTAGGGTAAAGTGGGGCAGGGTAGAGTGAGATAGAATTATGTGGGTCAGAATAGAGTAGGGTAGAGTAGGTTAGAGTACAGTAGGCTAGGCTAGGGTAGGCTAGGAGACAGATATCTGGGTTCTTCTTGCTTTCTCCCAGTTTTGCTACATCACTCTGCCATGGCGGCCCTCAATATATACAGGACAATGAATTGAAACTGGACATGGTTGCTATGTCTTGGAAGACAGCCACAGACAATGCCAAAGGGAGACACAGACTCAGGTCTGTAGCATGGAAACCATTAACACAGTTCATGCACGAGATGAGCGGTTTTGCATTAGCCAGGGTGGTTGGGCTAAAGACAAGAGGGCAGGTTTGAGAGATACCTATGGGGCTTAGAGAGTCTTTACCACGAGGACAGGGAGAGGGTGAGTATAATGCGATGTAGCTTTTGGTGACACTGATGGCAGGAGATTGGGAGATAGGCACACAGGAATAAGTAAGAAGGTGTTTGGACTCATCTGGGCCCTGATTGCCTGGGATCAACGGCTGGTGCCTATCGACTTCCTCACATTTATCAACTAATGTTAAGGTTTTAGGGGGATTTAAAAAAAAATCTGTGTGTCACACACCGAACTTCAGCCCGAACTTTCACCGAACTTTCAGGAAGAAAAGTTAACCACAATGGGAGAATTCAGAGCAAAGCTTGCAGTCCATATTTTCAGAGTTAAAGGGTCACAAACGAAAATCAGGAAGGCGGAAGTTGGAAGCAGTTTAAAATGATTACAAACGAGAAGTTCATGTTTAAGTTTGATTCATTCCTGGCCAAACTGTGTAGCTTTATCCGCACCTCAGCTGAAGCCAGCCTCCGAATCAGAGGCATGCTGAGGCCTGATTTTCCCATCGTTTGTCAACAAGGAGCTTGAGCGTCCACTCCTGTGGTTACTGGAAGGTGAAAGGTGAGGGGTGCTTTCCTGCCGGTTCATCAGCTGGGCGCCAGTGCTGGGGCTCACAGTGGCTGTGGCGTTTGAATGTGTGGGCTCAGAAAGGATTTATTCTTTTGCACAAAGAAAGAGTGCAGCGGTGATGGTCAAGATAAAAAGAAATGAGATTTAGAAAAAAGTGGATTTTAGGGTCCATAAAAAATAGCTTTTTATTCCAGGAGACTTTAATGGGAAACAGTAGCATTGTTTCACATAAAGGGGTGGATTAACGCTGAGCCCTGAGAGGCGGTTGGATTTACAGTTTACAAATGTACACTCTCTATGATGTCACTACAGAGTAAAAAAAAAATGAAGATTGAAAATGGGTATAAGGTTATTTGTTATGTTGGCAAAGCACTCCTATTTTACAAACACATTAAAAAGATTTAAGTTTAAATAATAGACCTGGAAAGACTCCTATTTTTGTCTGATATGATAGAGACAAGGTTGACCCCCAACACACCAAGATACTAGAAGTGCCGCCTTCTTGGTGATTTCAGTCCAAGTAAAATAGCTCGTCATTTGATTTTAGAATTAGGACTTTTGAAATTTAGGACTTTTAGAACTGATGGCAGGAGATAAGCTTTTGGCAGAGGCGGGATCTCGATTTGTGCTGGGAAAGTTAGAGTGAACTAGCTTATAGAGCACTAGCTCTCCTCTAGGAGTTCACGAACTTAGAGAAAATGCCTTCAGAAATACATTGATCCTTCTGTTTATTTTTATTTCATAAGGCCACGGAGATGGATTCTTTTTTTATAGCTCTGACTTACCACATTCATTTCCAGATATGAAAAGAAAAACTCAAGAGATGTTAGTTGACCTCTCTGGGACTTTAGAACTACTTCATGGCTAAGTTGAAACAAAGTACTGGATGCCAGTTACTTTTTCTGAAGCATCTAAAGCACTCTAAGCACACAGAGAAAAAGCTCTGGGGTGGGGGTGGGGGCTTAGGGAAGGTGGGGGGGGGAGAAAAGTGTGTGCTGGGGGTTGTTGCTGGAACTTCTGTGCTTGCAAAAGCTAATGCTCACAGTCACTGTCGGTAGCGCAGAGCCTGCTCTCTGAGTGGAGGCTGATGTCAGGGAGTTGGGGTTGCAGAACAGACAGGAAGAAGTGGCACACTTAGGCTGGAAGCTTGAGTTTGCTTTGGCCTTCTTTGGCTCTGGGCTTTTGATAGGTGAGCTTCTCAGCTCTTCTGGTTTTGGGTGAATCCTCGCTCCTCTGTGTCAATGTGATGGGTATTTCTTGGCCACCCAACATTTATTTCTGCTTTTTTGGGGTGGTGGTGGTGGTGGTAGCAGGTTAATTGTTAGAGGTTTACTTCCCTACTATGTGGGGCTATCACCAAGATGCTTGACCTTCTATCTGGATGAGGGGTAGACATCTTTCTCAAGATGTGTGCGTGGGCTTTTATTTCCGAGAGGATTACAGAGAAGTGAAAACAATGCTTTTTCATTCAGGCTCCTGTTGGTGGTTGTTCCCTGGGGGTCACACCCATCAGTGCTCCTCAGCCTTCGTTCTCATTTCTATCCAGATGAGCAGATATACCTTACAGTAGGGTCATGTCTAAGAAAGCCACTGAAGATATAGATAGAAATGCTTTCAGTGTACCTACTATATCAAACATCTTAACTCGGGAATGTGGCAGATTCGCTGTTGGATCTTCTCTTAGCTTCTTTTCTTTTGCTGGAAGAGACTCCATGACCAACACAGCTTAGGAAAGAAAGCATTTGGCTGGGGGCTTGCCAACAGTTTCAGAGGGTGAGTTCTTGATCATCCATGGTGTGGAGTATGTGCTAGGGAACATGGCAGAAGCCTGGCAGACACTGCGCTGAAGCAGTAGCTAACGGCGTACATCTGGGTCCATAGGTTGGAGGCAGAGACCAGTGGGTGACACTGGGCCTGGTATGGCTTTTTTAAACCTCAAATACCAACCCCCATGACACACCTCCTCTAACAAGACCACACCTTTTAATCCTTTCCAAAACCATTTAACCAATTAGGGACACACTTAAATGTATGAACTTTTGGGACCATTCTCATTCAAACTTCCACAAATCCCATGACTGAAAGAACTATACCAGGATTTGCTAGCCCTTGAAATACCCAAAACTCAAGGTATTTTTCCCCCAAGTGTGTATCACTTTCATACAAAAAAAAAAAAAAAAACCCAAAAAGTAGAAAGACTGCTGTCCTCAGATTGGTGTCTAGCCCAGTTATCACCAGAGAGGCTTCTGATGGGAGCAGATACAGGGAGACCCACAGCCAAACATGAGGCAGAGCCTGGGGAATCCTGCCGACGAGGGGAGGAAGGATTGTAAGAGCCAGAGGGGTCAAGGACACTACTAGAAAACCCACAGAATCAACCAACCTGGGCTCATAGGGGGCCTGCTCTTTTATGAAAAAAATGGAGGAGTGGATTGAGAGGAAGGAAGGAGAGGTAAGGGGAGTGACTGGGAGGAGAGGGAGGGGAAACATGGCTTGAATTGTAAAAAGAAAAAAAGAAACGTGTGTGTGTGTGTGTGTGTGTGTGTGTCTGTGTGTGTGTATATACATATATACATGTCTATGCATATGTACATATGTGTGTGTGTTTAAACGATTAAAGTCCTAATATTTCTCTTTAAGGTATACTAGCGAGCTTTGGTTTTGATTGCTTACAGCTGAGATCAGCATATTCCTAGTGTTAGTGTGAGGGAAAACTGAGAGAGAAAGCCTTGGGTGAGCAGATGTCATCATCACTACCTCAGACAAGTGAGTGCATGCCGTCATCACATTAGAGACATCATCTTCCCGTGTGTTCTCAATAGCAGGGCAGATGTATATGTAGCTTGTTTGCTGTTATGTAGTAGGTGCCTGATATAGAGCCTGCCTTTGGAGTCCAAGGATCTGGGACCAAGAAAGCAAACAGAGACAAAAAAGGGCAAGAATACCATGTGTGCAAGATCTCAAAGATTTCTAAGAATAAAGCAGGCCAGAGGTGTCTCTAAGAGGAGCTCTCTTTTCATAGTGCAGGATGCGAAACCAGGGGTCTGAAGCCCACAGAAAGTCACTGTGGACTGTGGTGTTTTTGTGCTCTCTAGATACTTTATGTTTGTCCTGCTCATGAAGAGTGATGGCTGTCTTGGGTATTCCTGTTGCCCATGTATCAATGGAGAAGCTGTCTAGAGTTACCCTTCTAAAGTGATAATGTGACCTCTTCAGTGTTGATGAGACTTAGGAAAGACACACCGTGATTGTTTGGAAGTAGAATCTTTCATGCATACATACATAAGACACTGACCCTCAAGCCTAACCTGCATGGAGACTGGTCGTTGAAACGCAGCTCTTGGGATCCATTTGCTCTAGGGATGTGTGTTTCTAACAACGTGAGTACTATGGGGGCTACAGTTCGGAAGTCCATCAGTCTAGAAAGATAGAATGCTTACCATTCACCTATGTCCTGGATAGTGGGGAGGGGAGTAAATCTGTATTGCTGTTGCAAGAGGATAAAGAGAAATATAGTTTAAAAGTAACTTTTACTCCCCTGAAGTAATTACTGTCTTAGAGGCTACTGCCTCTGTCTGCTAACCTAGGCTTAGTCCTGGAAGCTTCTGGCCTCTGCACAATTGAATGTAGGTCTAGAATGTTGTCAGCCTTTGAGACTTATGGCTGAATAAACTCACCCCTTCCTAGTTCTTTCTGATTTCAAGATGGCTGGTCAACGCACTGTTCTGGCTCAAACTCCTCTCCAAGCTGACTGATTCAGCCTGGCTTCTCTCTCTCACTCAGCCTCTCCTGAAATGCTCTTCTTGGCCTTATACTAATGTTGACCATCTGTTCTAATCTTCTGGATCCTTCTCATTCTCTGTTTCATTTTGTCTTTACCTATGGCTAGCTTGTTTTCTCTTCAAACCTGCCTCTGTAAAACTCTCCCAATAAAACTGTCTTTCTTCTCCTTACACTGCTCCTGAAGTAGCTTCCCTTTCCTCTCCTTGTGAGAATTGGGCTCATCCTATTCTGTCAAATCTTTCTCTGATCTGTCACTTTGTCTGCCACTCAATTAGATGTCCTTTTAAAACTTGGGTGCTTCTTTGGGATTAAAGGTGTGTACTAAGGGTGTGTTCTATTCCAGCCAGATAGATTAAAGGTGTGTGCTAAGGGCTGGTCCATACGACAATAAAATCTCAGGGTTCATAGTTGGTTAAATATCCTGCAACAATAGAGGACTAGTGATCACCAACATTAGAGATCAAAAGAGACTTCTCAAGCAGGCATCTAGCTTGAATTCTCAAAAACTGACTCCTGTCAAGGGTTCTATAATACTACATCTTCTCTCTTTTTGTTTTTTTTAATTTTCTATTTGTTAATATTCCAAATAATTTTCCCCTTTCCAGTTCCCACCATAAGTCCCATAAGCCCTCTTTCCTCCCCAATCAACCCCCTCCCACTTCTCTGTCCTGCTAATCCCCTACAATGCTGCACCAAGGCATTCCAGGACCAGGGCCCTCTTCTTCCTTCTTCTTGGGAATGATTTGATATGTGAGTTGTATCTTGGGTATTCAGAGCTTCTGGGCTAATATTCACTTATCAGTGACTGAATTCCATGTGTATTCTTTTGTGATTAGTTTACCTCACTGAGGATGATATTTTTCAGTTCCAACCATTTACCTAAGAATTTCATGAATTCATTGTTTTTAATTGCAGAGTAGTATTGCATTGTGTAAATATACCACATTTTCTGTATCCATTCCTCCATTGAGGGACATCTGGGTTCTTTCCAGCTTCTGGATATTATAAATAAGGTGGAACATATGTCCTTATTGCATGCCAGGGAATCCTTTGGGTATATGCCCAGAAGTGGTATAGCAGAGTCCTCCAGAAGTGCCATGCCCAGTTTTCTGAAAACAGTTGGTTGCTGTTTTATCTGTTTGACAGTGTCCTTTGCCTTACAGAAACTTTGTAATTTTATGAGGTCCCATTTGTCAATTCTTGATCTTAGAGCATAAGCTATTGGTGTTCTGTTCGGGAACTTTTCCCTTGTGCCCATGTCCTCAAGAGTCTTCCCCAGTTTCTTTTCTATTAGTTTCAGTGTGTCTGGTTTTATGTGGAGTTCCTTGATCCACTTGGAGTTGAGCTTAGTACAAGGAGATAAGAATGGATCAATTCCCATTCTTCTGCATGCTGACCTCCAGATGAACCAGCACCATTTGTTAAAAAAGGCTATCTTTTTTCTACTGGATGTTTTCAGCCCCTTTGTTGAAGATTAAGTGACCATAGGTGTGTAGGTTCATTTCTGGGTCTTCAATCCTACTCCATTGATCCGCCTGCCTGTCACTGTACCAATACCATGCAGTTTTTAACACTATTGCTCTGTAGTATTGCTTGAGGTCCAGGATACTGATTCCCCCAGAAGTTCTTTTACTGTTGAGAATAGTTTTAGCTATCCTGGGTTTTTTGTTATTCCTGATAAATTTGAGAATTGCTCTTTCTAACTCTATGAAGAACTGAGTTGGGATTTTGATGAGGATTGCATTGAATCTGTAGATTGCTTTTGGCAAGATGGCCATTTTTACTATATTAATCCTGCCAATCCACAAGCATGAAAGATTTTTCCATTTTCTGAGGTCTTCTTTGATTTCCTTCTCCAAAGACCTGAAGTTCTTTTCATACATATCTTTCACTTGTTTGGTTAGAGTCACACCAAGATACTTTACATAGTTTGTGGCTATTGTGAAGGGTGTCATTTCCATAATTTCTTTCTCAGCCTGCTTATCCTTTGAGTATAGGAAGGCTACTGATTTGGTTGAGTTGAGTTGAGTTGATTTTATTTTATTTTTTTTATTTTATTCGATATATTTTTATTTACATTTCAAATGATTTCCCCTTTTCTGGTCCCCCACTCCCTGAAAGTCACATAAGCCCCCTTCCCTCACCCTGTTCTCCCACCCACCCCTTCCCACTTCCCTGTTCTGGCTTTGCCTTATACTGCTACACTGAGTCTTTCCAGAACCAGGGGCCACTCCTCCGTTCTTCTTATACCTCATTTGATGTGTGGATTATGTTTTGGGTATTCCAGTTTTCCAGGCTAATATCCACTTATTAGTGAGTGCATACCATGATTGATCTTTTGAGACTGGGTTACCTCACTTAGTATGATGTTCTCCAGCTCCATCCATTTGCCTAAGAATTTCATGAATTCATTGTTTCTAATGGCTGAATTAGCCATTGTGTATATATACCACATTTTTTGCATCCATTCTTTTGTTGAGGGATACCTGGGTTCTTTCTAGCTTCTGGCTATAATAAATAGGGCTGCTATGAACATAGTGCAGCATATATCTTTATTACATGCTGGGGAATCCTCTGGGTATATACCCGGGAGTGGTATAGCAGGATTTTTCAGAAGTGACATGCCCAGTTTTTGGAGGAACTGCCAAACTGATTTCCAGAGTGGTTGTACCAATTTGCAACCCCACCAGCAGTGGAGGAGTGTTCCTCTTTTTCCACATCCTTGCCAACACCCGCTGCCTCCTGAGTTTTTAATCTTAGCCATTCTGACTGGTGTAAGGTGAAATCTCAGGGTTGTTTTGATTTGCATTTCCCTGATGACTAGTGACCAGATGGCTTCAGTGCAGAATTCTCAGACCTTCAAAGAAGACCTAACACCAATACTCTTCAAACTATTCCACAAAATAGAAACAGAAGGAACACTACCCAATTCCTTCTATGAAGCCACAATTACACTGATACCAAAACCACACAAAGATCCAACAAAGAAAGAGAACTTCAGACCAATTTCCCTTATGAACATCGATGCAAAAATACTCAATAAAATTCTTGCCAACTGAATTGAAGAACACATAAAAATGATCATCCACCATGATCAAGTAGGCTTTATTCCAGGGATGCAGGGTTGGTTCAATATATGGAAATCCATCAATGCAATCCACTACATAAACAAACTCAAAGAAAAAAATCCACATGGTCATTTCATTGAGTTGATTTTATAACCAGCCACTTTGCTGAAGTTCTTTATCAGCTGTAGGAGTTCTCTGGTAGAGTTTTTTGGATCACTTAAGTATACTATCATATCATCTGCAAATAGTGATAGTTTGACTTCTTCCTTTCCATACTGTATCCCTTTGACCTCTTTATGTTGCGTAATTGCTCTGGCTAGAACTTATTACTGTATTGAAAAGATATGGAGAGAGGGGGCAGCCTTGTCTAGTCCCTGATTTTAGTGGGATTGCTTCAAGTTTCTCTCCATTTAATTTGAGATTACCGGTTTGCTGTATATTGCTTTTACTATGTTTAGGTATGGGCCTTGAATTCCTGTTTTTTCTAAGACTTTTAGCATGAAAGCATACTGAATTTTGTCAAATGCTTTTTCAGCATCTAATGAAATGACCATGTGGTTTTTTTCTTTGAGTTTGTTTATGTAGTGGAATGCATTGATGGATTTTCATATATTGAACCATCCCTGCTTCCCTGGGATGAAGCCTACTTGATCATGGTGAATGATCATTTTGATTTGTTCTTGGATTCGGTTGGCAAGGATTTTATTGAATATTTTTGCATCAATCTTCATAAGGGAAATTGGCCTGAAGTTCTTTTTCTTTGTTGGATCTTTGTGTGGTTTTGGTATCAGCGTAATTGTGGCTTCGTAGAATGAGTTGGGTGGTGGTCCTTCTGTTTCTATTTTGTGGAATAGTTTGAAGAGTGTTGGTGTTAGATCTTTTTTGAAGGTCTGATAGAATTCTACACTAAAACCGTTTGGTTCTGTGCTTTTTTTTGGTTGGAAGACTTTCTATGACCCCTTCTATTTCTTTAGGGGTTATGGGACTGTTTAGATGATCTATTTGATCCTGATTTAATTTTGGTATTTGGTATTTGTCTAGGAAATTATCCAATTCCTCCAGATTTTCCATTTGTGATGAGTATAGGCTTTTGTAGTATGATCTGATGATTTTTTTTTTAAATTTCCTTAGTTTCTGTTGTTATATCTCCCTTTTCATTTCTAATTTTATTAATTTGGATACTGTCTCTGGGCCCTTTGGTTAGTCTGGCTAAGGGTTTATCTATCTTGTTGATTTTCTCTAAGAACCAGCTCCAGGTTTTGTTGATTCTTTGTATCGTTCTCTTTGTTTCTACTTGATTGATTTCAGCCCCGAGTTTCATGATTTCCTGTCTTCTATTCCTCCCTGGTAAATTGGCTTCTTTTTGTTTCAGGGCTTTCAGGCGTGTCATTAAGCTGTTAGTGTATGCTCTTTCCATTTTCTTTTTGGAGGCACTCAAGGTTATGAATTTTCCTCTTAGCACTGCTTTCATTGAGTCCCATAAATTTGGGTATGTTGTGCCTTCATTTTCATTAAATTCTAAAAAGTCTTTGATTTCTTTATTTCTTCCTTGACCAAGGTGTCATTGAGTAGAATATTGTCAGTTTCCATGTATATGTTGGCTTTCTGTTGTTTTTGTTGTTATTAAAGACCACTCTTACTCCATAGTGATCTGATAGGAGACATCGGATTAGTTCGATTTTCTTTTATTTGTTGAGGTCTGTCTTGTGACCAATTATCTGGTCGATTTTGGAGAAGGTACCATGAGGTGCTGAGAAAAATGCATATTCTTTTGCTTAAGAATGAAATGTTTCATATATATGTTAAGTCCAATTGGTTCAATGCTTCAATTAGTTTCACTGTGTCCCTGTTTAGTTTCTGCTTTCCTGATCAGTCCATTGAGGAGAGTGGTGTGTTGAAGTCACCCACAATTATTGTGTTAGGTACAATATGTGCTTTGAGCTTCAGTAAAGTTTCTTTTACGAATGAGGGTGCCTTGCATTTGGAGCAAGATGTTCAGAATTGAGAGTTCTCTTGGTGTGTTTTTCCTTTGACCAGTAAGAAGTGCCCTTCCGTGTCCCTCTTGATGACTTTAGGTTGAAAGTCAATTTTATCTGATGATAGAATGGCTACTCCAGCTTGTTTCCTGAGACCATTTGTTTGTAAAATTATTTTCCAGCCTTTTACTTTGAGGTAGTGTTTGTCTTTGACACTGAGGTGTGTTTCCTGTATGCAGCAAAATATAGGGTCCTGTTTACATATCCAGTCTGCTAGTCTATGTCTTTTTATTGGGGAATTGAGTCCATTGATGTTAAGAGATATTAAGAAATAGTGATTAGTACTTCCTCTTATTTTTGATGTTATTTTTATATTTGAATGGACATCTTCTTTTGGGTTTGATGAGAGGTAATCTTGCTTTTTCCAGGTTATAGTTTCCCTCCTTGTATTGGTGTTCCACCTATTATTCTTTGTAGGGCTGGGTTTGTGGAAAGATATTGTGTAAATTTGGTTTTATCATGGAATATCTTGGTTTCTCCGTCTATGGTGATTGAAAGTTTTGCTGGGTATAGTAGTCTTGGCTGGCATTTGTGTTCTCTTAGAGTCTGTATAAGATCTGCCCAGGATCTTCTAGCTTTCATGGTCTCTGGTGAGAAGTCTGGTGTAATTCTGATAGGTCTTCCTTTATATGTTACTTGGCCTTTTTCTCTTACTGCTTTTAATATTCTTTCTCTGTTTAGTACATTTGGGGTTTTGATTTTTATGTGACTGGAGCTATTTCTGTTCTGGTCCAGTCTGTTTGGAGTTCTGTAGGCTTCTTGTATATTCATTTTCATCTCTCTCTTTAGGTTAGGGAAGTTTTCTTCCATAATTTTGTTGAAGATATTTGCTGGCCCTTTAAGTTGTAAATCTTCACTCTCACTTATACCTATAATCCTTAGGTTTGGTCTTCTCATTGTGTCCCGAATTTCCTGGATGTTTTGGGTTAGAAGCTTTTTGCATTTTCTTTGACTGTTGAATCAATGGTTTCCATGGTATCTTCGGCATCTGAGATTCTTTCTTCTATCTCTTGTATTCTGTTGTTGATATTTGCATCTATGGCCCCTGATTTCTTCCCAAGGTTTTCTATCTCCAAAGTTGCCTCCCTTTGTGATTTCTTAGTTGTTTCTACTTCTGTTTTTAGATCCTGGATGGTTTTGCTCAGTTCCTTTACTTGTTTGTTTGTGTTTTCCTGTAATTCTTTAAGAGATTTTTATGTTTCCTCTTTCATGACTTCTGTCTGTTGATCCATATTCTCCTGTATTTCTTTAAGTGATTTTTGCATTTCCTCTTTATTGGCTTCTGTCTGTTGATCCATATTCTCCTGAATTTCTTTAAATGATTTTTGTGTTTCCCTTGTAAGAGCTTCTACCTGTTGATTCATGTTCTCCTGTATTTCTTTAAGAGATTTATTTATGTCCTTCTTGTGTTCCTCTAACAGCATTATGACCAGTGATTTTAAACCCAACTCTTGTTTTTCTGGTGAGATGGGGTATCCAGGACTTGCTGTTGTTGGAGAATTGGGTTCAGATGCTGCCATATTGCCTTGATTTCTGTTAATAACGTTCCTATGTTTGCGTTTTGCCATCTGGTTATCTCTTGCTTTAATTGGTCCTGTTGTCACTGGCTGGTGCTTGAACCTCCTGTGAGCCTGTAAGGCTATTTCTACTGGATGACTGGGTTTCCCTTGGGACAGATTGCTGATGTGCTTTTCTACTCTTGGGTGCCGTTGGAGCCGTGGTGTGCCTTGCCCCAAGCAATGTTATACTTGGGTTGTCTCTGTGTACCTGGTGTTGCCTATCTGGTCCGTCCGGGGTTGGGGGAGATGTTGGATGCTGAGGGGACCCCCTCCAAGTGCCAATTACTCTGCAGGGCAAATGGCCCAGGCCAGGGCTGGTGCACAGATGGCCCGCTGAGCTGCCCAGGCCCTGGTCACAGGCAGAAGCCTGGTGGACTGTGTCCTGAATGATGTCACACTTGGGATATCTCTGTGAACTTGGTGCTGCCTGTCTGTTCCATCTGGGAGCAAAGATAGTGGATGCTACAGGGACCTTTTCAAAGTGCAGATCACTCTGCAGGACAAACAGCTCAGGACAGGGCTGGCACACAGATGGTCCGCAGAGCTGCCCAGGCCCTGGGCGCAGGCTGAAGCCTGGCAGGCTGTGTCCCAAGCGATGTTAGACTTGGGATATTTCTGTGTACCTGGCACTTCCCATCTGGTCTGTCTGGGAGCCAAGATGGCGGAGACTCCCTCCTTACATCTTCTCTTTTAATAGATTTAACAGAGGAAGGCTGGCAAGACTCACCATGGGTTTATGCTTGCTCATGGAGTTTTAGATTTCATTCATCTTGGCAAAAAATGAAAAGGAAAAGATGAGGAGACATGGTATTATCAGGTAATGAGGAGTCCTTTAGGGAGTGTGGACTAGTGAAAGACATTAGATCACATTGGCATTCCAGTCCCTTCCCCCCTGCTGTGTAACTGATGTAACATAAGACTATGTGCTGGTTAACTTTTGCCAACTTGACAGAAACCTAGACATATCTTGGAACAGGGAATCATTAATTGAAAAGATTGTCCTGCAGGTAAATCTGTGGTAAATTGTCTTGATTAATCATCAATGTGGGAGGGCCCAGCCCCCTGTAGGTAGTACCAACCAGGATGTCTAGTCCTGGGTTATGAGAAAGTCAGATGAGAAAATTACAGAGAGCAAGCCAATAAGCAACCTTCCTCTGTGGTTCCTCTTTCTATTCCTGCCTTCATACTATACACTGAGTCCCTGTCCTGGCTTCCTAAAGATAAACTGTGACATGTAAGCCAAAACAACAACAAACAAACAAACAAAAACAAAAACCCCTTTCTTCCATGTTGCTTTGAATTTTATAGATCAATAGTAAGACAAATAGTATCAGAAGTGGGCTATTGTTATGACAGACCTGACTGTATGCTTCTGGGAAGATTGTGGCAGCATTTGAACGTTAGACTATAAATGTCACTGAGTGCTTAAATCTCAGTGGCTGTTTTTTGGGGAGTTTGGAAGAATGTTGAAAGCAACTTCATTCAAGATGACACAGTGCTGGATTTTGAAGTTTCAGAGGGAAATTTGTGTGCTGTTTTGTATTAATAATATGTTCAGCTGGACTGAAGAATTAATGGTGATTAATGAGAGACCAGAATTGCTGATAGGGAATAGTTTTGTTATTGGGATAATCAATATTGGTCAGCTTTGGATGAAGAAGCAGCTCTGACTAAGAAAAGACCAGCATCACTGAGGTGTAGTATTCTAGCAAATGTTTCCTTAGGGTTAGCACATCGACTCTGTGCTCTAGAGGCATCCAAAGGTTGCACCTCGTGGTAACAGCCAAACTTTATAATGTGTAAACATCTCCCAGGTGGTACTGACTTTGAAGGTATGAAGGTATCATGGAGAGCAGCCTAGGCTTATCACTGTGAAAGGTCAAGAAAGTCAAGAAAGGACATCAGTGCAGGTCCAGCCTCAGTGGAAGTGGAAGACTCAGAATCGAAGGAGTTATGGAAGGAGTTAAGGCTTGACACCACGGAGAAGCGTCAGAATTCTCAAAGAAAGCCTAGAAGGGATATTGATAAAGGCATTTTTTGAGATGCCAGAGGCATGGGATGACCAGCAAGGACAGCCACAGCTGGGGCGTGTAGCCATCCTGAGCCTGTGAGATGGGCTGTGTGAACTGTTGATGCTAGAGCCTGAGAGATGCCCAAGCTTTTTGGGGTCAAGACTGAGTGAGTCCCAGATGTCCAAGACTTCCATAGTGTTGAGATTTTGTTTTGCTTGATTTCAGTGTAACTGTGTCCCGATTCTTCCCCCTTGAGGTAAGAAAGAATGTTATTTGTTTAATGATTTTTATAGGAGCCCACAGTTAAGAGAGCCTGGACATTTTATTAAGGCTCTGTATGATTTAGAGAGGCTTGAACTTTGAAAGAAACTTTGTATGCTTTAAGAGATTGAATTTTCAAAGTGTTTGAAGCTTTAAAAACTGTGGCACTTTAAAACATTGTTTTATATCGTAGTAGTGATACTAATATGAGTTCTTGGAGACAAGCAAGGAAGGAAATGTCATTGCTTAATAAGTGATGTGTTTGTCCGGTTGTCAAAGGATCAACTGTGCTGGTTGGTGTTTGTCAAGATGGTGCACACTTTCTGATGAGGGTGATGTGGAATTATAAGCGAAATAATCCCTTTCCCTCTTATGTTGCTTTTTATCACATCAATAGACAGCCCAAGACATCAGTCCTCTTCTGATTTCCTTTCCTTCCTCGCCACAATCAGTTTAGAGCAATGGAGCCAAGTACCCTTAGACTGACAGCAGGAGCCTAAATAATTTCTAAGAAGGACACTTCCTTCTTAGAAATTAACTCAGGTATTCTATCACAATAAAAGAACACTACCTAGCTGTGGCCCTATATTGCTGGACAGAAGGAACACCCAAGTTTAGATGTTCTGAGTCTCCCTTAGATCCCAGGTAGTGCAGAAGGAATCCACAGTGTACCTCAGAGAGGTTGGCAAAGGTCAGAGAAGGTGCCGATGGTGGTCTTACAAGTTCAGAGCCAATGACTGCAGAGAGGTACCTAGACCGGAAGCCAACAGGGAGCCAAAGCACCTCAGGAGCCAGTTCAGTGACCAGAGCTCACTGGAGAGCTACTTAGTGGAGACCACACCTACAAACCTTCAGGTAGCAGTAGGTACTCAGAAAGATGGAATTGAACCAGCTATACCTAACTGGTCAGCAGTTGGTGTGGGGCAGGGGCACAGTCCAGACATTCAACAGCCCTTCCCCCAATACTCTAAACAAATGAGAAGGTAACTCAGTTTCCCTCGCCTATGTTGCCAGGCTATACAAGTGTCATTCCTCTTGCATGTATGTGTCTGTAAGCTCTGGAGGAAGGGGAGGGTTCATACTACTGTAACTTCCTTCAGTCTCAGGCCTGGAAACTGAGATAAACGGTGCTTTAACTGAGGTCACCACATAAGACTAGAGCTTTCTCCACTTTGAACCTTCTTACTGTACAGTTACACAGAATTACTTTCTCTGTAAAGCTGTTGGTGGAATGGTAATTTTGTGTTTTAGGAAAATCAAAGAATATCAACCACTGTGCATATAAGGATCCAACAGAATCATAATTTCTGTTCCATTTTCTGAGTCTATGATTCCATACTGACTTTATTTCTAGGCAGGATCTAGTAAGTGTGGTTAGACAAAAGAACACCTAAACAATCTAATGTGATGGTTTTCTTGTTGCTGTATCCAAGCACCAGATAAGAAGCAGCACAAGGGAGGAAGGATTTACTTGGGTTCAAATCCTGGGGAGGATACAGTTTATTGTGATGGGAAAGGCATGCTTATAGCCACTCATACTGTACCCACAGTCAAGAAGTCAAGCATGGACGGGAAGTGGTGGCATACTAAGAATTCTCAAGCCTTACACTGGTGATCCACATGCCCCTCTGAGGGTCTACCCTCTGCACTCTTCTGACATCACTGGATGGGGGACCAAATATTAAAACCATAAGAACATTTAGGGGACATTCCCCGTAGACACCCCATCTTTGAGAATGACTCTCTAGCCCTGTCAACCTCTCACCCACACAGTAGAGGGAATGAGGCTGTTAACCAATGTCTTTACCTACGATTGGAGGGAAGAGTGGGCTGGGCTTGTGAATGGAGCAGGTGGTGATGACAGTATTTTTTTGGGGGGGAGGGGGAAATCCCATTCTACAAATGTCTAGGGAGAAATAGGAGATAGAATCAGGAATCTGTGCTTTCATGTCTGTTTTGAGAGTGCTCTTGGGATTTAGAGTTTCCAGGAGGCTTTGCTAAGAGAGTTGGAGCAAGCAGGAGTGCTCCACATGAGGAACATCGTAGAAGGTTGAAGGCAAAGGAAGTCTCTCAATGGAGGCCTCCCTTAGTGGCACCTGGCTGGTCCTCCACTCCATCCCATTCGTGTTTGCGCTCTTTTCCGTTCTAGGATTGACTACAGGTAACGCCTCTTCTAGGAAGGCATTCTCATGCTAGATTCTGGACCTCTGCACAGTTTCCCTTTAAACGTGGTCACACAGTTTATTTAACTGAGACGTATTTGAGATGTGTTGAAACTGTCAACATTAATTTTGAAATTCTACCAGTATAATAGTCATACACTGGGGTTGTCTTAATTAATAGGATGTGTGGTCCATCTGTCAGATGCTCCAGTGTCAGAAGAGGGACACTTGTTTGTCAATCACACCAGCTGGCCTCTGAGGCCTCAGTAGTGGAGTCTATCCTTCATCCGATTGTTTAGCAGGGCTGTGTTAAATGCTTGCTTAATTCTGAACAAAGAAGCACCCTCCCTCAGTCCTTGCAGCCTGACAGATTTATTTTGCCTCCTGGAGGATTGATATGTGTATTAGATGCACTTGATCAATTCCTGACTGTGCTCATTCTTGGGTGTTGGCAGGTGTGTGTGTGTGTGTGTGTGTGTGTTGAAGCTCATCCTGTCTGATGCAGAGGAGACTAATCAAATGGTTCTGTTTAGAGAGACTCCAACTCACAACAAGAGAGACTCACCCCACCCTACTACTGTTTAGTTACAATTCCTAATCCCCCTCTTCAGTTTCATTCGAACATTCTTATTTCGTGTATATCACACTGTAAACCAACAGCCCAAACATAGCAATATCTTAATTTAGCTTGCCTTTTTTTATGGCAGGTTTGTATATAAATGTATTTCAAAATATAATCTTCTAAACTTGCAGATATCCATAATCATTTAGAAATGATAAAAAAAAGTTGTCAAATACTCGTAATTATATAAATTGTCACTCAAATTACAGGAAGCTTGGAACAGCTCTGTTGCTGTTTGGTTTTGTTTGGGCACTGCTGAGTGTGCCGTTGGAGCTTTGATGAATCAGGAGGGCTGATGGATGGGAACGGTCATAGTGTTTAAGTCGCATTACACTTAAACCCGTCGAATTAACTATTTTCATAAACACGGTGTTCTTTTGTAAGGAACGTTTAGAAGGCCATTCTTTTCCACATTTTCCTTCACAGAACCACAAGAAAATCCATTCCTGCATGCTTTGTATTTTTCATTCTTTGGTTTTTCTCCTAATGCATGTATGTAATTATACGTTCGTGTTGTCATGGTGACTCGGGGCTAGAATTGTAAGATGGTTATAATCACTTGCCTGGGTCTGAAGCACGCTGTCCGGCCCCACTCCATCAGCTAAGGCTGAAGGGAGTGCTGGCTGCCAGTGCTTCACTCTCTGCAGATTAAGATATTCTTGAAAATGCCACTTTAATTGCCAGAATTTTCTTAATGTGTAACACTCACATTTATTATAGAATTAAAAATGTAACATGCAAGATTCTTAGCTTTAAATCCCACTGTGGTCTCTCCCTCTCTCTCTCTCCCTCCCTACTCTCTCTTTTATATTTTGCTAAGTTAGATGGTACCTTTCTTTCCAGAATACCAGGCGTTTTCTTCTTAAGTATAAGGTTTCTTTAGGAAGGAAATATAGCATTTAAATCTGTAAAGCATTATCTACTTAAAGATTGAAATGACATTAAAACTATTTCTGCTCCTAGACATACTACCACTTATAGCTGTGCCTATGGGCGTCTCTGGCAACTTCATGTTCATTTAATTTTTCATCCCATTTTTAATCACTTATTAGGTGTGTGAGCATACTTGTGTGTATGCACACATGGCAAGCTGCGGAGGTCAAAGGAGAAATGAGACCACACACACACACACACACACAGACACACACAGACACACACAGACACACACAGACACACAGAGGCACACAGAGACACACACAGACACACACAGACAAACAGACACACACGTAGACACACACACACAGACACACACAGACACACAAACACAGACACACACAAACACAGACACATACAAACACAGACACACACACAGACACATACACACACAGACATACACACAGACATACACAGACACACACACACACAAACACTGACACACACACAGACACACAAACACAAACACACACACACAGACACATACACACACAGATACATACACACACACACACACACACACACACACACACA